>NW_026067948.1:5982032-6160486 GCF_014885135.2 Alexandromys fortis | reverse complement strand
GAGACAGAAATCTTGAATAAATAAATATATAAATTAATAAAAAATAAATAAAGAAAAGAATAAAGAAAAAAAGAAAGGGAAAGGGACTGAGGGGACAGACAAATCAGAGGGATCAGTGTAGCAGAAGGCTGGGAGAGATGGGGGGCAGGAGAATTACTCAAGCACATTTGCTCAAAACTTCCATGCTTATATCTGACACTTTATAATCTAATTTACTTTTATTCAAATTAAAAAAATAAAGTAAAATTATCTTAGAAGAGGACATGGATGTGTAAAATACATTTTAAAGCCGGGCGGCTTTAAACCCAGCACTCGGGAGGCAGAGGCAGGCGGATCTCTGTGAGTTCGAGGCCAGCCTGGAATACAAGAGCTAGTTCCAGGACAGAAACCAAAAGCTACGGAGAAACCCTGTCTCGAAAATCAATAATAATAATAATAATAATAATAATAATAATAATAATACATTTTAAAAATAGTACAGGAAAACTCCATTTTCCTGCCTCTGCTCAACACATAATAAAGACATCCACACTTGGGAGAATGAGAGCTGCAGAAGAGGTCCTGGTGAGTGGCGCAGGTGGCTTGTGCCCAACATTTGGGCCTCTGAGTCCCCGTGCAGGCATGGCTGGAAGCCAGGAAGAACTGTGGAATCTGTTGGCAGACAGGCTTATGCTGCGTCGTCCTCCTGGATCTGCAGAGAAGGGCTTAGAAGAGGGGATAAAACAATTGCATAAACATGTGGAGAAGAAAGCCCGGGGCTTCCTAAAAGAGCTCCAACGTGTCCCAACAGGGCAGTGAGAGCTGCCAAAACCTTCTGCGTGCTTCTCATTTCTCCTGTACTGTATGAGCTCGCAAAAGTGAGCTGCACCCAACAAAAGCACCTCAGAATTTGGATGAGAGAATTTATCCGCAGGCTAACATTATACACTTGATGCTGAGCTCATTCACATGAAGGGGTGCCCTCACCCAAGGCCTAACAGGTGGTTTGAATGTCTCAGCAGAGCCAGCATTGGCAAGTTCCTGTATCATTTAAGAGCACAGCACACCCCATTGTCCTCGGATGCACAAACATCTTAGTTCCCATTTTACTTAAACTCGAGATGGAAAGGAAAATATCTCTGAATTTTACTAAATTTACCTGTACAAGTAAAAAGAAAAGTAGGCACATTTTTCCTTTTAGGAAAGATGAGTGTGGATTCTGAAAGAAATTTAAATCAATTATGATGAAGTAAGTAATATTTTTCACAAATGAATTTATTATGTAAAAACTTGTGTCTGCTGTAGTGCTATTTTCATTTAGATTTCTTGAATCTATTCATCATTTGACTCCAATAACACTGCCTTCAATGCTTTATCCGGTCCATAAATACTGTTGAGAGAACTGGCCAGATTTTTAAAATAGAAAGGGACAGCAAATCAGTGACATGTCCCATGGTCTTTACTTAATTTTATTTTGAAACCTTTGGTTTTTATTTATTCCATTATCTCACAGCCACAGTTTATAAGTTCACCCAACCCCACTGAAATCTTATATATTGATACCTTTCCCCGGGAGACATCAACAAATAAAATAGAAACAAAATGAGGTAGAATAAAGTAATTTTGTTCTTGCTGTTTTGTTCACATCTAGTTACTGCTTTCTCATGCCCCACTTAGATGGAAAGGATATTCTTCTCTTCTGTATCTTGACTTTGGGATAAGAAAACATCTCATTTTGATCAATATATTATTAGCAGATATGACACAAAAGAGCTTTACTGGTGCTTAGAGACAGGACTCTGTCTTGCTGTCTTGCCCTCCAATTATTGAAATTGCATCCCTTGTAACAGCTGCTACCCCTTCAGCCTGGGCCCAGAATCAACATGCATAAAGCCAGTCTGAGCTCAACCCTCAAAGAGAAGCCAGGGCTAGCTGGATCTGCAGCCAGAACAGTTCCTCACACCCTAGAGCTTCCCGCCTCCAGGCTGACTATGGGTACATATGTGCCATTGACTATTGTTTAACAACCAAAGTTTACATCACTATAGTAAGCAGCAAGAATTCACCATAAGGTACCTATACTTGAAACTTAAACCTCACCTTACAGTAGTCAGCAATCTCACCCAGAATGGTTGGCAGCTGTTTTACAGTTGAGCGAATAAGACAATTAGAAGTCTTGATCCACATGGATCATTTAGTTCCCATGAAACCTCAGTTATCTCTCATTAATTGGTGATGCTTCCCTTTAAATAAATCAATAAGCAAAATAAAATAAAAAGGAAAGGACCATGATTCATCCCCCACCCCACCCTAATACCATGAAGAGACCTGGAACCACCTCTGCTTTTCAGGTGGGAAACCATAACTCTCAAGGTCTACCTACATTGCACTCAGTATTGCCTCTGTCTGCCCGTGAAGATGACCCTTTAACTTGTAAGTAGCACTGAGTACATCCTGCTCTCTCAATAACATCAAGCCATCACCAGGGGGGAAAAAACAGATGTGAAAGATGCTCATAAGAGATCCAATAATTTCCGTCCCTAGCTCTCTCTATCTAGTGGCAAGGACAACAGGCTAAAGGCATGCTAGTTCCACAATAGTATGCAATGGTTAGATAGGCCATGTCCCTAAGAGGCTTGGTCCTCAATGCAGTGATGTTCAGAGGTTGGTACTTATGGGGATTAATTGGAAAATAAATCTTCTGACCTCCTCATTGGTAGGTTCATAATTTAATGATATAATGAAATCTGAAGAATATAAAGAATTTAGGACCTGGTCAAAGGAAGCAGGAAGACTAATCAGGAATTGGGAGCAAACGAGTAAGCAACATTCCTCATGGCTCCTACTCCAGTTCTTGCCTCCAGGTTCCTACCTCGAGTTCCTGCTCTGACTTCCCTCCGTGATAGACTGTAAACTATAAGATGAAACAAACCCTTTCCTCCCCAAATTGCGTTTGATCATGGTGTTTATCACCATGGGGCAGGGAAGTAGAATGAGGACAAGTAGAGGATATGTCCCAGAATGACACATATAGCTTACCCCAAACCCCTGTCGTTCTCTCTTCTGTCTGCTTCTCAGCTAGCACTAGACAAGGAGCTTTACCACACACCTCCTGCCACCAGGTCCAGAAATGACAGTGCAAGTGGCCATGGGATAAAACCTCTGAATTTATCACCTGAAATAAACTCTTCTTCCCCTAAATTATTTCACTCAAATCTCTCAGAGATGAGGGGTGGCCACCAGGTGGCCATTATTAGACAGTCAGCGCTATCTAATATTTCAGATGACAACAAGCATGGTTGTACATGTGTAACTGGATGGACGCGTATGGTCTGTGTGTGAGAGTGCGCCAGGGAGTGAAGAGTGAGATGATAGGTCACTGATGAGAAGATATTTGCTATATANAGACTTCCAGAAGTCTACAAACATCAGATATTACCAAACAAATAAGTACATGCAAACAAACAAAATCAACATGGCAGAGTGAAATATAACAAGAAATGTGGTAAAGGGGATTTTATAGACTCCACAAGCATTGTCCTCTTAAATCTATTTCAGGAAGGAATATTTACATTATGTTTCTCCTAGGAATAGGATTCCAAACAAAAACATATTATAGATAAAAATTTTAGTAATTTTGCATGCATTGACAGAAAATAAGAAAGAAAGGAAAAAATTAAAATTTCTTTAATAGGATATCCAATCATACTATGAGCTATAAAGCATAAGAATTTAAGTGTTTTAGATATATTCAAGAAAGAAAACAGAAAGCCATGAATTGGAAAGAAAGCAAAGATGGTTGTATGTGAGGCCTTGGAGGGAGGAAAGAGAAGAAGGAAATGAATAATTTAATTATATTAGAACCTAAAAAAATAAAAGAATTACCCAAGAAAGAAAGGTAAACAGAGACCATATTCTGTTCTTACAGCAGTCACCCTGTAGGCAGCCGGGGTTTACAGAAAAACCAAGCTACAATCCCTAATGAAACAATGCATTTAGGACCCCACTACGTCACTGTGGATATGACCTGCAGTCCTTTGCTTGACTGCCCATTAGAATTTAGTTGTCTTGAGTCTTACTTAAAATATGATATACGGGAGGGAAAACTGTGGTCTTCCTGTGTTGTAGGAGAGGAGAATCTATTTTCAATTAAAACAAAAGAAAGAAAAGTGATATATAACTTATCAGATTATATAAAATTAGCTATTATTGTTGCTTTTCCATAAATACTTTCATCAGTAAAGCATTTTTTCAGCTTTGAAGTGAAAAATTAAATATTCCTAGTGGCAGGTATAGTGATGGGAAGCAAGAAAGAAATGAGAAGTCATGTTTGAAAGAGGACAAACTAACTGTGGCAGATCTCTCCGTGGAATAACCTGATTTTCCCAGAAGCAGCTTCACAGTGTGTTTTAAGGGTGTGAGAGGGCAGAATTCTTGGTTATGTGCTATGGGTCATTAATCAAAGTCTAGGGAAGTACACATTAGATGGAAAGGGGTGAGCCTTAGATCAGAACCTTTTCATAAATCTCAAAGAGATTTTTGGTTATCTCCCAATAACCATGGCCAAGTAGCAAGAAGAATGGCCAATGGAAAGGCAGTCGACTCACACAATAGAAAAATGTGGGCAGCAGCTAGAAGACTCTCCGCTGAACGTTTCTTAGAAAGTGATGTGGGAGTGATTTCTTAATAATAAAGAAACTGCCTCGGCCCTCATAGGACAGAAAATTAGGTAGGCGGAGTAGACAGAAGAGAATTCTGGGAGAAAGAAGCTTAGGAGGAGTCGCCATGATGCTCCCACTCCAGACAGACGCAGGTTAAGATCCTCTCTGGTAAGCCAGCTCATGGGCTACACAGAATATTAGAAATGGGTTAGAACAATATGTAAGAGCTAGCCAATAAGAAACTGGACCTAGCCGGGCCAGGCAATGTTTGAAAGAATACAGTTTCCGTGTAATTATTTCTGGGTATAAACTAGCCATGCGGGCGGCCGGGTGCCGGGGACGCAGCCCTGCCGCTCCTATTTCAACAGATGGCGCCCAGACGTGATGGGCTAAATCCACTTAAAAACCTGAGAGGGCTTAAAAAGGAGAGAGAGAGAATTTAAGACAGCTTTTTGCTGTTTCTGGGTTGCGTGCCGCAAAGAAATTGTCCTGACTCGGCAGCAGGAAAAAACTGGCTGTTTTAAAATGCCGGCTTTCTGGGCTGTGCCGCCATTGTGATCTCTGTCTGGCTCCGGCGGGAGACAGAGCTTATGAATGGAGCATTTGGATTAAAGTGCTACGATTTGTTTGATGGCAACTAGACTGCTGTGTGCCTAAAAGGGGGACATTGTGTGCCGCAGCTCAGAGGCACAAGCAGCTCCGCCATGCTAATGGTGCAATGTGCAAGGATCAGAGGCACGAGCGGCTCCGCCATGTTGGACTGGGCGGGGCCAGCATACAGTACCTGTTTTTGACCTAGGAATGTCACAGCTTAGATTCTTAAGCGCTTAGTGATTTAAAGGCGCAAAACAAAGTGCTCCTGGATAGTAAAAAAGTTACAGATTCACAATAAAACAGATTCAGACACTGTTGGATAAATGTACGTAGGCTTGGGAAAGAGAAGAAAAAGAATATAAAGAATAAAGTTAATGTCTTAAAAAGAAAAAGGGTAAAGTCTTTAAAGAGACAGAGTACAGAAGTACAGATAGTTATAGATTAAGAGAAATAAAGAAAAATAAGCCACGTAAAAATGGAAAATTCACAGAGAGTCTGGATTATGTACATTGTGTTTTCTTTAAAATTTTTGACTGTGAAGGAGCTAAGTACAGAGAGACATTTCATTATATGGGCTGCCAAGCTAAACCAAAATGGATTTCATGAGGGTATTATGATTTCAGAATTTGGGTCTAAGGATATGATGCTTTGGAGAGGGTCTTCTTTTGTTTTTGCAGAGGATGAGACCCTGTGGATTGCATCTATTCCGATTTGGTATGATAGACCACGCCCTCCTGAAAGGTTGCTGTGAACACCCTCAAAAAATTGCTTCGCTCAATTGCCAACTGAGATGAAACTAGCACACAGGTTATATCATGAACAACCTAATTAACGACGCCCCTATTCAGCAGGAAGCAGTTTGGAGAGAAAAAACTACGCCCATGTTCCCAAATATTGTTTATAAATGTTCTTTTACATTTAAAGGGGGATATGATATAGATATGAATAATTTGCATTGGTATGGATTTTAAGGTCAATTTTGTTATATGTATATGTATTTTTGATCTTGATTAAGGTATTGTGATTGTGTAGTTCATTTAAAAATGTAATGTATAATTAGGAAATATAGGTTGTTAATGGATAATCATCGCTAATAGTTAAGCTTGTAGTCATGTTAATTAGATTTTCTAGATATATAGAGATATATTTCAGTTAGATAGGCATTCTTCATATCTTTCAAAGACTGCAGAATATGGCATTTAAAATATTTTAATAACTTAGGACTTTTCATGACAAGGAGACACGTCTGCTCCTGGCAGCACCAGCTACTTCAAGAGGAAGATGGGCATCGAAGAGGATCCTTATGGAGTTGGATAGTCATTTGGGCAAGAAACTGCTCTTGCCTGGACTGTTGCATAAACTGGACACAGAGAACCCTCAGAGAGAGGACTGCTGAACTTGCCTAAAGGTGAGATGGTCTTTCGGGGTTCCTGATTCATGAAAGAGTCTGCGAGACATTCTGCAGGACACAGCAGAAAATGACTGAACTGTCTTTGAAATTTCCTGCTTCATGGAAATGTATCTGGATACCATGGGCCTGTAGGCCGAAGATGGATGCCCCAACGGTACCAAAGAACTTTGGGTGACTGTCCAGGCAGCGAGATGTCTCTGTCATTTCTAGAGTTTTCTTATTTCTTGTTTACTTAGGTAATATTATATCCTTCTGGAGTCTTTGATGGAGTTGAAGAATGAATAGTTATAGTTTTCCTTAGTTATGGTAAGAGATAAAATAGATATAAATATTGTAACTGTAATTCTTACTTGATAACTGTTTTGTTATATGTAATTTTACTATGCTAAAGTTAAAGCCTTTCTTTTTTGTTTAAACGGAAAAAGGGGAAATGATGTGGGAATGATTTCTTACTAATAAAGAAACTGCCTTGGCCCATTTTATTGGATAGAAAATTAGGTAGGCGGAGTATACAGAAGAGAATTCTGGGAGAAAGAAGGTTAGAGGAGGAGTCGCCATGATGCTCCCACTCCAGACAGATGCAGGTTAAGATCCTCTCTGGTAAGCCAGCTCATGGGCTACACAGAATATTAGAAATGGGTTAGAACAATATGTAAGAGCTAGCCAATAAGAAACTGGACCTAGCCGGGCCAGGCAATGTTTGAAAGAATACAGTTTCCGTGTAATTATTTCTGGGTATAAGCTAGCCATGCGGGCGGCCGGGTGCCGGGAACGCAGCCCCGCCGCTCCTATTTCAACAAGAAAGCTAAAAATGATGAGGAAGGCAAACATCACAGAAATCAGCGCTGTAATTCTACTTGTGAAAACTAGCCATGTGTGCTTGCATGAAACAGTTGGGGACTAGAGAGATGGCTCAGTGGTTAAGAGCACCGCCTTCTCTTCCGGAGGAACTGAGTTCAGTTCCCAGTACCACAGAACAGCTTACAGACATCTGGAACCC
The DNA here is from genome assembly GCF_014885135.2 of Alexandromys fortis. NCBI lineage: Eukaryota > Metazoa > Chordata > Mammalia > Rodentia > Cricetidae > Alexandromys > Alexandromys fortis. The sequence continues at coordinate 6,152,841 of NW_026067948.1, read as the reverse complement.
CCGGTTTCAGAGGATCCAATCCCTTCTGACCTCTGAGGGCACTAGGCATGGATGTGCCACACACAGGCAAAACACCCACACATATGGAAATGAAGTTTAAAAACACAGCATGCTTTTTTTGTTGATTTTTATTGAGCTCTACATTTTTCTCTGCTCCCCTCCCTATCTCTCCCCTCCTGTTGAACCCTCTCCCAAGGTCCCCATGCTCCCAATTTATTCAGAAGATCTTGTCTTTTTCTACCTATGTAGATTAGATCTATGTATGTCTCTCTTTTAGCATGCTTTCTAAAGGTCAAAACAGATCCCAAAGAATGTATGTGGAGACCTATGGAGTTGAATTGAAAGGTCCAAAAAAGGGGAGAGAATTATACTACAGAGGAGCTTGCAAACCCTGCTGATGGCAAGCCAGGAAGGCGTTTAGTGTGACCTCAGAAACTGGCATACGAGATAAAGGAAGGAGGAAGGAATAGAAGAATGGAGGGAACAGAAACAAGAATAGAAATAGGAAAATAATGACAATAAATAACTCTCTCTCGACTCCAGCAGTGCATGGAGCATTTGGCGTTTAGGAATACTTGAATGCGGAACAAAATCACAGTAGCTTGGGGTCCTGGAATCATATAAGCAAAGAGCGTGATCTTAAGACAGAATAGATGCAGAAATAGGGAGCTGCCAAGTTGTTCTTTTTTTCCCCACCAAGCCTCTGCGCCTATCCTGACTTATTTACGCCACCTACTGGTCTTTCGATGATTTCCTTGTCATCCTGAAATTCATTGCTTGAGACGTGGACAATTGTCCACTGATTAGGGAGCAAGCGCTGAGGGCATTGTCACCCCCATACTCAGCTTCAGATGAAAGTCGTACTCTCTAACGTGATGGCATGGCCTGTTCTGAGCCATTCCTTGTTAGTGCGACTCTAATCTCTTCTCTGAAGTACTCTTTTGGGGGGAGAGAGAATGTGGATTCTGACAGAGGAGATAGCACTTGAGAATTCTCTGTGGAGAGCAATGTAGGGAGTTCTTCACTGGAGTTGGAAACCTAGCCAAGGATGGTGGTCCCTCTTTACCTAGAACATGCCTGTATGTCTTCACTGTTTGAGCTTCAAACATGCCCATACACTGACAAGTTTCTCGGCTGTCTTTCACATGAAACTGGAGTGTCTTCCCCGAGCTCTATGATACTCACATTCCACGTGCCCTAATTTTTTGTTGCTACTGACTTCCTTTTTAATTTCTTCATTTTATCAACATATTCTCTGGCTTGATTAATCAAGATTAATAAATGTCAGAATTTTTAATGTCATCCCAGATGCCTACTTAATTCCTGACAACTTCTTGAGCATGTGTAGAAATCCAGTCTTGTGTCTATGAGTAAGCAGGAATCACTCACTAATAAGTGCAAAGTATCAACAGAAACAACAGCCCTATCTCATTCCACAGTCCCCTCTAGATAGGACACCGAATGATGCTAATTCTTTCCTCACTCGTGTTTGGAATTTCTCTCTCTCGAGCAGAAAAAAAAAAAAAAAAACCCTCAGTTTATTTCTAGAGCAAAATAACGGAGTATACTTAACAGCCAGCTCCTCTCTCTCTCTCTCTCTCTCTCTCTCTCTCTCTCTCTCGTAATGTAGCTATTAAGCAGCTGAAGCTAATTCCAGGCATAGACTGTCTCAGGATGTTTCCACCAAGCCCCACTTGACTACAATACTTTCACTACAGGAAAAATTTATTGAATCTCCTGAGAGCCCTCAATATCAAGAAAGACTTTATGCTGTAAATCAGGGATCAGAAAACTATAGCCATGGGCCAAATCTATCCTCCCATCTGGTTTTGTACAGTCTAAAAGTAAAGAATGTTTTTTACATTTTTAAATTGTGAAAAAAAAAAACATTGTTTCATGAAGCATGGAAGTTATATAAATTTCAGACTTCAGTACTCATAAGTAAACTACGTTCCCTTGGAACATTGCCACATTCTTGTATTTGCTTTTTGTCTAGTTGTTGCCATACTAAGAAATTGCAACAGAGATCCATGAAACCAAAGACATTTAAACACACATGCTTACACACACACACACACACACACACACACACACACACACGAGGGCATGCACAAATGCTGGCCTGTACTTTCATGTTTGGTGGAAACTACAGCCAGATATTTGCAGGAGCTCTCTGAGTTGATGAGGTTAGCCCTGAAAGTCCCCTAACCTTGCTTCCTCAAGCATTTCATCACGGGAGCTTGTCGTCAGACTCTGGAGCTGCTCTTTTGCGCCCTCTAGTGTTCACCTTGACCATTACCACAAGAACGGAAGGCTTTGTACTAGATGCTTACTATGCGAATCATGGCTATTTTGTTGTGGTCTGTGAAGATGAACTCTAACAGAAAATGGGATGCTTTCTGGGGACATGGGCAGAACCGAGGTTGAGACTTCATATGGGATCCTTCTTGGAATTTGTAACACCCGGTTTTGGTGTTACACCCTCGGTACAGTTCTCGCGCAGCTGTACCAAATGCGAGTCCGGGCAAGGGCCTGGAGATTGAACACAAGACACAGAGACCAGGGTCATTCGGTAGGAGATCAAGCGAATGCCGTTTATTCAGACTTGGGGAAGCCCTTTTCTACCTAACTGCAGCACAAAGATCTCACCACCCAGGGAGGTGGGAAATAAACACACAGGAAACTTAGTTAACAATGGAGAAGATTGCCTGTAGCTAAATCACCAGGTGGGGCAGGGATAGCACGGAAACACACAGGAAGCTTAGTTAACAAATAACAAACTGTCCCTGCCAATGCACCCCAGGAATAAGGGAGACCAGGGCCCTACAGGAATTATACTATACAGTAAGGGCAGGAGCCTGGCAGAGAGGGTGCTTGACTTCCCCGTGGCTCTGGTTTCTTCAGGACGTTGTGTATGAGCTCATATTTCTCGGATTCTCTGAATGCCCGTTTTTATGTCAGTAGCAATGGACAGCTTTACTTCTCTGCTTTGGTTTATGTTGTTTACAAGAATCATGCCTTAAACATAAACTTATAAAAAAGCTAAACGTAAAGCACTATAGACAATAACCTAAATAAAAGGAATAGCTAAACTAGAAGCAGACACAGTAAATCGTAATATATTAAAATTATAGGGATATGTCTATATTCCTATTAAATACAAGGATCATATAAAAACTAAGCATAAAAACATAATAGTGACAACGGACTCCAATAAGATGCCTTGTAATCCTAAGCTTTTTATTTCTAAAGGTCTCATGTTACCTGAAAGGAAAAAGCTGGTACAACTATTTCATAAATCAGTTGGAGTCAAACGAGTATGTGGGGAGTTCAGCACACTCACGTTTGCCACTGGACACATACGGAAACCACGATGGTGCCCCCACAGCATCCACAGTCATAGAAGGGACCACGGTGGAAATTAGAATCCACAAAAATGGAAGAGCAACAAGATTGTGGCATATTAAAATAGCTGGGAAGCAGGAAACGTGGTAAAAGGGAAAATTATACCTCTGAGTGAAAGCTCTAAAATAAAAAGTTAGAGAACAATCTAACTGTCACCTGTAAGAACCTGGGAACGCGACAACAATCTGTCACCTGTAAGAAACTGGGAACGCGACAACAATCTAACTGTCGCCTGTAAGAACCTGGGAAAGCGACAACAATCTAACTGTCGCCTGTAAGGACCTGGGAAAGCCACAACAATCTAACTGTCACCTGTAAGGACCTGGGAAAGCCACAACAATCTGTCACCTGTAAGAACCTGGGAAAGCTACAACAATCTGTCACCAGCAAGAACCTGGGAACGCGACAAATTACCTTCCCAAAAGTACAGTGAAAGAAATAGGGCACATGAGAGCGGAAGCTAACGAAGTAGAACACAGAACGGAGTGGAAAGAATCAAAACTAAATGCCTTTAATATTTTTTTCAGAAATTATTTTACAGACCTACACAAGCAACAGCTAAATATCTTCCTGTATGTGAAATTCTCAAAAAGCCAAAATTTAATGGCATAGATCAAATCAGCTAATGCCTTGAGCTGGGAATTAGGAGGCAATGGGTTTCAGTAGACCATGATACAATGTTACGGACTAGGGCACAAGTCTCCCCAAGGACTATCTATGATATAGGTTTGATTCCCAGGACAGTGCTAATAGGATGCTTGAAGCCTGACAGATACAGAGTTTACTGGAATGGTCTAGGTCACTGTGGACATCCTCTCTCTAAAGAGCTTGTGGTAGCCTTTTTCTCTTCTCTTCACTTTCTGACCATGAGGTGAGCAGGTAGTTTTGTTTCACTCTACACAGCCAACCATTCAAGGACTAAAATCACCAAAACTGTGAACCTAAAACAACCTTTTATCCTTGCAAACTGATTTACCTCAGCTGTTTGCCACAGTGACAGACAGCAAACACAAGCAGGGATTCTGACTTTGGTGTAAATTGTAGAGTAGTCTGCAAATACCAACGTTCATCAAACTATAGAACTAATGTATGTAAGTTATGGTATATGAACGATACCCTAACAAAAATATTAAGAAATTAAGGAGAGAAGGATCTTGTTCCAAGGTCTAACCAGATGAGTCAACTTGATCCCCACGTCACTCCCAGTAACCCTCCACCCTCTAGATCTACCCCACAGCCCACATTCACTGTCTGGCCCACTCATACTTGTCCTGCTTCCAACCTTCATGCTCTGTCAGGACCTGCCCTGCTCAGCCTAACCTGTAGGCTCCTCCAGCTTCGGATCCAAACTCTATGCCCATCTAGGTCCAGGACATCTTGTGCCATAGGACAGCAAGAAAAAGTCACCCGCTTCTCCCTTTCATACACCTCCTCCAATCCCCATATGTAGCCTGGGATTTACACCTACTGCTTCAGCTGAGTATGGGCAACCATGCCCACACTGCTGCAAGAGGCCACTCATAGACCACATCCAACCTTTCTACCCAAACAGGTCCTGCACATCTTGTGACAGGAGACAGCCAAGTGAGTCTGCCTGATCATATCCCCCATGCAGCTGCCTCTGTAGCATGACTAATAAAACCTAGAGAGAGATACTGGGGTTCAACCTGAAGTTTTCTTCTGAAGTCCAAGCTCCTTATTTTAAAAAATAAATAAAATTTAGAAAATAAAATCTTGCAGAAACAAAGAAAGCAAGTGCAGAGGTCTACTAAACAATGAAGAAAAATATCACTCACAAGATCCCAGAGCCCTCTGTTAATCCCCCTCAGTCAGGCTGCAGATTCTGGGAGGAGGGCATGCCCTACATCGTTGAGAATCTTACGAATAAAAATTATGGGATGGAAGGGATTGATTTGGTTAAATACAAGCAGAAGTTCATTCTTGCAAGTTACCATTTGAATGATTTTTTTGAGATAAGCATTTTTCCTTGCACATGGAATGCGAAGGAAATGCAGCCCAGATGAGTGTCGGGTGTTGCATAAATGAAGCAGGATGGGAGAAAAGGCAAAATTAAAACAGTCAGGAGAAAGTCTGATGTCCTGAAGCTGAGATGCTCAAGTTGAACAGAGACCGCAGAGTAATTGTGACTTTCTAGATGCAGATTTATCACAGAAGGATGGACAGAAACCTGTATTCCAACATAAGTGTCTTTGCCGTGGCCACCACGCAATTAGACCTGACTGTTCTACAGCAAGTTGAGCCCTAGTAGCTGCTTCGGCTTGCTCTCCACAGCTCGCTTGCTCTAACGGCTTGCTCACCCAGCTTTCTTATAGAAACCCGGACAACCAACCCTGGGGTAGCACTGCACAGGGAGCTGGGCCTTCCCACAAGAATCATCAAGAAAATGCCCCATAGATCTGTGCACAAACCAACCTGGTAGGAGCATTTTCTCAGGTGAGGTTCCCTCTTCGCAATTGGCTCTGGCTTCTGTAAAGTTGACATAAAAGCACCCAGTACAGTTAGGAAGAACTCCTGTGGGTACCCATAGGGAAAGAACAGGATGTTGCCAGAGGATTTAGCAAGGACTAAAGTTTTTAAAGAAAGTATGTGAGTATAATAATACTATTCTGAAAACCCATATTGTTTGGTTCCTGACCCACCCAAACTAGCAAAGCATAGAAAATTCCATAATACTCAAATTAACTAAAAAACATCTGCTAATTCATGGCACGTTGCTAATCCGGCCAATAAATCACAACGAAGAGCATCTTTCTTGTGAGTCTGGTGTGAAATAAGTCCTCTTTTACTTTACCTGCAGTCTTAAGGTCTGCTCCCAAGGACTCCCCACCATGTTTGAGATCCTACTATTTTCTAAATAATCTTAATATATACCTCTCAGATTTCATCTCAAAATCAAAGATGAAGAACCAAGAATTTTTTAAAAGTCAGACTGGCTCTTGTAAAGGGGAACTGGGACAAAGAACTTTCTCCAGCACTTCAGAGGCTTAACAATGAACTACTGTTTGGGAAGCAAATGATACTCATACAACACACCCCTTAGCAAAGCTACTTTAGTGAAGATTTTAAACAACAGCGAAGCCTTTGCCTTGGGAAATGAAGCAGAGCCAAGTCCAGCTCCACTGGTGTTTTCATGCTTTCTCAAAATTCCCACAATTTTGTAGGTGATACAAGAGTTCGCATTTAGAAAGCATTAAAAACGGTGTTTACTCTGTAGAAATTTCTAGTCAAAACAATAGACTTTTTCACATTATCAAAAAGAGGACATGCCCATAATGCACTACAGTATAAAATAAAAATCTTTGTCACAAGAGAAGGGTCATGCGAGAACTAGCAAGAGAAGGAGCGCAGAGGTATTTGAAGGGGCAGTCTCAGTGCAGTTCTGTAAGTAGCCCCCATCTGAGATGGCACTTGGACAGTTCAGAGACTTTTAATGGGGACAACGTTCACCCAGCCTTTTAGGCTCCTGGGGCAACTTAGGACATCGTTCAGAGCCATGAACAAACTTCTGTCTAGGAGTGGGGAGGAGCAGAAAGGTTGGAATAGAAAGTATGGGGAAGAAGGGGAGATGGTATCACTGTTGGACTTTCATCTGTTGATGTATCATCTTCAATGTTCCGTCCAAGACCATCTGCAGCACCACAAGGCCCACCCCAGCAGGACACTGCTCCTTGCTCTTCCTTCAGCTAGGTTTTTCCCCCCTGTGTTGTTCAGAGAAGGGAGAGATGGTTAGAAAATGGAGAGCAAGAGGGCTGTCCAGGCCTCTCTCACTCCCTGGAGCCTAAGGGCTGCAGGTAACGAGTCCACAGGGGTAGGTCTGTGAGAAAGAGTCTCCTCTGCAGTCACTTCTCACCGGGAAGCTTTGACTGTGGTGACAGTTCCCTCCAAGGAAGCTCATCTCTAGGGTTCTTGGATCATCACACCCTCACAGTATTCTCTGAGCCCCGGAGGTGCTGGGAATTTCTAGCTGGCTGACATATGCCTTCATTCTCTCTTTGCCTTCTCTTCCTTCTAATAATTTCATAATTAAATGTCTATAACTTCCTCACATAAATGACTAAGGTTGCCTCACAGCTTCATCTTTCCTGCCTTTCCCTACACAGCTAAATGGTTGCTTTAGCGATCCTCAATTAGCATTTAATGCCTCAAGATCACATCCTATTAGCCTCATAATTTTTCTAATCATGTCATGTTATCTCTTCAAAAATATTATTGAACATATATTGTGTGTAGAAACTCCACTGATAAATCCCTGACCATGAAAAGCTCTGTAACCAAATATGCACCTTGTGTTAAACAACTGACATATAGTGTAATAATTTAGGAAGAAGGCCACTAAAGTCAACACATAGAGAGCCACGAGGAGGCTCACAGAGCAAAGACACTTGCCACTCGTGCCACCACAGGTGAAGCATGGTGGCAGGAGCAAGACACTGCCTTATCAATGCAGGAAGTTGAGAAGGAATAGGAAGTGAGCCCAGGCTGAACAACAAGAAGAAGAAGAACTCAAAATGCAACCCTCGCAGTCTTCAGAATCATACCTGCCCCATCCAGTGACGTAAGGCTCCAATTTCTAATGGCCACCGCATTACCAAACAGCATCATCAGCTAGGGATCGAGTGTTGAAACATGTATGCCCATGGGTTCTGTTTATATTCAAACCACATCTCACCTTGAGCTACCAACATCCTGAATTCTCAGTTCTTGGCCTTCAAAATAAGAGTCATGCCCTTCATTTGCTGATCCTGAGATACAGGATAAGGACTGCAGATGCCTACTGAGGAATGCCCCTTTATAATTATGTTCACAATATATCTAATGTAATCTCTCTCTCTCTGTCTCTCTCTCTCTCTCTCTCTCTCTCTCTCTCGTATCAATCACTCCTTCTATCTGCCAATCTCTATTTATTGGGTTTTTTCTTGTTGTGTTTTTCTGAAGAACCCTAACAAGCAACCCATTTGAAGAAGTCTGAACTTAGAATAGTGTAACTGAAAAGGATCCATTACAAACTTTTATGGTTCGACTGTTGGCAGGAAACAAGGGTATATTCTCACTCTTACTGCAATTAGTTCAACCAGTCAATTTTCAAACTACTAGTTTCTATTCAATAATCCCATAGCAACCGTAGGTTAAAACTGAGGTAGTATGACGGTTGAAGCATAAGTTTTCTCCTGTTTCACGACTTTCCGAACGATGCTCATGCATAGTTGGCTTCAAAACTTCATTATCCAAACCGTGAAATCTCATTTATAAAAGCATGAGGTGGGAGCCCCACCAAATGCTGTAAGTTGTATTTCCATTTTTTCAGGAAATCTTCAGGTTGATAAAGACACCTAGTAAAGTAGCAAGGTGTCTGAAAAATAAGTTGTGTTTTGCACGAGAAGAACTAAATATTACACCAGACATGCTGTTTCCAACACTTTCACATAATCGACACCAATAGCAAATGTTCTTCCCTGAAAATGATTCACATGGTGTATAACATAGTGGTTTTAAATGTTTTGTCAACAGTTACAAATCTCAGCAGGTTTTTTACAATTAATACATCACCTCTCTTTCCCTTTGTCCCCCTCTAGGCTATCCTATGCCCTCTCTCTCTCTCTCTCTCTCTCTCTCTCTCTCTCTCTCTCTCTCTCTCTCTCTCTCTCTCTCAGGTTGCTCTCCTGTCTTCTCTCCTCTCACAGTGATGGTCCCTTTCTTTCTTCATACAATTGACATACATTTTTACTCAAACCTCAGAAGTAGCTCTTCTGCATCTCTGCACGTTGTGGAGCATTGGCCACTAGGGGGCAGATATGACCAAGACATTTAATATGTTTCTACCAAGTATTTAAATTTTAACCCATAGTGCCTTTTCGTAGTCAAAGGTGTATGTGGTAAATTTCATGACAAATAAAAGCTCTGGAATTTATTTGATAACTCAGCTTTAGTCTTTCTTTTTTATGAGCTATCAAATGTTATCTTTGTTCTCAATTATAATCAAATTAAATTTACAATAAAGGGACATAGCACATTGTGAGTTTGTGATTGTACAAGACAGGCAGTAGTTGTTAGCACATTACTCTGTACTTTTGAGTTCAGGCACTGATAGTCTTGTGGGTATTTATTAATATTTTAATTTTAGAAAAGAAATCTTTGAAAAGCACTGTAAATAGAGACTGCTCATTCATTTCCCAGCCACCCAGACCCAAATAATCACACAGAAACTATATTGATTACAACACTGTTTGGCCAACAGGCATATTCCTAGCTAGCTCTTAAATTAACCCATTTCTACTAATCTGTGTATCACCATGAGTTTGTGGCCTACTGGTAAGGTTTCAGTGGCATTTTTCTCTTTAAGCAGCTACATGGTGTCTCCCTGACTCTGCCCACACCCCCTTTCTTTCTCTGTCTGTTCTGATTTACCACCTGTCTTTACTCTGTTAAGCATTGACCCAAACAGCTTTTATTCATTAGCCTAAAGGCAACACATATAGAGAAGGACATCCCACATCATTTACCCTTTTCTGTATGATTAAAAAGGAAGGTTTTAAGTTTAACATGGTAAAGTCACATATAACAAAACAGGTATCAAACAAGCTACAATATCTCTTTATGCGTCCAAGTTTTCCTATCTTTTATCATAACTAGGGAAAACTAAGATTATAACATTTTTTCTAAATCAGTCAAAGACCCCAGAAGATATAATATTACTTAAGTAAACAGGAAGTAGATTTCAAACAACTTCCAGAACTCTAGAATTGACAGAGATATCTCACTTCCTGGAAAGTCACCCCAAGTTCTTCTGCAGGGTTGGGGCAACCATTTTTAGCCTACAGGCTTATAGTATCTGGCAGACTTTTCCATGAAGCAGAAAATTTGAAAGACTGCTTTGCCTATATTGGCAGTTTGTTAGTTACTTTCTTCTGTGTCCTGCAAAATGTCTGGCAGTTTCCTCTGTGAAGCAGGAACACTGAAGGACTGTAATGATGTCTGTATAAGTGCTGCTTTTATTGGTTAATGAATAAAGCTGTTTTGGTCAATGACTTAGCAGAGTAAAACCAGGCAGGAAAAAAGAGAGAGGGTAGGCAGACGTGAGACTGGAGAAGGAGCTGAGAGTTCTACATCTGGGTTGGCAGGCGGCAGGAAGACAAGGACAATGGGCATTCAAAACCTCAAAGCCAAGCCCAGTGACACACTTCCTCCAACAAGGCCACACCTCCTAATAGTGCCACTCCCAGTGAGCCTATTGGAATCATATTCAATCTACCACCATGAGAAATTTTTCATTTTATACTTATTTTTATTTTCCTTATTTATTTTCCTGCCAGGGTTGAGCCTCAGCTTGGGTTCACGTCCTGAGATGGGGAAGGGATGTGGATATATTCCATCCACCAGGTGGACTGTACTCAACTGGCCCCAAATAGCTCAGGCCATCATTATTTATACCTTAACAGAGTTTTTTTCCTACCAGGGTTACATAAATAGCTTTGTTATTGGCACCTCTTTTTGACCTTTAAGAAATACATTATATTTTAAGTAATGGATTATAATTATTATTAAAGCCCCCATTGTTCCCATTTATGCTTCCACAAACACACTTTCCCACCCTCTCTGTAACCTCCTTCTAGACACAAAGTTCGGCATCTTTGCAGGTCTAACTAAGTATGGAGCCAGCACAACCTGTTGGTGCAGCACTCATATCAGCTGGCAGCTACTTGCAGCTACAAAGTTACACAATGCTTTAAGGACAACAAAATTCAAACCCAAACAATTCTTTCATGTTTGCAAAATGAAAAGGTCCCATGTCTCAGTCTCTCTGTAAAAGGCAGACTTTGATAAGGCACTCTTTTTCCATCTCACTATACCCTTTCTTCTTCAACCAATATAGGCTCTTGCATATGATAAAGATGGGTCTGTCTACTCCACGTTCTACATTGCATTTCTCCCCATTGGATCATACCAGATCCTATCTCTGATTCTACATGCTTGGTGTCCAGGGAACTGACTCTCAACAGTTGACCCTATGTGCACTCCTAAGACGTTTTCCCTATTCTGTGCACGCACGCCTTACTCCCCTTCCCAGAGCTGTGAGACACAATGTTCCAAGTGTTGCTTTCTCGTGTGTACCTAACGGTCTCTATTGTGTCAGAAAAGTTCCCAGGATAATTACAAATAAGAGATTTGAGAAGCGCTGGCCCCCTGCTGAATCTTAGTGGGAAATATTCAAGAAAGAACAGAATTTCCAGGGGAAATTACAATTGTTGCATGTGTGACTGATAAAATCAAACTAAAAAGCGCCCACAGCTTCTTCCTTCCCAGAGATGGAAAAGGGCACAAAGGATGTCCTCTGAGGGCTGAGCAGAGGCCACTATCAATCATTCTTATTCCCTTGAGAAACCATGTGTGGCTACATCTACAGCCTTTTGTTGTGAAGAGGCACACAAATATTAAATGCCTTCCTAGGACACAGTATTTCCTCAGCTACAGGTTTTTTTTTTTTTTACCAAGTTTTCAGAACCAGGCATGGGTTCCTCCTGTAACAAAAAGGGTTGTTAGCCTTTGTTTGCCCACAGCAGTCATGCCATTATCACAGCAACGGGAAGACCCTGTCTGACAGGTTAGTATCATAATTGATAGGGCTCTCAGCTGGGTTAAACCATTCGTGTCTTTTTTTCCTTGCAGTCTGCCCTGTATGACACTATGAAAACCGGCCAGCAGGATGGTCATCCAGTTTAGTTCCTGTTTGATTTCTCAGTATCTTGTACCCAAGATGTGTGATATCGTTAAGAAGAGTCTTATCGGGCTGGAGAGATGGCTCAGTGGTTAAGAGCATTGCCTGCTCTTCCAAAGGTCCTGAGTTCAGTTCCCGGCAACCACATGGTGGCTCACAACCATTTGTAAAGAGGTCTGGTGCCCTCTTCTGGCCTGCAGACATACACACAGACAGAACATTGTATACATAATAAATAAATAAATAAATAAATAAAATAAATAAATAATTTTTAAAAAAAAAAGAAGAGTCTTATCAACCAGTTCTAGTGAGCAGTCAAAAGGAACTGCAAGAATGTGCTTTGTGTGCAGATCTCTAGTGCCTCCCTGACAGACGTATAAGGAGACATTAGAACCCTCGCCCATGGGTTCAGCGTTATTCATCTTTGTAGGGGATTGTGAAGTTCAAATCATCCCCATAAAGGGGCAGTGCTGGTGAGAATGTCCTGAGCAGCTGAACACTGATTGGGTAAGCAGAAGATTTGGAATTGCGCATCTCTGGCTCTCTGAATAGCCCCCACCCTTTTCCTTTATTCCATTTACTATCTTCGAAGACTTTGATAAACATTCTTTATCTAAGTGTTTATAAGACGATGAGGATGAGGTGTTTAAGAAATCAGTAAAGTGCCTAGCAGTAAGTTAGTTTAAAACCTAAAACAAAAAGGGTTGTTAGTTAAAAATCTATGTATACATAATCCCAATTTGTTTATATATATGCAATATATATATGCAACACATATATATATGTAATACATATGTATATGTAACTTGGATTCAAACCTTGTTTAGGAAAATATGTTTCTATTAGATTGAATATTTTTATTATGCCTCCAAGATAGTTTGTTTTATTTTATTTTCTCTAGACTAAGGAGAAAATTTCAGCATGGATTTTTGTACAATAATATTTGTTCAAGGAGTAAATATAGCAGAGGAGAATGAAACCATAAACCTTGATTATAGAAAGTAGGACTTATGAACAACATATGTTTGATGAAGGCTTACAATTCCCTAAGGCTATAATCATCTACTCAAGCTAAAACAAACTGGCTTAAAAATGCATGTCTCACCACTTATGTTTTTGTTAATTTTGTTAAACTATAGCTATTTGGAGAAACTGAGTCATATACATTTTGTAAGAGTACACCATAAAGGGATCAGGACAATTAGGTTCCTAGTCTCTCTGTGGATTGTACTTGTGGTTTAAATTTTATTTTGATATTACAGGATCTTTAATTTAAAATTATACATATAAGGCCCAGACTTACTAAATGATGGCTATCAAAGAGAGTATTGAATCTAGCATTTAAGGTGTTTAATAGAGGAGGAAAAGGAAAGAACAAAGATATCCTGGGATAGAAAGAAATAACAGCTTCTGGCTGCAGCTCTTAGGCCAATTCCAAAGACGATGGGGCACCAGCAAGCTCCACCTTCAGGTGTGGCAACACCAGTCACTGGGTGAAGAACTATGTTTTACCTTGCCCACTGCCAAGACCCAGCTAAAAATGTGAGCAGACCGAACACTGAAGGGTCCACACCATATTATATTCCATAATTAAGGCAATAGTTACCTGCTCTACCAGAGGTCACATCAGGTCCCAGAAACACAGAGGTCACTCAGGCCACCAGAACCCCAGAAGAGGCATTCCACTGGACCAGAGGATTCACTGGCCACCAAAACCGCAAGCCACTCAATCCAGAAGACCAGAGAAGAAACAGAAACCAAGGGGAAATTATCATCCAACAAAGGCAAACTCAGAAATCTGCACCTAAACCTATAATTACCCTAAACCTAGATTCCTAGAGGCCAGCATAATAAAAAACAATAAACAACAGTCAGGGCAATATGTTACCACCACAGGTCAGCCAACCTACTACAGGAAGCTATGAAGCTATGAAGATAACAGATGCCCTTGAAGAGGAAATTAATAAATTTCTCCAAGAAAGTTAGGGAAACCCAAACAAACAATTGAAGGAAGTTAAGAAATGTCCTAAAGAAAGCCAAGAAAAAAAGCAACAGTTGAAGAAAATGAAGACCTGAAAATGGAAATAGAATCAATAAAGAAAACAGAAACTGAGGGAATCTCAGAGATGGAAAGTAGGTAAGTGAACAGAAACTATAGATGCAAGCATCACCAACAGAATATAAGAAATGGAGGACAGAATCTCAGGTGTTGAAGACACAATAGAAGAAAAGGATACATCCATCAAATAAAATGTTAAATCTAAAAAAAAAAACTTCTGACATAAAACTTTAGGAAGTCTGGAACACTATGAAAATACTAAGCTTAAGAATAATGCATAAAGAAGAAGAAACTCAGCTCTAAAGCCTGGAAAATATTTTCATCAAAATAATATAAGAAAATTTTCCTAACCTAAAGAAGGCCCTGCCTATAAAGTACAAGAAGCTTACAGAACACCAAATAGATTAAACCAAAAAAGAAAGGCCCTTGCCAAATAATAATCAAAACACTAAACATACATAACAAAGGAAAAATAATTAAAGCTGCAAGAAAAAAAAGACCAAGTAAAATCAACATTACTTCCAGTTGCTGTATGGTTCATGACTATCAATGTAGTCTCCAGTGGCAGCCCAGATCACGGCCATCAATATGGTCTCTGGATATTAACATGGCCTCAGGTGGCAACAAAGACCATAGAAGTCCTTCAAGGATGCTTAATTCAGAAAATCATTCCTCATCTCAGATTTCTTGTTGGTCAGAATCAGGGATGCTGAAGTGTAGATCTTCACAGGTGATGACTTTTAGGGTGGGGTAGGACTAAATTTCCATTAAGGGACTGACCACAGTAGTTTGACCATGCTCCAATGAGCATATGAACAATGCAAATTGGACTTGGTGTTTGTTTGCCAGCCTGCCTGCCTGCTTGCTTGCCTGCCTGCTTGCTTGCTTGCTTTAGGTTAGAGGATACAAGGATGGGAGGGTGGACCTGGGAGGGATTAAAAGAAAGTGTGACCAGGGCACATTGCAGGAAATTCCAAAATAATAGAAATATTATGTTATGGGGAAAAAAAGAAAAATCATTGATCATTGATCTCTTTCAATATCAATGACCTCAATTCCCCAATCAAAAGACACAAAATTAGGGGATGGATGGAAAAACAGGAGCCATTCTTCTGTTGCATATGTGAAACACACCTCGATATTAAGGGTGAATATTACCTCACACATGGCACAGGATTGGAAAAGAAACATGTTCTAAGCAAATGATCCTATGGGGGAAAAAACTATACCCCACTTTAATGTCTACCAAAATAGGCTTCAAATTAAAACTAATCAAAAGAGATTGAAAAGGACACTACATGTTCATTAAAGGAAACACCCACCAAGATAACATTTCAATGCCAGTATGTATGTCCCAAGCATGAGAGCACCCAAGTTTATAAAAGAACCACTATTACAGCTTAAATCACATATCGGCTCTCACACATTGTTAGGGGAGGACTTCAATACCTCCACTTTCGAGTGAAAATTTGTCTGGACAGGTCATCCAGATAAAAACTAAGCAGGAAACACTGGTGCTAAAAGACACTCTAAACCAAATGGACCTAACAGATACTTACAGTAAATTCCACCCAAACACAGGAGACTATGCCTTCTTCTCAATACCTTATAGAACTTTCTCCAAAACTGAGCATGTACTCAGACACAAAGCAAGTCTCAGGAGAAAGAAGAAAATTGAAACAACTGCCTGAATCCTATCAGATCACCACCAGTTAAAGCCAGATATCAACAACAGAAATAATAGAAAGCTTGCAAACCCATGGAAACTGAAAATCTCTCTACTGAATAAAATAAATAAATTAATTAAAAACTTTCTAGATTTCAAGGAAAATGAATAGACACGTGAAAATGAATAGACAACCAAACATGATCAAGGGGATAAAAGTTGGAAAGGAAGAAGTCTAAGTACTGTTATTTGCAGATGATATGATACTATACCTAAGTGACCCCCCAAAATTCAAACAGAAAAGAATCTAGATATAAGATTAACTCAAAAAAATCAGTATCCCTCTTATACACAATGACAAACATACTGAAAAAAATAGGAAAATTTGAGGCTTTCACAATAGCCTCAAATAATATAAAATATCTTGGGGTAACTCTAACCAAGCAAGTACTCGTATGATTAAAAAAAAACCTTCAAGTCTTTGAAGAAAAAAATTAAAGAATATTTCAGAAGATGGAAAGATCTCCCATGCTCATGGATCATTAGATTTAACATAGTAAAATGTAATATCCTACCAAAAGCAATTTTTTTTAATCTGTGTATCACCATGTGGCTGTGGCTTACCACCTAAAGTTCCAGCATCTGTCTCCGGTGAGGCTACATGGCTTCTCTCTGACTCTGCCTCCTTCCTCCCAGCATTCAGTTCCATCTTCCCCGCCTACCTAAGTTCTGCCCTGCTATAGGTCCAAAGCAGTCTCTTTCTTCATTAATGGTAATCACAGTATACAGAGGGGTATCCCACATCATCCTTCTTGTTACCAAGGGCTGGAAAAGACATAGTATATATATGCTAAGACAGTGTAGACATTCTGTACTATCCATTGTATGTCAACTGTGACATCAGCCCAAATTTTCCCTCAACAAGGAGTTAAATGCAACCTCAGAATTCCTTTTAATCCCAGAATTCCTTTCTCTGTTGGCTTTCTTTGCTGGTGAGGAAGCAACTTGGACAGTATAATGAATTAACTTAATTTAAATAATGATTGAGCATAAGCCTTATCTTGTTAGAGCCTATTAGAATGAAAAGTATACAAGATACCTTTGAGGAAGTATAGAAAATGGATAGTTGTGTAGCATGAATTCTAATTTGTCTTCATAATAAAAACCCAGAGTCAGATATCAGGGTAAATGCTGAAAGATCAGAGAACTAAAGGAGTCAACCACTAAACAGACCTTTTTCCTCTACTGAGTCCTCACACCAAAGTGGGCAAGATCCTGTCTCCATGAATTTTTAGGCTAAATGACATCTCTCCTACATCCTCCTACCTTATATTCCTCTCTCCACACAGGAGAAAGAGGCCTTGAATTCACAGAGATCCATTGGCCTCTTTCTTCGGAGTGCTTGGATTAAAGGAGTGTACCACCAATGCCTGGCCTATATGGCTAATTAGTGTGGCTAGCTCCACATTCTGATCTTCAGGCAAGCTTTATATGTTAGATAGGAAACAAAATATCACCACAAAGTTGGGTTTTTTACTATTTGCTTCTTGGGGGCCTGCCACACAGCTCCCAAATAAATACACTGAGGCTTAGTCTTACTTATGAATGCCCAGCCTTAGCTTTACTTATTTCTTTACTTCTTACTCAGGTAGATGGCTGTGTGGCTGGGCAGCTGGCCCCCATTGTCCTCTTCTCCCCCTTTCCTCCCTGTCACATTCTCTCCCTTCAATTTATTCTCTCTGAGTGACAATCTCTCACTCCCTCACATTCCCAGCTATTGGCTGTTCAGCTCTTTATCAGACCAATCAGGTGTTTTAGGCAGGCAAAGAAAAAAAAAGTAAAATTTTTTTTAAAAGCTTTGCAGAGTTAAACAAATGCAATGTAAAACAATAAAAAATATCCTTTCATCATTAAACAAATATTCCACATCATAAACAAATGTAACATCTTACAATAATATTACATCAAAAATATGAGTTATTTTTTCCTCTGAGAAAGTAAATTATGGCTAAATTTTCTTTGATATTGAAATGGAAAACAAAGAATAAGAAAGGAAGTGCACAATCTGCCATCACACACACACATGCATAAACCTATAATCTAGCAAGTATGTATATATGCTCACTCATGCACATGTGGGTATAATAGACACATAATTCGACTATTGATAACCCTGTTTTCCTACATACTCTCACATTCATTGTGACTTCATTTAGAATATATTGAACTTTTCAGACTCTTGGTTTGGGTTTCACCATATGACTTGCTTTTGTCTATAGCAGGCCAACAAAAATGATATTTTGTTTGTGGTAAGCCTAGGATTTGAGGAACTATGAACATTTCTCTGTAGCTCCTTGTAATTCGGCAAGAAAAGAATTTCTTAGGAGCCTACTGTCTCTTCAACCCTATTTCAGAATGTATACATACAGAATGGCACAGTCACTATAGACACAGCCTAAATAGGAGACCTATATTGGGCCTATGTTGGGTCAAGAAACCTACAACCAATCTCAAACTTACATAACAATGGCTTCTAACTTAAGCTACCAAATTTCAGAGTGGTTTCTTAGATAGCAATTCTTAACAAAATTCAGTGTGCTAGTTCATCAAGTTTCTTTTTTTGTTTTTGTTTTTCTTCCTTATTTATTGTTTTATAGCACAATACATGCACTTCACGGTTTCCCTTCTATTTACTCCTCCCTGTGTTCCCCCACCTCCTCTTTTCCCCAAATTCACTCCTCCTTCATTTTCCTTCAGAAAAGAACAGGTCTCCAAGGGATGTCAACGGAACATGGCATGACAAGCTGCAATAGAACTAGACACAGACCCTTGTATCAGGGCTGCACAAGGCAACCCAGTAGGAGGGAAAAGGTCCCAGGAGCAGACAAAACAGTCTGAGACATCCCCACTTACACTCTTAGGAGTCTCACAAAACACCAAACTAACAACAACAACATAAAAATGGACCATTCAGGATAGACCCATGCAGGCTCTGTGATTGCTTTGCCCCTTTAATCTCAATGAGCCTCTCTGGACCCTGCTTAGCTGATTCGGTGGGCCATGTTCTCCTGGTGTGTTCAATCCCTCTGATTCCTACAATTCTCCCTCCCCTTCTTCTGCAGGGTTCCGCAAGCTCTGGGGGGGGGAGGGGCAGTGGGGATCTTGAATATGGGCTCTTTCTCTACATAATGTTGGATGTATGTCTTTGCATCTGTTTCCATCAGCAACATGAGGAATCCTCTCAGATGGCAGTTGGGCTAGGCAATAATCTTTGAGTATAGAATATCATTAGGAATCATTTGATTGATTTTTTTTCTACCCTAAGTCTCTGTTACAGTCCTCTTTTTATTAATGTTGTCCAGGTTGAGTTTTTCCACTCATAGTCACAAAATAGAATTTGAAAATGAATGACACATACTTGAGTTAGATTTGGGTTTTACAACAAGAAACTATTTTATTTTTCATAGATACAGCATATAAACAGGAATTATGGTTGATTTTTATAAACATTTACTTTTATCTTGTTTTTCTGTTTATCAAAGACACTGTTATTTTACACTTGTACTTGATCTTGGCATAGTTAACACACATTCTGGTCCCAGGTCCTTCTTCCCTGCTTTCCCAGTGTTCGTTCTATTGATGAGTTAATCGCTGCTATATCATTAATTCTCTTATTTCTTCTTCTGTTCACACACACGGGAACATTTCCCTTCTGATTTCTAAGAAAAGAGAAATAATATGTTCTTAGTGGGATTATAGAGAGAAGCAACCAGAAGGTTGCTATAGAGCTAATCTCTTCCTGGCTAGGAGCCTGCACACCACAAGAAGGAGAACGAAGAAACCAAAGTGACTGAGTCAGACAGAAAGCTAGCAGTGTGAGACTTGCCCAGTTCTTTCAGAGGAGGATATAGTACTCTAATGTGATAAAAATAAGATTTGAATAAATTGAATCAAAGTTCCCATTTAATCTCTAATGGTAACAGTATAGCACATGGCAGTCTAGCACAGGTTGATAAGAGAACATACTGAAGGACAAGCTGAGCCCATAATCACAAATGATAAATATTCACCTTATGAGGAATCAAGCAAAATGAAACAAATAAGTGAGGTGGAGGAGATAAAAAAAAAGTCAAGCTAAAATTATCACAAAATAATTTCACACTTGTATACTATAGCATTATTTAAAATAGCTAAGAATGGAAGCCAGCTAGGTGTACAATATTGGAGAAATGGATACAGATAACGTGCGATTTACAGACAGTGGAATTTCTTTCAACTCAAAGTAAAAAGCTGGTTATTCCCAGGAAAATGTATGCAACTAAAGATAATCTATTGAGCAAGTTGTGCCAGTCTCAAAAGACAATATGCTTTCACATTTTTGGTTCCTAGATCTTTAGATATTATATATATATATAATTTTATATATATATGTATATATATATATATAGTGTGTGTGTGTATCTGATTCATTTGGTCCTAAGGAAGAGACAGATCCTCTAAAATCACATCTGATAAGAGACACTGTTGATCCAATCCAGTTATAGATCCCAAGCAAAGAAGCCCAGAGTGAAAGAAGAGGACACAGGTGAGCGCAGTATTTTCAGCCAGTAAAAGAGATGTATCACTTCATAATTTCTTTTTAAAACAAGAGTGAAGTTATACAGATTCTCCAAGACAGATTGGAGGAGGAAGGAAGGAAGGAAATGTGCAGAGAAAAATATATTCAGCCAGTGAGTTAAAGGTCATGGCTACTGATATGCCAATAACCCAGAGACAGACCTACCAGGTAGACAGCAGACCCAAACAAGAATTAGCCAGTTTCTGAGATCACCAGCTTACCTGTTCATCCAAAGGCAAGTCTTCTAAGAAGTCATTGGCAGTATACAGGATATGCCTCAGTGCCAAGAGGATTAGCCTGCCCTTCACAGGGTCCAAATCCCACTCTGAGACATAATTACTAACCACCAAGATGTCAGAAAAGGCAAAACCAAAGTCTCTATGGAATGCTTCTAGCTGAAACAGAAAATGTAAAACCCAGAACTGTGTAAAAATAAGAACAAAATGTTCAATTATGAGAACATAGAGTAAAACAAATGTCAGTCCTAGAGAAGAGACAGGAGGATCCCAGGGGCTTGCTGGTCTACCGGTCCTGCCAATATGTGCTACAAGTTCAGTGAGTCAGAAAGTAAAGTGGAGCTCAGTTCAGAAGACACCTAACTTCCATACACATATGTGATTATACACATACGAGCATGAACACACATACACATTCAGGCACAGACACATACACACAACCTCATGGTGTCTCAAAGCAGTAAAAAGTCTAATTTGAACATAAATTATCAGAGAAGTAATAATAAGTAAGAGCTTGGTGATCATCGTCCTATATTTTTTTTAAAACAAAGACCAGATCCTCTGCAGTACTTTCATGAGCAACTTCACATCAAGTTCCAATATCACTGTTATTTTAAAATTTATTTAAAATGTACTAATATATTAGACATGATTTAAAAAAAATGGCATGCTCATGGATCATTAGGATTAATATTGTTAAAATGGCCATCGTACCAAAACCAAACTACAGATTCAATGCAATTCCCATCAAAAGTCCAACATAATTATTCACAGAAAGTAAGAAAACATCTATAACAATATAGAGACACACATACAAAAAAAAATTTAAAAAGCAAACCAAGAGGACAAAAACAAGCCTGAATAATAAAAGGGCTGAAGGACTGGAGAGGGCATCACCATACCAGATTTGAAGTTGCATACTGAGCTACAGTAATAAAATCAGCATGGTATTGGCATAAGAACAGACATGCGAATCTATGGAATCTAACTGAAGACCCAGATGTAAACTCACATACCTATAGACACCTGATTATTGATTTTTTTTAAAAAGGCTAGAAATACACTCTGGAAAAAAAATATCTTCAGCAAATGGTGCTTGTCAAACTGGGTGGCTCATGTAGAAGAGTAAAATATAGATACATAGTTACCACCCTGCAAAAACAAACCTCATCTCTAAATGGAGTTTTATGCATCAATTTAATACCAGACACACTGAATCTAATAGGAGAGAAAGTGGGACACAGCCTTGAACTCATTGGCACAGAAGACTTTCTGAACAGAACACAGTTAGCATGGGTACAAAGACCAACAACTCATAAATGTACCTCCTGAAATTAAAAAGCTTCTGTATGGCAAACACCATCATTTGGGCAAACCATCAGCCTACCAAATAGAAAAAGATCTTTGACAATTATACATCTGAAAAAAAATAGAAGAAAGAACAACAAAAAATGTCTGGACATAAAAAATAAGCAACCCAGTTTTTAAAATGCACTTCTAAACCAAGAGCCAGAGTGATACATGACTACAGTAATACTGTGTCTTCTAGACCCAACAGGACTTGACACATGAACTCACAGAAAATGTGGCAGAATGCATAAGGTTTACCACAGTTCAAACCAGAGAGGATCCCAGCATTGAGAGGGGGAAGTGAGCACAGGCTTCTGGCCCTAACCAAGGAGCTACCTGGAATTGATACCCAATGGCAAAAGGAAAACCAGTTTTCTCAAATGGAGTACCACTTTGCATATTAACTTCAAGACAGGCCGCCTAGCCAGGAGCAGCTGGCCAACACAAAATGAACGTCATGGCTTTTTGTTTGTGGGGATTTTGTTTTGTTTTGGCTTGTTGGTTTTGATTTTTGTTTTGTGGGATATTTTTTCTTTATTATCATCATTCATATTTGCTTTGTTTGGTTTCGTTTTGTGGCTCTTTCAGTTTTGTTATTATTATTATTATTATTTGCTGTTGTGGTGAGAGAACATAAAAGTTGAGTGGGTATGGAGGTAAGGGAGTAACTGGGACAAACTGGAGGAAGGAAAAATATGGTCAAAAATACGGAAAGAAGTAATAGAATGGGGAGGAAAGTGGGGCAAAACTTGAGGTAAAGGAGAAAGAGGAGGAAGGAGGGAGAGAAGGAGAGAGGGGAATAAGAAGGATGGTGGATTCCTGGGAGCACTGTTAAGGAAACATTGCCAAGAGAGAAGGGAGCTCCACAGAACAAAGGTCATCAATATGAGAACAAACAGTGAACACTGGTGAAGAAGTGAAGTATATTTTGACCTGCGCAGGGAATGTGAGGTTAGATGGTTTTAAGTGATCTCTGCACCTATATAGAATGCCAAAGGAAGACAGTGATTCAAAACAAATAAACAAGCAAACAAAATGAATGGCAACTCCCTGTTCTACAGGGATCACTAAAAAAAAAAAAAAAAAAAAAAAAAACTGAAGCGATTTTAACATACATGGGCTAATGTCCACAAATTCCAGGTATACCCAAGCATATCCAGGATAAATCAACTTTATTAGACAGGTTTAACATTTAATTCTTGCTTAGACTCCCTCATCCTGAACATAGATCACCTAGGCTGTCAAGACAGCTCTGTCATTTCTTAGCACTCTGGATAAACACTGGCAAAGGCTTGCTTCTGGTTCATTCTGTTTCCTCATCTAAACGCAGTGCTAAGTGTACCTATCTCCTAGGACTGTTACCATGACTGAACAAGAAAAAAACTATAGCACTCCCACGTCTGCTTCATTCTGCCTCCAATCTATTCTGTAGTTATGTTAATTTACAGAAATCTTGACACTGAATATATAGAGGCTTTCTAACATCTAGGATTCACTAAGATGTAAAATCATAAAAATAAGTGTCACCACCATTGGCTTCTGCATTGGAGAAATCCATGTATCTCAGACATTCTACCTTTTTGCTCTCTAATACATTGACTTATACTTCCCTTGCTTAAATTATTTTCTTGTTTTTGTCTCTTCTCTTACCAGAATACTTAAACACTACCTCTTAGTGTCACCTTTGTAGGGAAATAATCACCTGTGACATTTTTCTCCTTCAAGCCACCAAGACATATTATCATCACCATTTTCTTACATATTTATCATATGTAATCATGTCATATACCTCTGTCTACATTTTCTTTTTCTGCTTCCCTATTCTTTCATTTTTATCTATAAAATTATAAGCTTTTATTACAGTAATTAGTATTTTGCCATTTGTGTGTCAGATTAGAGGCTATAGTATTGGTTTGATTATAAAGAAATCACTGCATATTTGTTTAATTAAATAATTGTGGCAAATGTAATGAAACATAAAGTTAAACACAGATATTCAATCTTCTGGATATTAAATCTTCTAAGCCTGGGATATGTGTCCTAACCATTATAGCAATTATTTTAACTCTTCTTCAGTTTATTCGTTATCTATTGTTCTTTATAAAGTTGACAATCTATGTACATCAAAGACATTCCTCAGAGAATGTTCGTTCATTACCTTGAGCTTTACAGGCTCACAGTTATATATATCTATCAGGTTTCCTTTTGAAATCAGCTCCAGGCGATCCACGTGCGTAAGCAAAACCACGTGCAGAAAGCCTGCGTCAAAGAAATACATAGGGTTTTATTCTTACGGATATCAAC
Source organism: Alexandromys fortis (assembly GCF_014885135.2). Taxonomy (NCBI): domain Eukaryota; kingdom Metazoa; phylum Chordata; class Mammalia; order Rodentia; family Cricetidae; genus Alexandromys; species Alexandromys fortis. Next base: position 6,128,469 of record NW_026067948.1, on the reverse strand, counting down.
ATCATTTCTGATTAGTAAATTATCAGTTTTGCTGTAGGCAAGCAATGGAGCACCTCTTGATTTAGGGAGCTCTGTACTTCCAGTGCCCCCTCCACCTCTCACACACACAACATCCACTGGAATTTCTTTTGCATATTTCCCCTTTGTTCCAAGCTAAGAAGTGAAGCTTCACAAAAGACTACTTCTTAGAAGAAGTTACTAAAGTTTACCCCATATTATTGCCAATGTTGCTACTCAGTGCTAAACATGGTGTCTTAATGGAGACTTGAGAAAACAGCAGAGAAGATGAGGGAAGGCTCTCCAAGAGAGAGGAAACCACCATGGCCTCATGAATAAGGCCTGCTTCACAGTGTTGACAAAAAGATCCCTGAACAAAATTTTAAAACATTTCAATTTCAGTGGGCGGGTAAGTCAATCATTTTGCTTCTTAGTCAAATTTTTGAAAGGTCCTTCCCCAATCCAATGGATAAAACCAAGAAATGCCAAAACTGGGCACCAGAACCACCAGCTTGTATTCACCTTCTGCCTTCCTGCTGCCTCTCTCTACCGGGCATTTTATATGTCTGCTTTTTCTTAGTAGAATTTTTTTTTATTTTCTAATACTTCAAGAGGCAAAAAAATATATATAGCACTTGGTTAAAAACTACATGACAAAATATGAAGGCAGTGTGTAGTTGGGTTGACTACTCTTCAACTTGTGTAATATTTATGAACAAAATAGTCAGAGGGGAGTTCTATCACTTTAGCAATTTTAAGATGTTGAGGGAAACTGAGTTTAAATCACATGTGCATAGTCATGCAGCTGTCGAGATGTCAACTGGATGTAACCATTCTGATGAGTTTTCAGAAAGACTCACATTTGCAATCACTACAGCCTTTTTACTCAGTCCCCAAATTTCTGCTGTAAAGTCTAGTCAGTTACTTTCAGTTGAAAAATGAAATGACACTCACCACATTTTATCAACATTTTTCTAATCCTTTTTATCTTTGCCACCATTCCATAGGAGAGATGTTCAACAGAACTGATATCAAATACAAGCACCACACAATGAATTCTGTCCTTCAGCAGTGGGTCATGAATGTAGTTTGGATGGTCTGGGGTGATTGGTTTCTTGGAATTGAACTGTAAAGTAGATAAGAAGACAGATGTCAGAGTATTCAGAAAGGAAGTTGGAATCATCACACAGAGTGCATTTACTCACAAACTATACTCCAGTCCTGTGCATCTGAACAAAATGTGCAGATATCTGTTTATTAGGAGGCTAACCATAAGTTGGGGAAGGCAATAATTGTGTAAGGGGCTAGCAGTTCTTTTACACAGCCTGATGATGTCTCTGTGATCAAGGGATACATAATGTGGGAGCTATAATAAGAAACTTCTTCTCAAGGAAGTGAAGAAGGCTGTGTCAGGAAATGCTCTAGACAAAAGAAACCACGTGTGTGATGACCTAGGTCAGAACACTCAGGAAGTTGGAGTCATCAACAGAATATAGCAAGGTAAAAAAATCCAAGCAGAGATAGAGAAGGAAAAAAGGTGGAGTCAGGCAGATGTCATGTAGCCACCCAAAAAGCAAGAAGTAACAAATCATGAGCCTTGTGGTAAAACATAAAATGACAGAAATGGGCTAATTTAAGATGTAAGAACTAGATAGGATTATGCCTGAACCATTGGCCAAGCAGTGCTGTAATTAATATAGTTTTTGTGAGATTATTCGGGTCTCAGTAGCCAGGAACGAAAGAAAAGTCTCCACTTATACCCCCAAAGCATCCACATACTAAAGCCATCACATTGATACCTGGGACGTCAGCATACGAAACATTATGGGAAATGAAGATTCAGCACCTAGTGCCTGTACTGGCTGGTTTTATGTCAACTTGACACAAGCCAGAGTCTTCAGAGAGGAGGGAGCTCGAAAGGAGAAAATGCCTCCATAAGATCCAGCTGTAGGGTATTTTCATAATTTATGATCATAGGGGATAATCCAGCTCATTGCGGGGGATGCCATCCCTGGGCTGGTGGCCCTAGGGTCTATAAGAAAGCAGGCTGAGTAAGCTATGGGGAGCGAGCCAGTAAGCAGCACCCTCCATGGCCTCTGCATCAGCTCTTGCCTCCAAGATCCTGCCCTGTTTGAGTTCCTGTGCTGGCTTCCTCTGAGAACGAACTGTGATGGGAAAGCATGAACTAAATAAACCTTTTCCTCCCCAACTTACTTTTGGTCATGGTGCTTCATCAAAACAATAGTCACTCTGACTAAGACAGTGCCCTGCTGTGGCACCCAAAAAAGGGAAACTTCTGGAATTAACACCTCCATAAAAGCTCTCACATTCCCAATGTCTGTCTTCAGATTTCCTGCTAGCAAAAGTGGTTACTTATAAAATTCATATAGATATGGATGTCTGTTTCGCAGAAAACAGACTAAACAAATGATGACTGTTATGATAGATACAACAGAAGAATCCTCTGGATTTTCTAAGTTCTTTGTGAAATTTCTACCAAAAAAAAAAAAAAAGGAACAAAGGAATTTGAACAAGGGCGGTTTAAAGTGCCGACGCAGCACTGTCACCCAGAATATAGAGTGGATGGTGGGCAAAAAAAAAAAGACATTTTAAAAATCAGTCCATGATTTTTAACCATCAGTCAAAGCTTACCTGGTATCTGTCAGGAGTGTGGCCAGTTAAGATGCTGGCTAGATCATCTGTGTGCAAGCCAGCATTCTGGCTCAGTCCCAGAGAGTCACACAGAACAAATGGCAGGGGGCTATCATCACCCCTGTATTTGATGGAATATGTCCTATACTGAAAAGTGAAGAACAATAACATGAAAAGGACACTTCTTTTGTAATCAATTTAAATAAAGCCTATGTGAAGTTGATTGTCAACACGTTTTTCCAATACAGTTAACTTGAACCAAAGAAACCTGGGTAACCTAAAATATACTTACGTTATCAGATATCCCATTTCTGTCACAGCCCACCATGGCCTGGTGTGTGATGCTGCCTTTGAAAATGGACTTGACTGAGTTGACAAAGCTAGACTTTCCAGCTCCAATAGGACCCAGCAGCAGAATCCGTGCTTGGGGAACCAGGTCTCCATATGGCTGATAGGTTCTCAGGGCATGCAATAAACTATTCTGCAACCTATTAAAACTCCACAAATTTTAAGAATTGACTGGTCAGTTCACATGATCTATGATATGGTGATATATCTTCCGAGAATTCACTTATCTTCCTTGTATTGTTTCTAACTAGCAGCCTGCCTTCTTCCATGAACACCCAAGACTGCTGAATATGGTGGTTTGTATGAGAATGTCTCTCTTAAGCTTGTATGTATCTGTACACTCTTTCTTATGTTGGTCTTTGGAAATATTATGGAACCTTCAGGAGGTGAAACCTTGCTGAAAGAAGTATGTCAATGAAGGCAAGCTTTGATGGCTTATAACCTCACCCACTTCTTATTCTTTCTGCATTTCCTGTGTGTGCATGAAAATGTTGTCAGCCAGTTTCCTGGTCTGCTGACATGCTTAATGTGACTGTTGCCATGCCTCCCCTTCCATGGTGGTCTCTATCCCTCTAGAACTGTAAGTTGAAGCAAACCCTTTGTTCCTTGAGTCGCTTTGGTTGTGGTATTTTGTTGTAACAACTGAAACATAGCTAATACACTATCCTAACTTGAGTGATACTGCAAAATAAATAAAAATAAAAGTAACACTTGCAACTAAAGCTAATCAGCTGTTCACTTACGTTACTTCACCTTGAAAAATTAGTAATAAATATCAGCCATGCCAAATGTGAAAATTAACAATGATAAACTTGAAAAGTAATTATATGTATTTGAAGTTGAATTAGACCATTTAAAACATGTTCTCAAAACTCATTAGCAGATGTTCTCAGCTTGATAATCATCCTCAGGACATGCTAAAGAAAAAAATTGCTATAAGAGTTCAAAAACACAATATAAGCAAAATTATTTCCCCTTAAGTATATAGCATTAAAAATAGTCCCCTCCTACTCACTGTTCTTTTAATATTACTAAGATCAATTGTTTGATGATTATAGTTATGGGTTTTGGTTATTCTTTAATGGTCTACATATTAGTTGTAATAATTTGTGTCATCAGTTTTGTTGGCATACATTATTATAATAAAAAGTAATAATGAAGTAATAAGATGTTAAAAGATATTGACTTACAAATCAAAGTCTCTTGTCTTTCTCTCATCCAATAACTCTAAGGAAAGTGAGAAATAATAGAGATTACAAATTCTTAAATGATCAGCTGGTCAAATAAATGTGAGCAAGTTCACTAGATACAAATATGTAAGTAGTCTTTTCAGAGGAAAAAGCAAGGGGAGGAAATTTGTGTTACCCCTTTTGGAAACCCAAGAGTTCAGGAGGAGTGTGTACACATGAACTCTCCCCCTACTTGGTAGTATTGCAGACCTCTTTGCTTGAACAGGAATTGGTACTAGGAGTGTGTCTTCTGAGTTACAAAAGCAGAACATAGACATATAGGCAAACCAAGGAATTGATTATTAATAAATATTCTCCCCAAGATTGGTAATAGGTATGAAAGATACAATGTGTAGAGATACAGGAAAGTCATTTTTAAATACAAGTTTCTGTTAAAGCTAGCTGTTAATAGGAGCTTCCATTTTATCAGTGCATTCCTGGCTCAAAAGGGAAGATAAAAATAAAATCTGGCTACTCCAAGGTCTGGCAATGTGTGGAGAACTATAAACAGACCAGCGTGTCTTGGGTTCAGAGATGCTTTTTTATTCTTTAAGAAAAAAAATTTGGGTGGAGGTGGGTTTAAAACTGAAACCAGTAGTCTAACAATGCCATTAACTCTTTAATAACTCTCACTATTGAGTTATATGTAGAACAGCAATGTAAATACCATTAAGTTACCTAAAGCAGAAATTGTAAAGATTTCATTCAATGACAAAAATATAATTAAGCTTGAAAGAACAAAAACTGTACAAAAATAAAAGTAAACTTTAAAAATTTTTATAAAGCACTCTCTGAAATAGCTTCTGTAGCTGAATAGAAACTTAAAACTACAATTATGTGCAAATTTACTCTGAAACATCTTACAGAAGCTTTGTGGTAAGACTGAGTTTTGCCAAGAAATATGACAAGAAATAAGGAATATTTGAAAGTGGAAACAAAAAAATGTAGAAACTCTTAAGAAAATAAAAAGTAATCAGTAAAATAATGAATATAAGTTGTAAAACTTAAACAAGTGCAAAGTAATGTAGCAGTTGATTCATTTAAAATGAAGAGAACTAATAAACTCCTACCCTAATCAAGGAAAGCAAGTGTACGTGATCACAGTGTTAGGAGGATATAACACAACCAAACTCACAAGAACAAACTAATGGCTACAGACAATGGGGGAGGAGTTACGGTAAAGGTTAAAGATTCCATGACCCAAGACAATAAGTTCTAGATACTTCGTGCAAGACATAATCCTTACAGCTGCAGCACTAGACAGTGGAATTAAAATTTTTGGCAAAAGGGTAGGTCTTTTGTTAAGTGGTCTCATTTCATGATTAGATTTTAGCAATTTCTGGCCAGGTTTCAGTGTGGGTCATCTCTCCAGATTTAAGAGCCCAAATGCAAAACTATCTTCTCTGCAGGGATATGTCATCTAGAACCCTCTAAACATTCAAGAGAAACCCCATAGGCTTGTCTGAGCAAACATACCTACCTTCACATCGAAAAACTTCACACTCCTGAATAGACATGGTAGAATATCGAAGAGGCAGTCCGAGCTTTTCAAGTGTTTCTGAACTTAGAGTCAATCTTTTCTCCTCACCTAACACTATACAGAAATCAGGAATACAATCAAAAGTCTCTGTATCAAAGAACAATAAAGATGGCAAATATGGTCCTATTGTGCATTCTGAAACTTCAGTCTCTCGGAGAGCAAAAAGAGTGATAGAAATGGTTTCTTTCTGGAAGCCCTTCTCCAGGTAGGCACCAACAACACAGTCTTCACTGTCTTTACTATAAAGCACAAGCATGGTAGGACCGTGTTCCCAACATGTCCAGAGTAAACTCTGATGACGGAAGTTCTGCACACTCGCCTTATAAAGAAGACAAAACTGTTTCCCTCCAAAGTAATTCTGCAGGCACTTTTCTTGCAGCCATGTCAAATGAGTTCTCATAGCCATGCTCACAGCCTAGAAGTAAAACCAACACAGCCCTCGGTAAACACTGAAAAGTCAGGCACATGCACACAAGCTCTCATTCACTCTTATTTTCTCACAGGACACTAGAAATTAAAGAACATGAGGTAAACACATAGCAAGAAAATCATTACCAAAGTATTCATTTAAATAATCGTTTTCAAAAATTGTAAATAGTCTTGCCTGCCAGCATTAAGGTAAGCGGAAAACCGCAATACATACCTGTATGGAGAATCTGCACAGAGGAAAGGGCCAAGGGCTGCTTCTTCCTCAGCAAACAAGCAGGCAGTAAGTGGAAAGAGAAATTTTTCCACAGCTTGCAGCTTCCTGCTTAGGAAATGAAACTGAGATTTGGCGTGCCTAGTCATACAGGCAGTGAGCCAGCTTCTGTAGGGATAGGGTTACCTTCTTTTCCCAACATAGTATCTTTGTTGATTATTTGGGAGTTTCACATAATGTACCCTATGCACATTCACCTCCTGGTCTTCTCAGGTCCACCCCCCACCAACACCATCCCTGCCTGTTTCCTTCCACCAAAGGGAAAAAAAAAAAAAGAATTCCAAGTCTAATTTTGAAGGTGTAAGTCACAAAACAATCCCACACTAGTTTGTATTTATAATTAATAAAAGGGTTATTTATTTAAGGGGAAAACTTACAGATCACTGTCCTAGACACAGCCCTCGGCGCGACCAAGAACAAAGTCTAGTAGCCAAAAGTGGGAGCCAGAAACAAGAGAGTGAGTGCACAGCTACCACTGCTTTTTAAAGCAAAAGAGACCATACCCAAATGTGCTGGTATCTTACAGGCTATTGGCTGAGGGAGCAGAATATGCTTCCATAGCACCTCCCCTTTTTGTTTAAATAAGAGAGTTCCAAAGCCAATACAAAACTATATACATTAGGAATAGATATCAAGTATAATTAGAATTACAACCAGCATAAACAATATTAAGTAAGAAACATGCGCTAAATGTTTTAATAAACATTCTAACCTTGGAGTCTAAGTCTTGTAAAGGAAATTGCTTAGCTAGATCATAAGAATACAGTAACTATGACTAATCTTCAACCCCATCAAAAAGGCCTGAGAAGGGAGATAATATTACTTGAGCAGGCAGGAAGTACAATCAAGAAACTTCCAAAGCAAGCAATATATGACAGAGACAATAAACTACTTGAGCAATCACCCAAAGTCTCATTTTGAAACGTTGAAGCAACCAACTTTGGCTTAAGACCATTTTCAGAGGCAGAAAAATTTTCAAACCTGTCTTACCCTGTCTTGGCAAGATTTGACAGTCCTGCTTATCCATTTCCGGATACTATGTAACTTGTCAGTGGTTGGGCATTGTCAGTTCCTTGCCCAAAGACCAGTTTTGCCAAGAAGAAAACAAGCTCCAAGTAGAGTGTCTTCAGTGTTTAACATTCTCTCAGGAATAGATTGGTGCTGTCAGAAGTAATTATATGTCATGTCAGCAAAATCCAAAGTTATTTAAATGCCACGTTCTACAGATCCTTGAAGATCTGGTTAAAGATCCCCTATCTAGACATAATACAATCTCTATATATCTAAAGAACCTAATTGATCTGATTGTATGTACAATAAACATGAACTATTGACCTATAATAATTAACACCTATATAACTTAAAGACTAAAACTTCATGTCAGAATATTAAATAATCTGTAAATAAATGTGCAACAAATGAGGACAAGGACCTCAAAATGCAAGCAATCTATAAGTATTTTGATCAGAGGCAGGAGTAATAAATATATAATTCAGTATGAAAATATATTCTAAAAGTTGTATCAATATACAAAATGTCCTAAACCAAGGGAGAAACATGCATATATATAATCTGACAAAATAAATTTGCATAGGGTAACAGATATAATTTGAACTTGTATCAATATACAAAAACTATGCCAATGTAAATTATTCATAAATAATATCTCACACAAGTATTCACTCTATTACCCACTATTACTATCTCCCCCCTTTTTTAACATAGTCTTTTTTTTCTTTTTTTTATTACTTAAAAATTGCCAATCCAAATTCCCACTCCCTTCCCTCTTCCCTAATGGAGTGCCATGCATCCCACCCTGTGGAAAGTCCAAGGCCCTCCCTACTATGTCTAGGTTGAGCAAGGTTTACATCCAAAGAGAATATGATCCCAAGAAGCCGGTACATGCAAGTAGAGACACATCCCAGTGTCACTATCAGTGGCCCCTCAGTCTGCCCCAGCTGTCAACCCCCTTCAGAGGGGCTTGGTTGTTCCCATGCTCGTTCACTCCCAGTCCAGTTGGAGTTGGTGAGCTCCCATTGGCTCAAGCACACTGCCTCAGTGGGTGACCCCCTCATGGTCTTGACTTCCTTGCTCTTACTCTTCTTCACTCTTCAGCTGGATCTTGGGAACTCACTCCAGTGTTCCCATGTGGGTCATTGCCTCGGTTCCCATCTGTTGTTGGATGAAGATTCTAAGGTGATATTTAAGATAATCATCAGTCTGACAGAATTAGAAAACATCATCCTGAGTGAGGTAACCCAGACCCCAAAAAACAAATATGGCATGTACTCACTCATAAGTGGATACTAGTCATAAACAAAGGGCAACGAGCCTATAGTTCAGGATTCTAGAGAAACTAATAAGGTGAACCCAAAGGAAAACATATATAGACCCACCTAGAAATTGGAATCAGACAAAAATTTGGGGGCAGGGGGGCGAGGAGTGGGGGGGAGAAGGGGGTTTGAGGAGAACTTGAGGGAATGGAATGGTTGAGATGGAGGGAGGACAGATATGAGAGCACGGAAAGAGATATCTTGATTGAGGGAGCCATTATGGGGTTAGCAAGAAACCTGGCTCTAGAAAAATGCCCAAGAGCCCACAGGGATGAACCCAACTGAGACCCTAAACAATAGAGGAGAAGGTATCTGAACTGACCTTACCCTGTAGTCAAACAAACATAGTTTTCACCCCAACCCTCTATCTAGTACAAGTAATAATCAACAACCCATAAACAGTGTTCCCAACCCTGTGGACAAATTTTTGGAATGGGGGCGTCGTCTTCTAGAATTGTTTCCCACTGTCATGGGGGTGATGTTCTCTTAATGAGATTCTGCAAAAATTAAGTGGTGGTTAAGTTCCAAAATTACTGTCTAGTATAGTTGCAAACAATTTCTGAGCAGTCAATAGGATTGTTTTGTTTTGTTTTGTTTTTCAAAGTTCTCATTTGGAATTCTGGCCAAAGGAGAGGCGCACCATTTCAGCAGCTGATACCCAAAAAAGCAGTCTTATAGTAGCACTGTCTGAATCACGATGTCATTTCAACTAGGTGGAGTTGTTGCTGTGGGGCCCCATCTTCTTCCTGGAAACTTCAAAGATTACTGCAGGAAAAGGATCTGTAGGAAAATCTATGTTCATCATGAAAAACTTAAACATCATTCATATAAACATACATTCAATGAAGAATATGATATAGACAAAATAAGCATGAGGAAAGTAAAATTTTTCCTAAAGTCTTTCTTCCATTCCATACCAGATGGCTCCTGATATGTTTCTTTTAACAACAAGCTTGGATTTAGAGAAGTAAAGAGCCATTATCCAACTTCAAAACCATCTGAATGTAATTATGTTATAATCTCAAAGTTAAAAGAAAAAATAGTCATCAAAGACACCCCAGATTACTGGCTTTCAGGTTCTTTGTCTTGTGAACTTAAAGAATGAATGTCACACACCACAGGGAGGTGAGTCTTAGAAAGCAGCTTAAGGCATTCTTGCAGGCCAGAACCTAAGAGGAAGGAAGAAAGGCCAGCTCCGGTGACAGGTTTCTTTCAAGAGCCCCATCTAGATGTTTATCAGGCTTTGCACAGTTGAGACATGGGAGGCTGGATGGTGGTCCCACTGTCTCACCCACAAGCGATCCATGTCTCCCCACGCCCATGTCTTAGGTCACATGCTCATACATGCAGGCATGACTATTAAGTTCTTATGTAAAGAGAAAAGAAATAAAACCAGAAACCATAATACCTCTAAACATTGTTATTTCTGGCTCTTGGCCAGGACTAAATTGCCTTTAGACCAAAGGACATTTTCAGGTTCTGGCCAAGAGAGAACGGGTTATTCTAGTTATGCTAGTAACTTAGGTAGCCCCTACTTAGGATAATACATTATTAAATGAAAAAATCATATTAATGAACCACTGGAATTCACTGTTAAAACATAATTGCACACACCTCAAATCTTAACCATGGGGAAGCTGAGGAGGATAGTGAGTTCAAGGACAGCCTGGGATAAAAAGAAAGAAAAATAAAAGAAGAAGTTAATATTTCCATTTTCCTTTGAACCTGGGGAAGATATAAATGTTTTATATGACTTTAGATTGTTGATAAATCCTTACTGTGGAAATGAACTATGCAAAGATGTGTTACATTTGCTTATGATGTAGAATATTACTTTAACTGTATAAAAGTGTATTACATTTGTTTCTGCCACCTTTCTTAATGATGTAAAGATGTGTTACATTTGTTCATCTTGCATTTGTTTAATTGATTAAAAATGTGTTGCATTTGTTGCACCTTGCCTGCCAAAGGCACCTGGTTGTCATAATAAAGAGCTGAACAGCCAATAGCTAGGTGGAGAAAAGATTAGGCAGGGCTGACAGACAGAGAGAACAAGTGGAAGAGAAATCTGTACTTGAGAAGAACAAAAAGAAAAAGAGAAGAAGAAGAGAATGAGGGAAAAGTAGGAGACATGCCCAGGGCCAGAAGTTAGGCAGCTGCCAGACAGACAGACATAGAGACAACAGGAAAGTAAGATATACAGAAAGATTTAAAAGCCCCAAGACAAAACATAGATAAAGAGAAACAGATTTTAAAAAGAGCTAAGATAAGTCTAAGCATTCCTAACCAAAAAGAAGTCTCCGTGTCTCGATTTGGAAGCCTGGTACACCACCTGGGTTTGAGCCCCACAACTTATGTCTCTTCTGGTTCCCTTAGAATTAAGCACTCACCCTGTATATCAGTAATATTTTGAATCTGCATAGAGAGATATGTATTTCAATTGGTCAAACTATTAGTCTCATCTAACTCTCAAGACAGGAGTGTGGTCTTCCTGTTACATAATCTATAGTCCACAGACAGGCTATCATTGAGATCACTGTGAGATCTTTGATCAACATAGATCTCTAGTAGTGACTTCAGCATCTCAATCTTTATCCACTCATCTCTGGAGCATGTAGAGCCAGCATGGCACCCAGAACAAGCTTTTTCCTTATAACTAATTCTAGGCCAGCCTTCCTCCAAGCAATCATCTGTTAAACTGTTTTTCTTCAGAACACACTATGAAGCATACAGCATCCTGTGGTAGATACTGGGTGAGTACACAAAGTCACACACTTTGTAAACCATCGCGTTGTAATGCCAAAGTCTCACCTACTCAACCACTACTCCTAGGACTCTAGCACCAATACTGGAGTTGTCTCTACACCACCCCTCTGCCTGGTACTATGCTCATGCTTTGTCTACTAAACCATTTAGCATACTTTTTTTTTTCAAGAAAGAATTTAATGTCTTTGGCTACTTAACGTGCTGATGCTAAAGCATATAAAGTTTCAAAAATTCTGAATAGTAGCTGAAAGGCCACCAAGTAGAAAGTCCCACTACCCTCAGCATACCGGAGAAATATTTGGGGAATCAATAAATAAAGAAAGGCCTCCCCCTAGGCAGAAGTTTCAGCCTTCTTCTGGCTCTCTCTTCCAAGTCTTTCCCCGTGTGATTTTCAGTTTTATATTTAATTCCATGAGACCTGCGTGCATTAATAAACCATTATTGGCCGTGTTGTTTTGGGAGGGCAAGGGACAGTAAGCTTGGCCTGAAGGCTTTTACTCCCAAAGGGTATGAGTGCTCCTGTGGACAGTACTTCCACTGTTGTGACCACATCTAGCTCCCTTGGCCTTTACACACACTCACCTTCCTTCTAGCTTCTCTATCTCCTTGATAAGGCTGTTCCATGCTATCTCTTTACACAAAATGAGAACTTGTCACCTTCTGCCCAGACAGTCTCTTCCTAATAGAGATAGCAAGGTTATAACCCTGTAGTCAGCAAGGATAATGGTGAATCTTCGACCACTTTCAGCCTCTCTCAAGCAATAATAGCTACTTCTCATTTTTTCTCTAAATTATATGCAGAAATGCCCACCTGATATTAACATCTGCACTTTGTACATACAGGCACAGCTACACTGGTTGCTACTCAAACCTCACTCTCCATATTGATCTCTGACTTTACTCGTCAATTTCTAGTCTACCGATTACTATTCAGCTTCTAGATCCTTCTGAAATCTCTCTATCTATCTTCCTGAACATGCATAAACATGCAGCCTCCCTTGCAGCACTGCTTTAGGAAGATCGGCTTCCTCATCCCTATCCCAAGGGAATTATTGTCCTCTTAATACACAGTGATGACCAGGAGGAAGTGTGGCCTGGCTGAAGGTAAGACACACTGTTAGATGGCAAGGGTCTATTAAACCAAACATGGTTTTAAAAAGGAAACTAAGGGAATGGTGAGGCTGCTCATCATCAGCTCAGGAGTGCACACTGCTTTGGCAAAGGACCCCCTTTCAGTTCCCAACACACACATCATATGGCTCATGACCCCCTGCTGCAGCTCCAAGGGGATCTGAGGCCCTGTCCTCCACATACCCCTGCGCTCATGTGCATATACCCACACACAGACGCACACAAATGCACATAGTTAAAATTAATAAAATAAAATATCAAAAATAAACTAAAAATTTGAAGAATTATTAATGTTTATAAAAGGAGTTTGAAAGAGTAAGATTTATTTTTCTCTATCATTAGTCCTAATTTGACAGCTGCCAGGACTTCAAAATTTTTTGGAGGACTTGCGTGACAACCTTCCATGCTGACTAGTGAGGGTTCATCTCTCCATAGTTCCCCTTTGGAGACACAGTTTTGCTGTGGGAGCACATTCCACTCCTTAGGCCAATAGCATTTAAGATACCAGCCCACTTGGGCATGGTCTCTTACACTGTAAATACACCTGTTAAGAATGAGCTCTCTCTCTCTCTCTCTCGCTCTCTCTCTCTCTCTCTCTCTCTCTCTCTTTTGCTTCTGGCTCTTGCTTCCAGCTGCTAAACTCTGTTCCTGCTCCCCATTTGTGCAGAGGGCTGTTTCTAGGACAGTGATCTGTAAGTTTTCCTTAAATAAATAACTCTTTATTATTCATAATTCTAAACTAGTTTGGGATTATTTGTGACTTCTGTTTTCATCTGGTACCCCACGTTAGGTACCAAATTGTTGGAGGAGAGAGCCACTTATTGGTTCCTGCTGCCCAGTTTCCAGCCACCCAGCTAGCTTAGCCCCAAAATAATCACACAGAGACTGCATTAATTAAATCATTGCTTGACCCTTTAGCTCTAGCTTTTCCTTGCTAACTCTTACATCTTAATTTAACCCATCTCCATTAACATGTGCAACACCATGAGGTCGTAACTTACCAGCAAAGTTTCAGCACGTCTATCTTTGGTGGCAGCTCCATGGCATCTCTCTGACTCTGCCCTTCTTTCTCCCAGCATTCAACCTAGCTTTCACTGCCTACCTAAGTTCTGCCTTGCTATAGGTTCAAAGCAATTTCTTTATTCATTAATGGTAATCACAGCACACAGAGGGAACTCCCACATCACAGCTATGACTCTTTGGGATTCAGTCGATTAAAAGCAAGCATGGCAACATTACAGGAAGAATCTTTATTTCATGAAATTAAAACATTAATGCAATTAATGGAGTTGTTCACAAATATTGTCTCTTTTTAATTAATTGGAGGCATAAATTGGCTAGAGGCATTCATGTTTTCAAGCAGAGATAATAAGACCCTCTCCATTCTTATTTTCTCATTCTCTTTCCAGCATCTTACTCTTTGTGTCTTCCCATCCATTTGGAGTAGATATCTAAGTAAATACCAAGGTAGAGAAAGTGTTACAGAAGAGTCATTGTTAGTATTCTCAATGCTAACCAGACCTTGTGCCGAGCTCTATGACTACAGAGGTCAATCTAGAGCCTATTTCTCAGAGAACTTACACTCTATTTGGAACAGCAGATAGCTATATAATTTTGTAATTGCTGTGTGATCAGTAAGGATACATAGAATTGTATAATGTGATAGGAAGGAAATACAAAGCATCAGGATATCAAGATGTGGTGGGTACAGGCACAGGGAAGAGGATCTGTTGTCGGGCATCTCCCTCCTCTCCACTTCTCAGGCTTCATCTTCATTTTCCCAGCCGTGACCGGCTCTTCAAGGATCCTTTAGCTGATGCTGTCAAAAGAACAGAGCAGTACCATTAACAAAGGCAGGGTCTCAAAGAGGCTATCAACAGACTAACTCTTCTTAAAGAAATTTAGGTTTGGGCTAAAGAGGGTAGCTAATGTCACAGAGGAGCATGCCATTCCTCACACTCCTGCAAAAACAAGACAAGCACAAGCAGGAAGAAGCACATGTTGCAGCCCACATCAGGGCCAGGTAAATGGGTCCCAGCCACCCCAGTGAAGTACAGCTGATGGTTTTCCAAAAGACACAAGAACTTTAGAGAGGACCAGTTTACCAGTTTCCTTAAGAAGCAAGTCTTCTAAGGAGTCATTTGCTGCCCGTAACATCTGCTTGAGTGCAGCAAAGATCAGAATATCCTTCAGAGGGTCCAATGATCGTTCCAAAGCATAATTACTAACCATTAAGATGTTAGCCAAAGGAATATTTAGCATGTTTTGGACATTCTTTACCTGTGAAAAATATATTTCAAATGCATTTTATGTAAAAACATATTTGTGAAACACATATATGTCTATATATAAAACATATTTGTATATATATATATATATGAAGAATATCAAGCCAGAAATGTGACTTAATATTAATACAATTAAGAACAGGAACTGAAAAGCTAGTGGCTTGGTAAGTCCTCTTCAGAATGAAATTATATTTATGCAAATTATTGATAGTTATGGTTGTAAAATGAAATATAAACTACAACAAACTGAGCAATCAACCCAGTTATTTGTATAAATGTGGACTGAACTCGATGCATCCCATGTTCTTGGCAATTCCCTTCCATTGTGCTATATCTACAGCTTCTTTTTACTTTGCATTTTGAAACATTATCAAACAGGACTTGAATTTGGAACCTTCTGATGTCAGCTTCCTGAGTGCCTAACATTACAGGCCTGAAGAAATGCACCCATCTTGGCCTAATTCTCAATTTATTTGTGACTAAACACACACACAAGCACATGCACACATTTGCCTACTCGCACACACTCATGTCGATATATATGTGCACATACGCACACAGTAGTAATGAGAGAGGGAGACTAAGTGAGCACATGGCTGTGGTTCTCCCTCTAGATCACCTGATTATGAACATCACTCTTTACCTGTCTTTGAGAAGTCACACTTTCTGTCATGTTTAAAAAATTGTCATCAAGAACTTCATCACAGTTATTCACATTAGTAAGCAAGGCTACTTCTCTTACACCTGTATCAAACAGACATCATTATTAGAGGAATATGTCAAGACATTTAAATGTGCATATGAACATTGCTTTCTGCAGATGATTGGAGCATTGGGCATGAAATATCCCCAGTAAATCTAAGTCTGATCTTCTTCCAAAGGTCATTTCCTTTCCAAAGGAGAGCTTACTTTGAGATACACCTAACCTCACAATAAGTTTGAAAACTTAGTAGGCTTTCAATGTGGGAAACGTGGCTACTGCACCACTGAACTACAGAGAAACATTAAAAAAGAGACTAGTGAAGAAGGGTGTATACCAACAGGCTACCCTGACCTCAGAGTTCAGTTGAGATCTTGTTACATTCTCCCGCAAGCATGCAGATCTGTTATCTTCAAAATTAACACTATTCCCTCTTCTTCCCCACTCTCTCCTTGAGATTATAACTTGATTATAAGTTTCCTCCCTGGAAACCCTTCCATGCACCCCTCCCTGTTCTCCTTCAAATACGTAGCCTTGTTTTTTTCTGTTATTGAATGCATTTATGTACATACATATATTCCTAAATATCACCTCTTCAGTCCATATGAAGCTACCTGTGTGTATATTGTCGGTTCTAACCCTTTGAGAATGGACAACCGATTGGGTACATTCTTTGCTGAGGAGGGCCCCTCTTACAGACTCACTTTCATTAAACGTCACTTCATGGTGGTGTAATGCCATATGTCCTTAGAAACTAACTGCAAATTCTAATACTTCTCTAATTCAGTCATATCCTAAACCCACCACTGTTTTAGAAATGTTTCCATATACAGTTACCTTAAATGTATATAATGTGCATTAGATATGCAGAAAAATAAATAGGCAGTCTACAGTAAAAGATCTAATTGTCATGCCATAAGAGTCCATGGAGGAAAGAAAGAACCAAACTTAATGATAATGAAAAACAAAACAAAAAGTATAGATATTGACATGGAGAAACTGTTTGCAAACCATATGTTCGACAGTGACTCGGTTCTCAGATTTAGGGATGTGATTGAATAAAAATGGCCCCTATGGGTTCATAGATTTGAATGTTTGGTCACTAGGGAATGGCGCTGTTTGGAAGGATTAGGAGGTGTGGCCTTGTTGAAGGAAGTATGTCTCTGGAGGTAAGCTTTGAGGTTTCAAGAGTCCAAGTCAGGCCCAGAGTCTCTTTCTCTCTTCCAGCTGCCTGAGGATCCAGATGTAGAAATCTCAGCTACTTCTCCAGCACCATGTCTACCTGCCTGCTGCCATGTTCCTCACCTTGATGACATTAGACTGAACATCTAAAACTGTAAGCCACCCCAATTAAATGTTTTTCTTTATAAAAAATGCCATGGTCCTGATATCTTTTCACAGCAATAGAGCATTGACTAAGATAAGGGATCTCCTAAAATTCAACATAAAAGAAAACATACGTATAAAATAAATCAGAAAATGAGTAAAAGATATGAAATAAAGCATTTTACTGGAGATATATAGAAGACTAGTGATTGTGTGACAAGACATTTGATTTTATGGATCACTGGGTAAAGCAAGTTAAGGACATGATGACATATTTCTACATATCTATTAAAGAAGCTACTTTTTAATAGTGACAACAATGATGCCAAATATTAGAAAGAACACAGAAAACTTGGATTGGCCATAGAGTGCCAATTGGAATGTAGCACAATATCAATTCTCTGAATATGAGTTTTGTGATTTTTTTAAAAAATTAACATATATTTTTATATGATATAGCAGTCTTATCCATGGGAAACTAACCCCCAAACACAAAATGAAAGCACTAATATTCAGAAGCATTTTATTTATCAAATCTAAAATTAGGCAATGGTTAAACACATTCCAGTATAACTATACTAGAGAATATTACTCAACAGTCATAAAATCAATGATCAACATAAAATGTATGACATGGATTTGAAAGGATGTTAGGCCAAGTTAATACAGTCATTCTCAAAAGATAGCATAATGGATGATTCTATTTGCATAATATTCTCAAATGAAGACTCATAATCACAAAGAAGTAGCCACAAATAGTTAAGGATATCTTTGCTTTCTTTGTAGTAATGAGATAGTTCTGTATCCTAGGTTGTAGACATAATTTCATGAATTTCCACATATGATAAAATAGCGCAACAGTGTCAGTACCCTGGTTTTGATCCTGCTAGCTAGTTCCTGTGAGAAGCTGAATCTCTTTTAAAATGGCAAGAAGACTGTACAACAGGAAACGAGAGGCTGCCTAGCCCTTCTGCTCTGAAGGCTAACATGGAAGAGGTCTCTAAGGTGATCCCTTCTGCACTTGCCACCAACTTGGAGCTCAGGACATTTACCAAAGCAGCTCTCCTGACTAATCTTTTTGTGATTTCCTGTGAAATTGCAATTATTTCAAAGTTTTACAAAGAGACTTACCACAGTGTACTGCATCTCTGTGAATCTTTTTGAGCTTTGCCACCATTTTATCAGACAGCATGTTAACAGCGTTGATGTTCAAGACATAAGCCACACAGTGAATCCTGTCCTTCAGTGGTGGAGGGGTGTTGTAAGTGAAGAGTGTCACCTCTATTGGCTTACACGGATTGAACTGCACAGAAACACAAGTGGACATTCACTTTTCAGAGACTTGGCTTGGTTCCCACAGCAGAAACCACAGCCACTCGCCCTTCTTTCCCCAGTGTCTTCCTCGGTTTCTTATTTATATCTTCCTGCTTCTCACCACAGTTTTCTTAAAGACAAATAGCTTTATTGTTTTGATAAAAAATGACTAACCACTGCAATTATTGGAGGAAAATGCAAAGAATACTTTTAAAATCTGACTTAAATCTTCAATCTCCAGAAGCAAATACCATTACAATTTGCTATGTATCATTTAAGATTCCTCCTTGAGAATTTCACATGCTTAAAAGGAATAATGAATGGAAAGAGGCAGACAGAGAAAAGAGAATGAAATGACATTTAAACTTAAAGACTATGGTTTCTTAATTTTTTTAAGGCAAAATAAGATGAAATACCAGCTTCCAAGTCAGCTTCTCCTTACCCCAAAAAGACAATGATCTTTCTGATATTGAAAGAATAGATGATTGTGAAACATAGCAGACATTTATAAGTGTGTACATGTGTGCATGTGTGTGAGCATGCACTCCCGGGAGCACGCACATGTGTTCAATGTTGAACTGAGTTGAACGGTTTCCTGCTATGAAATCATAGAGTCTTAGTGATACAACTTTCCTCTCTTACTGCTCTCTTTCTCCCTGTCATGTTGTAATTCTTTTCCCTAACTAGACTGTAAGTCTCTTGAAAATAATGCCTGCACTCTTAGTTAACTGTGGATTTTTTTCAGTTATTCTCTTTGTGTCTAGAACAAATTATATTTTAATAAATAATTTCAAATGAACAAATGAACACAGTCAATCTTTTCAATCAAGTTTAAATGAAAGAAAAGATAAATGTTTAGAAACTGAAAGCCATTTGTTATATCCCATACCTAAAAGAAAGGTGCTAAGTGTTCTTTGAGTACTTGGAGTAGCTCAGACACCTACTATTCTCAGGCATTCTAGAAGATAGTATTAATTCTTACATTTCATATATTTAAAAAAGAAGATTATGTAACTTCCTTCATGGGTACACATCTCTGGATCCTGGCATGTGATAGCCTTGCCTCGCTCTTGCGGAACATATCTCAACGGACAATAGTCAATTATTCTAATATCTAGTATGCATAATTAAACTTGCACAAAATTAAACTACCATTGTTTAAGAAATGGCATCTTCACTCACAGTTTACATTACCGAAAGAATCTTACAAACTGAACAGTCTTTGAACATTTCATGGAATTCAGACAAGTCAAGTTCCTGCCAATTAGTTTTATTGCTCAATGGCACAGACTAAAATGACCATCTCTTTACCTTTCTCTCATAATATATATATATTCATTCAAAGTAGAGTAGCACTAATGCTGGGATCATATCAGGGCAGTTCAAATGATCTTGTGGCATAAAGATGCAGTGAGGTCCTGGGATGAAAGAAATCTTACCTGATACCTGTCTGGTACATAGCCTCTTAAGATATGAGGTATGTCATCTACACACAATCCCGCTTCTTCTCTCTCATCCAGCCCCATTGAGTCACATAACAAAAATGGGAGCGTTTTCCCACCTTCTCCATCTTTAACATTATATATTCTATACTGTAAAAGAAAATATTGAGTTAAAGTATATTTGCTAGCATCCAAGACAAAAGAATAAAAAGAGAGATAAGCTAATATTTTAATACAGTGGCCTGGAACTGGCATGATCCTCCTACCTCGGGCTCCTAAGGGCTGGGATTACAAACATGTACCACCGCATCAAGCCTGAAAAAATTAATTCCTTCAGTATTCAAAGCTGCTATGTTGTCATAGTTCTTCCATATGTGGTACAGGAGATGATCTAATGCTACACTCTACTAGAAAGTACAGAACCTTTCTGTGATATCACAGCAGTTTGGACACTGAAGTATTTCAACGAATGCTTAATAGATTAAATTCTTGTTGTAGCTTCTTGCCTTGACTTCTCAGTCTAGACTGATAGGTTGAAATAAATTTACAGAAGAAACAGTATGCAATTCATGAAAAGTCTTAGAAACATTTTGAGCTATTCAATGTAGAACCAATGATAAACTGATTTGTAGTCTTAAAATAAATTTGCAACAAGGATGAAAAGGTGTTTTTTTATATAACTAATTCTTGGATCTGTAAAAACAAAATGCTTCTCTGGGTGATATTATGAATAGAGATAATTCTGAAGCAATGTTTGCTTCTATTTTACTCACATATTTAGTATGTAATTGCATATTAGGAAGAAGGCTATGGATGAGAGAAAATTACAAAGACATGAACACTTGCATTCACGTAACCTGAAAAGTTCCAATCTTTTCGCAGATCTTCAGGTAACTTACCTGTTCGGTAATGCTGGTTTCATCAGACCCCACAATGGCCTGGCGAGTTAAGTGACCCTGGAAAGCAGACTTCACTGAATTGAAAAAGCTCGACTTTCCAGAACCTACTGGGCCCACCAAGAGGATACGAACTTGTGGAACCAAGTCTTCATGGGGCCTGTAGGCTCTAAGAGCAGATAGGAGCTTTTCCCGGTACCTATTTAGAATGCAGGGAATAAATATAACAGCAGGTTTTCCACAAAGCAGTGTAGCTACCCTAGACCCTGTTTCTTCCATTATAGGGACAGGTTTGCCTACATGCTTATTTCAACAGTAACTTTATAACATATTAAGCGCAGCACCCCAAACATAAACATCCCGGGTTAAATATTTTGCACTTAGATAAACTGCATTTATATATCAGAGTAAAATCTTTCTCTTTTTTTTTTTGTTTTTGGTTTTTCAAGACAGTGTTTTACTGTGCAGCCCTGACTGTGCTAGAAATCACTCTGTAGACCAGGCTGGCCTCGAACTCACAAAGATCCACTTGCCTCTGCCTCCCAAGTGATGGGATTAAAGGTGTGCACCACTGCTGCCCAGCATGAAATCTTAAACTGTAACAAGCCATCATTAACCTTGGAACACAAATATTTGGGAGATGCGAACCCTGAAAGTAAGTGATTATTTGTAATAAAATATATTAAGGGAAAATAAAAATATATTCATATCTATAAGTTGGGAAAGGGAGATTTTGTTCTGGTAGTAACTGGAATATTGTCTATTAATAGCAAATTTTATCATTCCAAGTTATATGATTTTTTTTATCTTTCTTACTAGTTCATTGTCAGTACTCTTACCACAATTAATCTAAATGAAATAAATAACAGGTAAGTCAAGAATCTAACTTACTGTTTGATGGTTACCATCTTCTTTATGAACTCTGGATCCCTCTTAATGCCTAGAGAAAATAAGCACAGCATATAGTAAGCTCTCTGACTTTTTGGTTCTCTGGAGCCAAGTCTCTCTCCTACACAGGGCTGGTCCATTTGTATAACCCTGGCCTTCTCAACTAAGAGTTCAAGGTGGCAACATCCTGAGAGAAAGAGAACGAATGACTCTCTTTTCAATTGTAAAGTCAAAGTTTCTTTCTGATGCTACCCTCCTTTTTTCTCTCTCACTCCTACTCTCCTCTCTCCAGTCCCTACCTTCATCTCCATCTCTGTCTCTTATGGGAGAAAGAGATATTTGTATTTTAATAAATAAAGCTTGCCTGAAGATCAGAGAGTAAGACAGCTGTACTGGTCAGCTTTACAGATCAGGAGGTGGTGACACACGCCTTTGATCCCAGTAGCCACGCTAGTTTGCCATAGAAATCAGGTGGTAATGGTGCACGCCCCTAACCCCAGCACTAGAGAGGATTATAAAACAGAAGAGACAGCTCTCAGACGCAGTTTCATTCTGAGATTCCTGGAGGCAGACTTGCCATTTTTGAACTGATGTAGAGGTAAGAGCCCGTGACTGGCTGTTTTGCTTTTCTGACCTTCAGGTTGAACCACAATTTCTGACTCTGGGCTTTTATTAATCATGATACAGATAGTTTATCTTGTCGTCATTTTATTGACCATGACCTGGGGAACACAGATGTATGTTACCCTAAATTCCATGTTCCAACTTCGGAGCAGTTTTACAACACTTTCATAGTTTTGCAGAACAAAGATAGTCATAAGTCAAGTTAGGTTTCAAATGTATTGGTGGGTCCGTCAGAGAGGACGATACGAGGCCACCTCTATACATATCCATCTTAAATTTCTTTGTTTGCAGCAGTCTATAGTCCTTAGTCCTGCATAATATGCTAATGTTTATTCGTCTTTTTTTTGTCCCTGCACACCAGTGATAATGTATTAACTGCAAAGACTGGAACCAAACAGTAGAGGCAGTGTATCCTTTTGTACATACCATCAACTCGAAACATTTCACATTCCAAATACGGAGAGACACCTTTAAGATCAAGTTCTAGCTCTTTTATTACTTCGGCATTCAGATGAAGCTCATAATTTCTTGGATCCACAAGGAGAGACAAGCCACTGGATGAGAAAAATTTTAACTGTGTGGCATTGACTTCTACTTGTGTATTCAAAACTAAAGCTGGCATTCCAGTGCTGCTGCTCTGTCTAAATGAAAACCAAACACAAAGGCTTGACTTTTTGGAATGTAAAAGGGGAAACTGTTCCAGCATAAAAACACCCACAACATTTTGCTCCAAGTGAATGACTGTTATTGTGGATCCCTGATTAGAGCATATCTTAGTCATATCAAGAGTTTTAAACTGATGAATGCTAGACTTATAAAGAAGAGTTAAAGATGCTTTCCCAAGTAGTTGTTCCAGAAGCTTTTCCTGTATCCATGTCAGTCTGGTTGTCACTTCCATGTCCCTGCAGCTGATAGAAAAAACAATAAAAGTTGAGTGATTAACACAACATAGCAGTTTAAGTTACAAGGTTCTGTTTAGTTCCAGTGACTTCTATTGTGCTCTAACCCAATTAAAACACATTAAGATTTTGAGCTAAAAATATACAACATAGAGGTGGAGGAACAGCAATTATATATGAAAATAGACACTTTAGAAATGATAAATAGTATTAAAATTTAACACTGGACTGGGAATGATGGCACACTCCTTTAAACCCAGCACTCAGGAGACAAAGGCAAGTACATCTCTGGGAGTACAAGGCCAACCTTGTCTACATACATAGTGAGTTCCAGTCCAGCCAGCATTACACGGGAGACTTTGTCTTCAAATACAAAAATAAATGAAAGTCTAAAACTGGTTGACAGAGTAAATTCCAGACTAGAGGAAAAATATAAAACAAAAAAACAAAAAAATAGAAATCAATAGCTATTTTACCTTAACCAGACAAATAGTAAATGATCTAAGTTTTGTGGTCCACACAGGCTCTGCCTTGACTACTTGTCTATCACCATTACCACAGCAGCTAAAGACAATGTGTGCTGTGGTTTAAGTGTGATTCACCCAAAGATTTATGCATTGGGAGTTTTGTCCTCAATGTGATATTGACTGATAGGACAACAAAGAGACAGGACCTAGTGATAAATAGATAGGTCAATCTAGAAACATGTTTCGCTAAGAATCTAAGGTACTACTCATAGAACCCTGGTCATTTTCCATGAGGGAATTGCTATAAAACCCTAAGGCTGTCTATGATTCTGATATCTTATGTGATATTATATATGATCCTACCATAAAACAATCCTCCTTGATGTGGTACAGCCAAGAAGACATGTACCATAGCTGGGCAAAATAGCTTTAGAGGTCTGTTTCCTTTATAAAGTTAGCTTGTCTGAAATACTTTATTATAGTAACAAAAATAAACTAATTCTTTATCTAAACAAATGAATATGACTGCATGTCAACAAAACACTCTTTACCTCATGTGGACTACAACTTGTCAACCCATGGACTAAAGGAGGAAAATAAAAATATGTTCAAAAAACAGTCCACAAGGAAATAACAGAAATAGGTAAGGTGTCAGCTATGTAAGTCTCTCAGTGACAGCGAATCCCACAGCCATTACACTAGTTACTAGAATAGAAAAAAAGGTATAAACTGTATAATACCTTTATATTATAATATAATATGTAATGTATAATAAAAATCATTAGACAATCAACCAGTCTAATTAATAGGAGTCTGGTAAATAATTACATTATTGGCTAAGATTCAGAAGAGTTAGCACAGAAGAGCAAACTTGATGTTTAGAATTACACTTCCCTGAGCACAAGTTGTACAAGTTAACTTCAAAGAGTTACCTTGGAGGACGATAAACAGTCAGTGAGAAAAGTATCTGCCTTGTAAGTACAAGGGCCTGAGTTCAAATCTGCAAAACTCATGTAAATCCAGCCACAATAGTGCTCATATGTAAGACCAGCATTCCTATGGCTAAAAGGGATTCAAAAGTAGGCCAATCTCCTGAAGCCTATGAGTGAGGTAGAAGTGTGCAAGCCAGGTAGAAGCATGTAGACCAGGTAGGAGCATGTAGACCAGGTAGGAGCATGTAGACCAGGTAGGAGCATGTAGACCAGGTAGAAGCATGTAGATCAAGTAGCTCACTATATGCAGCAGTGCACAGGAAACCTTTCTTCAAACAAAATGGAAGAAAAGTTGCTGGGAGCCGATTTGAGTGGCTGCCATTACAAGATGGCATTTGACCCCGGCCTCGCTTGATAAGGTTGCAGTTCTTCCACTAGAAAACAGGATGAGTTGTTGTGATCTAGCTGACCACACTTCCCCTGACCGGCAGGGGAACTTCCTTGTGGTCTGTAATTGACAGGGATGTTCCCCTGCTTTCTTTCCTACTAGTGGGTCTCAAGCAGTTAAAGTATCAAAGTATCAAAGGTTGCTAGTCAGACTCCCTATATAAGTAGCTGCAGCTCAGAGCTCGGGGCCCCTTGCTTTCTGTTCTCCCTTCAACCAAGAGGCTCCAATAAAGCGTGATTTGGGAAGAATCCTCGTCTGGTGGCTGTTCCTTCCTGCTGGTCAGGGAGTTCGCCGCAAGAAGTACAGGCACAATGTATTGTTCTCTGAACTCCAAAATGCTGTGGTATATGTGCACCTACACGCACACACACATATACACACATGCACGCATACGTGGCAGCCACCTGAAATGCTGAAAATTTAAGTAAAGCTCCAGCTAGACTAACAGAACTAAAACAGAATTCTTATTTTGGAATAAATGACAGAAAGAGCACTAAGTGAGCTTTGTCCATGGGTGATGGGTCAGAATTCTGAAAAGATCTGGAAGAGAAATTACAGACTGGAGGTACACAGAATTTCTTTTCTCTTCCAATAGATGCAGTCTTGCTGCACTAAGATAAGCAGTATTTCTAGTGTGGGTCATTGCATGGCAACTTAATTACTGGATATTGGAAATAAGAAACTGAAGATACAAGCTATAAAGAAAAGATAAAATTGACTTTGAAAACAAATGATTGCCTATAACAAGATACACCAAAAAAAAAAAACTAGTTGGTGAATTATATAATGCAGGTTCTATAAAGCTATCCTACAGAGGAATAAGTAAACAATGAATCACACAGAAAAAAAAAATAGTCCAAGAACGTGAAGAGCAAAATCAAAAATGTTGTGAACCAAAAGATTAATGAACACAGAAAAAGAGATAAATATTGTACAATGTGACAGCTCCATGCTGAATACATTTCACATCAGAATAAATATCCAGCAGTGCCAACAGCTGGTGTGAGGGGCTGGAGAGATGGGTCAATGATTAAAAGACCTTGCTGCTTCTCTGGAGGACCAGGGTTGAGTTTGCAGCATGCCCAGAACCTCTTGACACTCCCATTTCAAGGGGTCTGAGGCTCTCTTCTGGCTGCTATGGGCACTGCATATGTGGGTACACATATGAACACTTAGGCATACACACATACCCACAAGGAAAATAAATGTTTTAAATAAAGTTGTTGACACTGTCCTGATGGCCACATAGAGTTCAGCAGAAAGTACATTCAGACCTGCGCTGTTTATGAAGACGTGTGTAGATGAGGTAGACACATTTTGGCAGTTCTACATCATGAAGTTAACAGCAGTTGAGGTCAAAAGATGAAGGCTATATTTATAAACATGGATAAAGGTCAAATAATTTCCTTTTACTTTAAAAAACAAACTAAGCATGAGAAATTAGGTCTGGTGTCACCGATCTAAAATGTTACCATGAAGCAACACCAAAGACTACATTCAAACATTATACACACAGAAGATACACAGAAACATGCATGGCAATGATCTACACAGATGTCTTGGTTATGCTTCCCTCTGGGGAAGAAGTAAAGAAGGGGACAAAGGAAAGAGTCACAGATTGCTCTACTTTTCATGCAACATTTTTCTTCCAAAGCAAATCTGATTAAGTAAAGCAAATCATCATTGACATGTGATAGAAATATTAGAAAATGGTTCTAGAGTTCACTCTCTCTGAACTTGGTTAGCAATGTGTGAAGTTTTCATTAAAGTATGCCCCGAAGTAAATGAGAAGTCTGTGGTCACCCTGCCAGTTTCACCCTGGAGATCAAAGAGAACCGAGCAGGTGGGCAAGAGGCGCTTACCTGCTGCTGAGACGTGGAGCAAACTGAAACAGAGGGCAAATTAAGTAGAGACCCTTTTTTTTCTGAGTTGTGGAGCAGTCGGAAAACAGAAACTTCTTTGGCTAATGTAGGTTTCAGAGGCACAGGAAAAGAAACCAAACTGAAATTCAAAGCAGGAAAGGCTTGGTTGGCTGCATGCCAATTTCCCTTAGCTTTTGTTTTCCCCAGTAGAAAAAAAAGAATATGAGGAAAAGAAAGTCAAGCAGAATAAAAATAAAATTATCCTGAGCTTGACTATATGCAGACCTGCTTGAAATGGAGATGACTCAAGAAAACTTACAGTAATAAATAAATAAAAAACCCTTTCTGTAAGATTGCCCCTGTCCTTAGCACTATATTGCTAATGCTTTCTCGATTGTTCCTAGAACAGCCCCATCCATACCTGCTAGTAGCTCTGCTGGGTGGGACAGCTGGTGCAATTCAAAACCGAGACTCTCTTCGTTGGAGCAAGTACACAGTGCTTCCACATTTCCTGACTCTGTGCTGCACCCCTGAGCTTCTTTTCCTGCTTACACCCATTCACACAGCAATGCTAGCCCTGGAAAAGATAAACTGAACCAGGTAAAAGTGTGACGTTAAGGAAGACGAGGTGTGTTCCGGGAGACAACCAGCTAGGCAGGCAGCTACACATGTGACTGCTGCTAAGAGCTACAAAAGGAAGAAGAATAAGAGACAGTGGCCTCATCCAATCGGGGCTGTTTGTGAAAGGTCTTCCTGCCAAACCAGGTTTTAAACCAAAGCATGAAGTGAAGGAGACACAGAATAAAATAAGAGACAAACCGTCATCCGGACCTCCCAAGCCAGTGTTTCAGTCGCTTTAGAATAGAATGTGGTGTGAGGGGTGTGCCCGTATAGAACAGTAGATGTTCTTACCCCCACGTGACCCAGTTTCATAAAGCAACAATGCTGATGCAAAATGACTCCTGTCTATTACAGCACTATTTGTAATAGCCAGAACCTGGAAACAACCTAGGTGCCCCTCAATAGAAGAATGGATAAAGAAGGTGTGGCACATATATACTTTATAGTTCTACTCAGCCCTAAAAAACAATGACATCTTGAACTTTGCCTGCAAATGGATGGAAATAGAAAACACTTTACCGAGTGAGATAACCCAGACCCAAAAAGAGGAATATGGTATGTACTCACTCATAAGTGGATTCTAGCCATAAACAAAGGACATGGAGCCTATAGTTCATGATCCCTAGAGAAGTTAAATAAGAAGGTGAACCCAAAGAAAAACATACAGTTATCCTCCTGGATATTGGAAGTTGACATGATCGCTGGGCAAAAGTTGGAAGCAGGGGGGTGAGAGTGGATTGTGGGTAAGGGGAGATGGGGAAAGAGAAGGGAGACGGGGAGGGTTAGGGAGAGCTTGGGGGGATGGGATAATTGAAATGGAGGAAGGGTGGATATGGGAGCAGGGAAGAAGTTATCCTAACAAAGGCAGCCATTTTAGGGTTGGTTATAGTCTCGGCTCTAGAGGGATTCCCAGGTGTCCAAGAGGATTTCCCCAACTAGTTCCATGGGCAGCAGAGGAGAGGGTGCCTGAACTGGCCTTATCCTATAGCCACACTGATGAATATCTTGCATATCACCATAGAACCTTCATCTGGCGATGGATGGAGATAGAGACAGAGACCCACATTGGAGCACTAGACTAAGCTCCCAAGGTTCAAATGAGGAGCAGAAGGAGGGAGAACATGAGCAAGAAAGTCTGGATCGTGAGGGGTGCGCCCACCCACTGAGATGGTGGGACTGATCTACTGGGAACTCACCAAGGCCAGCTGGACTGGGACTGATGGGGCATGTGATCAAACTGGACTCTCTGAATGTGGCTGACAATAAGGGCTGACTGAAAAGCCAAGGACAATGGCACTGAGTTTTGATTCTACTGCATGGACTGGCCTTGTGAGAGCCTAGTTTGGATGCTCACCTTCCTAGACCTGGATGGGAGTGGGGAGGATCTTGGACTTCCCACAGGGCAGGAAACCCTGACTGTTCTTTGGACTGAAGAGGGAGGGGGAGGGAAATTGGAGGAGGTAGAAATTTTTAATAAAAAAAATAAGAAAACAAACAAACAAAAAACACTTCATCATTTCTATCTAATATCTTTGACTTAAAGTATACACATTGGATCAAGAGAAGAACATAGAACTGAAGCTGGAAACAGGAACCTATATTCAACTCCTGGTTTACCAGATGCCAGCTAGTTGAGCTTCAAATGAAATCATCTCTGCCTTTAAGTCTGCAGCAACTAGTTCCCAGTTTTAATGACAGACCTGTGCAGACTATAAAGAAAAACAGTCATAGTTCTCAACATCATTGGTGGCTTTCTTTGTCTTTGATGGAGGCCTTAGATCATTATGTTGTATCACATGAATAAATAAGTGAAAATCAAGGGAATAAATGGATTATAATTATAAGGACTTAAGCTGTTATGAACATGAACACATGAAGATATAAAAAGAGTATCAGAAAAAGCAGGTCCTTGAGCTTGGCAAACACAACAGACAACCCATGATGCAACTCTCCATCTGCATTTTAAGAAAGGACTGTTCAACAACACTACAATTTGAAGGTACCTGACTGGCCTCAGACCATTTCTCAAAGTGCATCATGGAACTAACAAACAACCACTGAGCTCAGTGTGACCTGTCTACAAGATTAGACCCACGTGAAACGACAGTTCCTCTGACCTAAGTGCACCTTGAATCGGTTCTCCTCTTTGCCCCAGCTCTGCTTTAGCTGCTCATTGTCCTGACCCTTCAGCGACATCATTCCTTATATAAATATCTTATTCAAGCACCTGCAATGACTCTTTGCGTCTGTATTGGCTCCCTAGAGGGACTTTTGGGACCTTTTCTCTTTAACCCTTCCTTTGCCATGCTATGTTCTGTATGTTGTTGTGTGTGGTATGGTGTAATACCTGGGAGTTTCTATTCATAATTAAGGTTGGAATCTAATAGAAGAATCTCTGATAGACAAAATCAAAATCAGGAGTACTCGGAGAATTAAGGTCAATGAAATTCATGTAACCTTTCAGTTTGTTGTCATTCACAAAAGTTCTAGTGTTACAGGGAGACACAAGTGCGCCAGTTTGTTGTCATTCACAAAAGTTCTAGTGTTACAGGGAGACACAAGTGCGCCGTGATGAAATGATTCACTGACAAACAGAATGAGAACATCCTATCTACAGCACCGAGACTAGGGAGGTCTCAAAACTTTCCAAGCTGAATTGTCATGAAGACAGTTGGAAGCTACAACTGTATCAGGAGATGGCTTAGAAAAAAAAACTTATATTAATTTTCTCTTGCTTTGTAAAATTACCACAAATTTAGAGGCTTTAAAATACCTCAGAATTACTGTTCAGTGTTTGTGGGTCAAGGAACCAGGTGGCTCAGCTCCACTTTCTGTTCAGGGTCCTTTAACTCTGTTTTATTTTCCTAGTCTTACCCTCAATAACAGAGCAATCTTGTCTTGATCTCATAGCCACCTTCCTGTGTCAGTCTCTGTAGAAAAGAAGCTCTGACTATGAGGTAGATCAGAGCTTTTCCTAAGGTAGGGTCAACCACCACACTTGGCTCCCAAGGTCTGCTCTTCAAGGTCTTCTCCTGAAACTCTGGATCAATCTGGTTCCCAGCTCATTCAGTTTACGGGAAGAACTCTGTTCCTTGTGTGTGTAAGACTGTGTCCTCTGTTTTCTTATTACTGAACAACCCTAAGACATTCTAATCTCCTAGATGATACTCCCAGTGCCTTGGAATTGACCTTCACAGTCATCCAGTGCTCATCCAAGGTGACACCACCAGACATTCCCAAGGCCAGGTGCAGAATCTCCCCAGACCCATCAAATTTCCTTTGCATCTCTCCTAGTGTAGCGCACAAGGCCTGTCTGCACTCTATGCGCTACCACACTGATCATGAGCTTCAGGCAAGGGGCTGGGGATTGAAACACACAAAGACGCAGACGGAGAAACAGAGGCACGAACCTCTAGTCACTGGTAAGAAGCCCCTTTTTCAATAGCACCACGGAGGCTTATATACCCAACACGGTCAGGTGGACCAACAGGTGAAAACCTTATTCTCTGATCCTCACGGCAAGGCAACACGGGCTCGTGAAGCAGAGCTGGTAAACAACTTTGACACAGCTTTCAGTAACTCAAATCAAAAGGAAAGTCTTGCATATCACCTTAGAACCTTCATCTGGTGATGGATCGAGACAGAGACAGAGACCATAATTGGAGTACCGGACTGAGCTCTTAAGATCCAAATGAGGAACAGAAGGAGGGAGAACATGAGCAAGGAAGTCAGGACCACGAGGGGTGCATCCACCCACTGTGACAGTGGAACTGATCTATTGTGAGCTCACCAAGGCCAGCGGGACTGGGACTGAATAAGCATGGGATGAAACCGGACTTTCTGAACATGGCAGACAATGAAGGCTGATGAGAAGCCAAGGACAATGGCACTAGGTTTCGATCCTAATACATGATCTGGCTTTGTGGGAGCCTAGCCTGTTTGGGTGCTCACCTTCCTGGTCCTGGATAGAAGTGGGAGGACCTTGGACTTCCCGCAGGGCAGGGAATCTGGACTGCTCTTCATTCTCGAGAGGGAGGGGGAATGGAGTGGGGGGTAGGGGAGAGGGATAGGGGGCGATGTGTGCGAGGAGGGGGAGGGAAATGGGAAACGGGGAGGATGCGGAAAAAATAATAAAATAAAATTTATTCTCAAAAAAAAAAAAGGAAAGTAAAGATCTCTAGCAGGGAAGAGCAGCTGGAGGCCAGGACTCCAAATGGTCCCAACACCTAGAAAAACTAACTTTTCAAAGGGCTTATCTAATTAGATCATGGGGAAATAATTTATCCTTCTTAAAATAAGAAATATTAGCCATAGGATTAGTATCTTATTGTATTTAGATATCACACCTGTAGAGTCTGGGGGACCCAAGAACAAAGCCTTTCTCTTGCAGCATCTCTTCAGCGCCCTCTGCTGGAAAGGCTTATTCTCATGTGAGCATGTGAACTAAAATACATGTGAAGAACCTAGAGACATTTTTAGAGCCTGAGCGATGAAGAGTGGCTATAGAGCTGGGAGACAATCAATGGATAACTGGAGGAGAGAAAGATATGATGGTGTTGAGGGGGAGGAGGAAAAGAGGGAGGAGGAAGAGGAGGGAGGAGGAGGGAGGAAAAGGAGGAGTGGGAGAGAAGAGAGAAAAGGAGAGGGAGGAGTAGGGGAGGAAGAGCAGGAGGAAAAGTGAGAATATTGGAAGAACAGCAGCTGGAAAAGCAGAAAAGCATCATAAATATATGCTATGGTAAACATTTGTTCCCTGTCAGTTTAAATGAGGGGAGCTGACCCCCAGTGAGATAGTATTTAGAGGTGCACCTCGTGAATGATATCGTTTCCCCTTATGGAAAAGAGATTCTGGAGAGCCGCCCCCCTTAGCGTCTTGTGAGGACAGATAGAAGGTGCCAGCTGTGAACCTAAAGTAGATCCCTATTAGAGGCTGGGTCCGTCATCTCTGTGACCTTATACTCGGCAGCATGCAGAAGTCCGAGAATGTATCCCGCTCTATTGATTAACTGCATAAAGCATTTACAAGGAGAGTACTTAAGACACCTATAAATCAACCTATAGAAAAATTACCACTTCTCAACTGAACAGTGGATCTTACATACCGATAAACCATTGCTCAAAAGAGCGAAAAGAAAATCATCTACTACAAGAAAACAGGATTGATGAATATGGTTAATTAACTTAAAATTCGTGTATACCGGGTATAACAAAGATAAGAAAAAGAACAAAAGCAAAAAACAACTGCTCAGGTTTTTTTTTCCCCTGAGAGGAATGTTGTCCTGCCACAAGGGGGCTCCCTTGCCACACTCCACTACCCATGATGACCACTTTTCTCTAGAGAGTGTTGGGGTACATTTTGCCTGTCTATCATTGACTGACAGCTGGACAAGGCCACAGTCTGCTGAAACTGTCATCTACATGATACAATTTACACACTATGAAGGGTAAAACTTCCCCCACGATGACTGGGCAGATGGCCATTCAACAAGTACTGAAACTGGTTTCTCTGAAAACTGTCTTCTTATTGCTAAAAAGTTCATCTTAACTTGATGTTCAAGTCTTCCAGTGTAACTCCTGACATCTGTATTTGCTCTGACTCTTAGAACCCAATGACTGTGTTGTTGACAGGTGTAAAGGCCAGTTCAACAAGAGAGGCGTTTTCATTGTTGGCCTCATGCCTCTGACTATTCTTAACCTCTAGCTGCTAGCACTCACCTGTGACTTTTTTCAAATGTTGTTGCATTTAAACCATTTATAGAATTCACATTTCAGAGCTCCACTAATCCTTATTAACTTTCTGTTAAAGTTAGGTAATTCCTATCTAGCACAGCAATTTCACCATGACTCTTAGTAAGCTGGGCTCCTCATGTCTTGAGTTATATACAAATACACTATTTCCTACCTCGTAACATTGCCAGTATGTGACAGGGCTTCAATAGCATTAATCAGAAGCAGCACATCCGAGCTACCATCAAGTTGACTTATTTTTCTTTGTTCTCCTTTTTGTCCAAATATATTTTAAAATATGTTTGTTTTTCTACAATGTACACTTGCTATCTTTGCAGAATTGCTTTCTTTAAGGTCTACTAAATTCTGCTTACGAAGAGAATTCGTCTAATGGGACAGATCCTGGTTTCAGAAATGAGGATTACTCACAACTTTCAATTTGTTTTTCATTAATGTTGTTGTTGTTGCTGCTGCTGCTGCTGATGATGATGATGATGTTTTTTCACTGGTTCACCAAACAAATACGGAGCACCAGCATGGTGTGCAGTCCTCCTTATAAAAGATGGAGCAGGCAAGGGTTGGCTGTGGCACCATTCTGACTGTCATGAGACTTCATTTTCAACATCAGAATAAAATGATAATTTCACATAGGAGATAGATCTGTCACAATAGGAAAAGCAAGCTTGTGTTGCTGTATAGTTACAAGGATAAATAATTGTTTGGATAAGATGGTCCAGGATGATCTCTTTGAGAAAGGAGCATTTAAGACTTCAAAAGTGAGAAACTGTCTGGGAAAGTAAGCCAAGAAAAGGTTTCATAAAAATGGTAATCAATTTCTGAGGCAGTGGCAAGCAGATCAGAAGAGAAAGAACGTCTTCAGTGTGGTAGAAAATGAGAGAGAGAGAGAGAGAGAGAGAGAGAGAGAGAGAGAGAGAGAGAAGCTAAAGATGGGGAGCAATGTGGTAGGAGAGCACAGTGCCACCAGCCCAGATGGGGGCTTGCAGCCACATCAGCGAGTTTACATTTAATTCCAGTTGGATGAATTACATGCTATGGTTTCCTATTAAATACATCATTGTGGCTACTGGAAGAAAGTGGGTTGAAAGTAGGGGATTGGCAAAAGTAGGTGCCAATTCAAGTGGGCTGTGACGGGTTGGTCTAGAGTCATAGTGGTAAGGATAAAAACAAGTGAAAACTCACAAAAATATTTTGGACATAAAGCAAAAACTCTGCAGTGGTTTGTATATGGGACTAGGAAGGGGGAAAAAGGCCAACTAAACATTTTGCTGAAGAAACTCACTGTTTTATGAACCATAGGGAAACTGAAGAAACGAGGTTTAGCAACAGGACCAAAAGGTGCTTTTGGAGTTACTCTCTCTGTCTCTCTCTCTGTCTCTCTCTGTCTGTCTCTCTGTCTCTCTCTGTGTTTCTCTCTCTGTCTCTCTCTGTGTCTCTCTCTGTCTCTCTCTGTCTCTCTCTCTCTCTCTCTCTNCTCTCTCTCTCTCTCTCTCTCTCTCTCTCTCTCTCTCTCTCTCTCTCTCTCTCTCTCTCTCTCTCTCTCTCTCTCTCTCTCTCTCTCTCTCTCTCTCTCTCTCCTAAATACCAGTGAGCCCTGAGACACTTTCTTACAACTCCAGTCTTCCCCTGTCTCACAGCCTACATTCCCTGAACCTCTTCTGCCAGCAGAGGGCAGTGTCACTTCTGCCAGACAGGCTCGTCCATTTCTGTCGCCACAGACAGCAAAAAAAATCAATAGGCAGACACTATTTCTTGACTGTTCTTGAAGGCCTGAACCACTGCTAATAACGATATAGAACGTAGCCACTGTGCAGAGAGCATGTAAACAAAACAGCACCTTCAAAACGTCAAGTAGTAGCCAGATGCGACGGCACATTCCTGCTGTCCTGTCACTCACACACGGGAGGAAAAGTAGAGGTCAAAAGGTTACAGCAATTTCTGAACCAGCCCAATCTATGCCGAGAGTTCTAGGCCAGCCAGGAATGCAGGGTGAGACCGTCTCTAAGCAGCAACAATGAACAATTAATTAGTTTAAAAATACAATTTAAAAACTTTTAAAGCCAACTCACAGTACAAATTTAAAAAAAAAAAAAGGAGGAGAAGGGGATCAAGCTTTTCTTTTTTAATGACAGATCACCATTGTTTGCCTCTGTGTTTGTTTTCTCCACTAATCTCTGAGTTCACATCAAACCTCACCACTAAACCTGTCTGACAACGAGAAAGGTTCACTGAAGGGCAGTTGGAACCACTCCGGGAGGTCCATTCCCCACACGACTCCACTTCACGTTAGAGGGAGAACTGTAGTGATCCATGTGTTGATTTTTGTCAACTGTGGAATGGGGTCATGGGGAGAAGCAAGAGGAAAGGGAGCCTGGCTCGCAGGGAGAGAGACCGCAGGACAGGACATGCGTAGCCAGGGTTGTAGACGTTCAGCTCAGTGTCTTAGCCATTCCAGTTCTCAGCTGGTGGAACAGGACATATAGACTCAACAGCTTATGGGCCACAGGAATCTATTTCCACCACCTCTGGAAACTAAGAAACCCTGGTCAAAGCACCATCAGACTTGCTGTGTGCTGAGGGCTGGTGTTCTCAGGAGCAGCTGTTTTCCCAGTAGCCTCCAACTGAGGGCTCTTCCAGGCCTCTTTGGAAAGGGCTTGTTCACAAGGGGCTCCAATCCTATTGCGCAGCCTTTCCCAAAGACCACATTTCCTAACGCCCTCACCCTGGGGTGAAGATTTTGACATATGAGCTGAGAAACAGAAAGACGTAATTCCTATTATACAAGTTTCTTTTTTCTTTTTAAAAATTTGGCATGAAATCATTTAGTTCTTGGAATTAAAAGAAAAATCAGACCCTTCTAGACCAAACACTGTTCCCTAAATACACACACACACAAACACACACACACACAGAGAGAGAGAGAGAGAGAGAGAGAGAGAGAGAGAGAGAGAGAGAGACTAATAAAAGTTGATGACATTGCTTAATGAGAAGAAGCCCTTACACCTAGACTGACAACCCAAGCTATTGACCTGACTTCATTACCTGAACCAAAAGAGCCAACTCCTAATATTTGCCCTTTGACCCCCACACATGCCTGTAGAGAATAGCATGCTGGTAAATTATGGAGCATGATAAGATGATTGTAACCACCTCGCAGCCGGCCACTTGACAGTATTGCTTACTGTTCTACCTCACGGTGTTCTCTCAAGACCCTGACTCTCAGGGGTGCACAACAGGCATGTTCAGCTAAGTTGACTCTGTTCTCCATCTAGATTTCTCACATCTTAGCCCCTAACATGATTTCTGGCTCACATCCAGTCCTGTATCTAGAATTAATGAAGAGCAGTCTGATGTAGAATTTATCCAGGAAAAGTCCAACTTTTTACGTGGGCTGTATGTTTCA
The DNA here is from genome assembly GCF_014885135.2 of Alexandromys fortis. Classification (NCBI taxonomy): domain Eukaryota; kingdom Metazoa; phylum Chordata; class Mammalia; order Rodentia; family Cricetidae; genus Alexandromys; species Alexandromys fortis. The sequence continues at coordinate 6,091,918 of NW_026067948.1, read as the reverse complement.
ACACAGTATAATCTTAATGCCTCTTCATATTTCAACATAATGATCAGTTAATGAAATGTCGTGGCACCTTACAATTCTATTGGAGGGTGCTCATACTCTATATTTTAAATATTTTATAGTGTATAGCATATGCTATACTATAAGCATATGACATAGTAAGTATTACAGTTATGTGATATATTTGACTAATTTCCTTATAATTTCGATATATGGATGGGCTGGGTTTAAGTTGATAGAATGCTTCCCTAGCATGCCTAAAATCCTAAGCTTGATACTCAGCACTCCATAAAAAATTTCAGCATATCTATGACTAATTCTTATTCAGCACAGCTCTTGTTATGATTTTTCAAAATGTGGACGCCAATTTTCCCTTTTATATAATCAACACAGACGCGACTAACCTGCTAACTGCAGGACAGATTCCATTTCATTTCTAATTTTAAATTCAGAGGTTGAAATCTCAGAGTTCTGCGAATACTTCATTGGATTTTACTGACTTTAAATCCTTGCTAAGACTGCATGGAGCCTGCATAAGGAATCATGAATAGATTGTATAGAATAACACTCCATCTTTAGGTTTGCCTGCAAGTGCCTCTACCCATTGAACCATTTTGCTAGTTTTTGAGAAGTGTCTGTCTAAAAATCCAAAGCTTGTGTTGTTTTCCTTTGTAAACTACTTGGGTGACCCTCTATTGTTTGGGAACGATGTCAAATTTATTAAGGCCCCAAGTCCCATCAGACTGTACAAACTTGTCTTTGACTGTACCCACCTGAGCCCCGACGTTACAGTACCGTAACACGACATGCTTGCCCAAGTGTCACCGGTGAACACGCCCATCTCTGTGCCCAGGCTGGGCTTTCCCTGTGGTCTTCATTCTCATCTTCTCCTAGAGAAACTGCCAGAAAACTATGTGAAACACTTTAGAGGTCACCAGTAGGAAAGGGGGGAACATTTTCATGACATTAATATATTATACAGCTTTACTATTTATTAAAATATGGAGCAATATCAGCAAATCAGGAACATCCTAATTTATATATGAAAAATAGTTCCTGGGAGTTTGAATAATGTACTTATGTCTGAACAAATCAAAGAAAGAGGTATTCATAGATTAATCAGCGAGTTTCAGAAAATTTACAAAAATCTAAGTACAACTTCATCAAGGATAAAGGCTATCATGCATTTTCTAATTAATTATAGTCAATCTATACTTTCCTACTGCTGCTTTATGGATTATTATGAAGGGAATGTTCCCACAGCTTAATGATTAATATGCAGTTTTAATCTGTCCCTTTAAAAACTAGCATGGACTGAAAGTAGCTCAGCAAATATTTGTTAAAAGGGAAGGAAGGACCGGCACTCCCCTAGAGATGCTATTATCTTACAATTTATACAGGGTGATTAGTAGAACCGAGCATCTGGTTTCAGAGGTATGGCATGTGCGGATCAGTAGCTAATATTCGCTGTTTCTGCTAGTGGAAAAAGACAACTCCTCTATTAATGCTCTGGTCCACTGCCGAATCTTCCAGTAGATTCAGTGGGAATGGATTCAGCAGAAATGCTAAGGTGTAATCATTGGCCTTTCCTGTAGGCAATCCCAGTAAAGCTGACTTCAAATGATGAATGAACTCCTTTCTTAATAATGACTAAACTGCTTCCCAGAGCTTTCAGAGAACTTTACTCATGGCATGCTTAGCTGTGTGAAGTTCTGTGAAAGGAGTAGAAGCAGATCACTGAAACCAACCAAGAAATCTGTTTCTACACTTGCTTAGTGAAAGGACACCTTCTGGGGTTTTATCTACTCACACAGATGTTGATTCTCCCATTCCTTCCACCACTTCAACTTTATGGATAAAACATTATCTTCAAATAATTATAAATCTTTCAACACTTTCAATGCCCAGTAAAAAAAAATACCTTTGTGCCTAAGAAGAGATTTATTATCCTAAAAGCAGACATCTTTGTTATATTTCACTGCTGTGATAAACACCATGACCAAAAGCAGTATGAGGAGGAACATCCATCATCAGAGAAGCCAAAGCAGAAACCTGCATGCAGGAGCTGATGCAGAGGCCATGGGGGAGTGCTGCTTACTAGACTGCTCCCCATGGCTTGCTCAGCTTGTGCAACACAGAACTACCTGCACATGGGTGACACCACCCACAGTGAGCTGGGCCTTTCCAAATCAATCAAGAAAATGCCCACAGATTTGCCTACAGGTCAATATGATGGAACCAATTTTTCAGTTGAGTTTCTCTCTTCCCAAGTGACCCTACTTTGTATCAAGTTACAAAACCTACCCGGTACAACAGAAAACTGTATACCAGGAGTTACACTATGGCCAAACCAAAACACATAGTGTTATGACCTCTAAGACATGCGATTGAAATAAAAACCATATGCTTAGTAATCTTGCAAGAACTAATGAAGAGACAGACAATGTGCTCAGACCTCTTCCTGTGGCAGTATAATTGATTGCTCACAGGAAAACATGTGATTGTTCCTTTAAAACTGGAATCATTGTTTTTCAGGAAAAAAAATCCTTAGTACCTACAACAGTGGGTGATGTGGAATTGCCTCTGTATGCTGTGAATACCATTGGTTAGTGAATAAAATTGCTTTGGTCCTGTTGCAGCACAGAATAGGGCAAGGCAGGGATTCCAAGCAGAGAGAGGAGGAGAGAGTAGGCAGAGTTAGAGAGAAGTCATGTGCCATGCAGGTGACAGACATCTGATGCCGAAGGACAGAACCTTACCGGTAGGCCACAACCACATGGCGATACACAGATTAATAGAAATGGGTTAATTTAAGATATGAGCTAGCCAATAAGAAGTGTGAGAAAATAGGCCAAGCACTGTTGTAATAATACAGTTTCTGTGTGATTATTTCAGGTCTGGGAGGCTGGGAAACAAATGAGCAGCCTCCGCCTACAAATAGGTACCATGGCAACCAGGACCAAATAAATTCATCTGATCCTTTCCTCAATCTCTTGTCACCTTATTTTCTGAAGAGGGTTTCTTATTAGATCTGGAATTCACTGATCTGGCTATGTTGATGGGCCAGCAAGCCCCAAGGATCCTGCAATCTCTGCCTGCCCAGACTGGGATTCTAGGCAAACTCTACCAAGTCTATGAATATGGTTGAGGTTTTGTTGTTGTTGTTGTTGTTGTTGTTGTTGTTGTTGTTTTGCTGTTGTTTTTATTTATGCTAGGATAAATAAACTTGGTTTCTCATGCTTGCTTGGAAAGGATTTTACCAACTAAGCCATCTCACTACCCCCTCCAATAAATACCTAGTTAATAAAGGAAAGTTGGAAGAGTACCATGCTACTTGAGATAATTTGCATCCAAGTTAATTGTTCTATCCAAATTAGAAAGAAATCATCAGTCAACATTTTGACATGAACGTCACAAACGTCTGGCATTGGCATGTCTCTGAGTCTCCAGCTGCACTGGAATTATTACTACGTTTTGCTAGTTTGAAAGTCTAAACTTCCTACTTGTGGTGAAAGATAGAGACTAAGTCATGCTGGGTATTCTGAAGGAGAGACTGCAAACGTTGAAATTCAAACTGGATGCCAGAGGTCCCCAGGCATAATGAAGCATCGGAAAACCCTGAAGCTAGGATGCTTTGTATAAAGTGATTAATGACAGGATTCGAGTTATTGTCATTATCTCTTCTTGAAAAGGACACCTGAGAGCTTTGGCGGCTGCAAGAGGACTGTTGTTGAATGCTTTGCCAACCTCTGAACCATACTGTGGAGCAACGAGAGGCAGGACAACGAGGGCATCCAGGCTAAGCTGCTGACGTCATACCAGCTCCTTTCCAGCCTGGGAAGTTGGACAAGGTCACAGATCTGGGTTTCGTCATCTCTAAAATAGAATAACAGTCATGTATGTTGTGCCTCCTATGAGGGTCTGCCTGAAATGTCACTATTTTATAGCAAGGAAAAGCTTTATAAAGCTCTTCTATTTTTAAATTTTGACTTAAAGCAGTTTACAAAAGCACCACCAAATCTTTTACACACTGAGGTATGCCCCTGTATTCCTAAGGAACGGGAGGTTTTGCATTCTTCGGCAATTTATTTACTGAAAAGCTTCAGTTAACCTGATGGTACTCTTGGTAAATAACTGCCTAATAAAAAACAAAAACCAACTTCAAAACCAGCTCAAAACTCTCCACCTCCTCCCCCTCTTCCATAGCTTCTTGAACCCCGAGAGGAGAGGTCTGATGAAGACATCCCATTTGGGACTCAGTTTCTAAAGAGAAAGAGAAAGAAGACATAGACTTGGGTGGATGGAGAAGTGGTGAGGATCTGTAGGAAGTTGGAGGAAGGGAATACCATGATCAGAATATAATATATGAAAAATAATTAATTGAAATATTCATGGTTAAAACAAGTGTATCTTTTGTTTTGTGAAATATCCAGTACGGTTGACAGAGGTGTGGAGGAGCAGTGTACCCTGGTGCATATAATCATCCTGAGACTGGGGCAAAGAGGAAGTCTGCACTGTCTTCAGTATATGTCTGCATGGACTACTCTGGGTGCTGACATTACCCCTTCTTTAGAGAAGAGGAAAGAAATACGTATAATCATACAAGGAAAAGGTCTTTAATGCGGTAAGTAAGTTAAAGCTGATTGAGAAGGTGGACCCTAACCCAGACGTGAGTGGTGACCATAAATGAGAAGGAATACAGACACAGAGGGAGGGCTATGTGAGGATGTGGGCGCAGGCCACCCGTCTGTGTGACTATTTGTGTAACTGCAATGGAAGCAGACCTTGGTTGAATGATGAAGGAACTGACCCCGTCCTCTGCTTCCCTTACTCTCTGCAACTGTTTCCTTTTGTTTCTCAGTAGCAAACCTCGGACTAAATCTTTATTTAGACTATTCCTCTTAGTCTGTTAAAGATTTTGTACTATATTACTATAGAATGGTAGCAAAAAATTTTAAAAAATCACTTCTCACACATCTGAGAGCTGAAAACCTGACAGTAAGCTACACATAAATCTTGTGTCTGGCGAAGGTCTGTGCCCATATTTGAAGATAGCTATCGTCTTCATGACTCTTCACACAGAGGAGGCTAGAGAAAAGCAATTCCTCGCTCATCCCTTCCTTGTTTTGCTTTGTTTTTGGAGACAGGGTTTCTCTGTGTAACAGTTCTAGCTGCCCCAGAACTAGCTCTTATAGACCAGGCTGACCTCAAACTCACAGAGATCCGCTGGCCTCTGCCTCCCGAGTGCTGGGATTAAAGGTGTGTGCCATCACTGCCCAGCTTGTCCTTTCTTATATGGGTACTAAAGCCACTCTAGGGGCTCCACCCTGGTCATTCCTGTGTAACTAATTACCACCAAAGGCCCCACTTCTGTCTTTGGTCAGAGTGGGGTTTGGTGTTTCAGTACCTGAATTTAGGGAAATTTCAAGGTTCAGTTTATAACACTGTTGTTGGTATTATTTAGCAATATTTATTTTAAGTTTTGGTTTCCCAAAGCTTCTCTAGAAACAGACCAGTTAAGTGGGTAGTATGCCAAATAGATTTGGTTGAAATCTCAGGTTTACAGATTATGGTGTTTTGTTTATATATTTCTCTCATAGCTGAGTAACTTAAAGTAAAATGAAGAGGCCAAGTTTCTAGGGTTGTCTACTGCATAGGACTACACATAGGGATTTCAGCCATGTAACCATCAATACAGCCCTTTGATATCCACAAAACTATAAAGATGGAAAAACACAAACTCACTAAAAGTCCTTTATGTCCACTCACAAACTAGAGAATATCTTGATATTTTATTTTTCATATATTTTATGCATATTAAACATGTATTTTATTTTAAACATTGAGTTATCTTGAGTTTTCCCTGACCTAACATTACTGAGGTATAAAAGTAGCATAAGTTTTCATGTAGAGCTTTCAGACATTAATATTCTCTCTCCAGGTTAGAAGATGGTTCTTTGTGGCGAGCTTTTATTTGATGAGGAAAAACATTGTATTTATTAATATTTCTCACCTTCTGTAGGAGGCTCTGCCTCTGTCACTTCATGGGGTCCCCGAAAGCTCCCTAGACTCTATTCAGAAATGACTATTATAAGACTCTGCACGATGCTTTCTGAAAAGCTGGCTTCCTATGACTCCCGAGATTTTGCTGCAGTTTTGTGCGAAAAGGGTAAGAAGGACAGGTGGGCACAAGGACTGTTATACACAAAGGGATCATTTAACAGGGCACCACTGAAGGAGAACTCGGGAAAATCATTCTAAAGTCTTACAAAACCAAGTGAAAAAAGAAAAGAAGAAGAGAAAAGAGGGGTGGAGAGGAGACTCGGCGGCTGACAGCATTGGCTGCTCTCCAGCAGAGAGGGTTCAGTCTTCCGGCTTTTAGATTACTGTACATTAGATGCTGTACACGTGTGAGCACCCATACAGGATCTCACAAGCATCTTCTCTCTGCTCTGAGGAGATACAGCACCCTCTGCTGTCCTCTTCTGGGCCAGGTAGACAAGCAGGCTAGACACTCATGCACCTTTATGAGTATTCTAAAACATATTTTGCATAAATCTTCTCATGAATGATTAAATAGGAACAGTACAAAGACACCAAAATTACTTTATAAGGAGATTAGCTACATGAAGTCACATGGATTTATCTTTTATAAATCCATTATCCATACACATGTAATTTACAACCATCTTAGTTAGGATTTCTTTTGATTTATCTATATGTTTTGCTTATCTATTTATTTTACATCCTGGCTGCAGCCTTCCCACCGCCATCCTCCCCTCCCAGACCCTCTCCCTCACTCTTCTCCTCCCACCCATCCCCCAATGTCCTCCTCTTCTGTCTCCATCAAGGAAAGGGCAGGTCTCCTATGAGTATCAATAAAACATGTCATATCAAGTTCCAGTAAGCCTAAGCACCTGCCCATGTTTTAAGGCTGGGCAAGGCGACCCAGTATGAGAAGCAGGCTCCCAAAAGCCAGTAAAACAGTTACAGCAGGAGGACCAAGCTACACAGCTGTAACACATCTGCAGAGCGCCTAGGTCAGTCTCATGCAGGCTCCCTGTGTCGGTTCAATCACTTCAAGCCTCTGTTAGTCCAGGTTAGTCCAGTGATTGTGTGGGCCTTCCCAAGGTGTCCTTGACCTCTCTGGCTCAGAAGTGACACAATTCATCAAGCTTTTAAAAGCAGTGGCCAACTGCAAGGAGAACAAGACTCTCCAGATGTTGAGCCACTAAGCAGGTCTCCCAAGGATACAACTTTCTCAAGTCACCACCCATGCTGTGAGCATGGACGTCTCTGAGTGACTCATGCTCCTGTTGGTCACCTCTCACCCGTGCTACAGTGAAAAATCCCAACAAAGTTATCTGTTGGAAGTTAGACGTGGCTAGAGACGTTTCCTTTTTCTATTTTCAGTGCCCTAACTGGGATTAGTCGGCGTTTATTTACATAATCAGAGGAGGGTCATACAACTATCACAAAGAAGAGAAACTCTGATGTGAATACAGGGCAGCATTGAAATTAGTTAGCTTTAGGCACATAGCACAATGTTATGTTGCCTTGCTCAGCATATGTGGACCCTGGTTTAATTCCCGGCGTACACACACACACACACACACACACACACACACACACGGGGGGGGGGAGAGGGAGGGAGAGAGAGTTTATGTAATATTCTTTACACAGTAACATCTATGTCAGGATTTTGAACGTAAGAGATTTGCTTAATTCTGACATAGTCATTTCTTGGTGTTCACAAGGGATACCAAAATCTTCAGGTGTTCAAGAATCATGTAGAAAACAAAATAATATTCATATCAAGACATCATCCTTTAAATCGCTTCTAGGTTTTTTTAATGTCTTTATATAATTGTATTGCTTAGAAATAATATCAATAAAAAGATGTCTACACCTGCTGAGAAGTCAAGAACAATGGCACTGGGTTTTGATCCTACTGCACATACTGGCTTTGTGGGAGCCTAGGCTATTTGGATGTTCACCTTACTAGACCTGGAAGGAGGTGGGAGGTCCTTGGACTCCCCACAGACCAGGTCTGCTGGTCTGCTCTTCAGGGCTGATGAGAGAGGGGGAGTTGACTGGGGGACGGGGAGGGGTATGGGAGGCAGTGGCGGGGAAGAAACAGAAATCTTTAGTAAATAATTAAATAATAATAATAGCCTCTACTGTACCCACCAAAAAAAAAAAAAAAGATGTATACACAATGATCAACACATCGGCACTGTTTCATAAGAATGCTTTAGATCTCTGACTGGCCAAACACCCAGCTGTGAAGTCTGTGGGTGAGGAACCCCACTTTTTCCCAACACTAGGTAACTGGAATTCTCATTAATGGTTCTTATACAAGAGCCTTTTGAGCCTTACGAGGCAGGCAGTTTGTCTGACACTTTAGTTAAACTGTGATGGTTTAAATTTCTTTTCCCACCTGTAGTGCAGCCAGGATTCTTGGAAGCTGTGATTTTAGGTAATAGTTCCTATTTCGTCTATTTAAAGTGATATGAGGTTACAATGGCAAAATGGCGTCATAATAAAGATAAAATTAGAGAACTGGAAGCACATGAATCTAAAATTCTCGGAGGAAAAGGTTGATTTTCATGGCTTCATGAAGCCTGAGGGAAATCGACTTCGTCTTAGCACAGAAGCAGGGAAGTGGTGAACACCCTTGGCACGGATGAAAGAGACCGGAATCTCACAGAGGAAAGGAGGCTTTACACTGTCATTGCAACACGGCAATGACATCTACAAGGTTTATGCTCACAGCTTCCACACTGGAGCTGTGAAACAAAACAAAACTAATGTCCTAAGTAATCTCACAGTTTCGTGTTGGGTCACATTCATAGCTGCCCTCAACCACATGTGGGTCCATGACTTTCAGTTTGATATACCTGGGACAGGGGCTGTTTACTCCCCCAAGATGATACGCCGAGGCAAAGAAAAGAAGACCTCTCTTTGTCTTCAAACACTAAATAGTTTGAACTTGATCCTGTGGGCAATGAAGAATAAAAACAAATTTCAAAGCAAAGGTGTAAAACAATTCTTATTTTCATGAATCAAATTTTAAATTTGTTGTGAAAAGTCAAAGTACTAACTGCTCACGAGAGAGTAGGAGGAAATACAACAACCACAGCTACACATCAAGCAAATGTAGCCATGCCTGACCTGCAGTGGCCAAAGCAAGGAAGAGGGAGTAGAGAAGTCTTTCTCTCAACAGCGGAGCAAAGGATGGCTGGCATCAATCAAAGTACCACTGAACACGGATGCTCTAAATGCAACCTCTATCATGATGGCTTTCATACTAACTTGTAAACAATATTCAGAATTAGAGTAAAAATACTGAATTTTAGAGAGAGCTTATCATGTTATAAAGAGTTATTGTTAATGCCTCTGAGAAACAAATGATTTCTAACAATGCTAGATCAGCTTCTGCTCTCAGATTTCATGTTTTCTTCAGAAGTTGTTGACATTAAAATCTTCCCTGCTTGCTCTCCAATGCTTTCCCTCTCTGTACCTCAGCAATCTAGTAAGTTCTTAAACACAGATCAGGTGGGTGATGCTAATTCTAGTCAACAGGCTAACTGGTGGTTGTTACTTCCTTAGTTCAGAAGAAACTTCTATCTTAACTCTGAAATAAATTTCGGCAAATTGGTACACAATAAATTTTTATTTTCATTGGATGTAAGTTATAATAAGAGTAAATTTATGAAGATCCAAATGACCTGTCTCACTGGGGTCAAAGATGAACTCACTGTGTGATGTGGGATTCCCCTCTGTATACTGTGAATACCATGGTTAATAATAATAATAAAAAAAAAAACTGGCTTGGCCTGATAGGGTACAACAGAGCTAGGCGGGAAAACTAAACTAAATGCTGGGAGAAAGAAGGTTAGGGTCAGGGAGAAACCGTGGAGCCCCTGCCAGAGATAGACGTGCTGAAACTTTGCTGGTAGGCCACGACCTTGTGGTGATGCACAGATTAATGGAGGTGGGTTAGTTTAAGATATGAGTTAGCCAGAAATACACTCAGGCTATTGGCCAAACAGTATTGCAAATAATATGGTTTTTGTGTGATTATTTCAGGACTAAGTAGCTGGAAACTAACAAACAGCCTCCTACAACAGTTGTGTATTTAGGAAACATGAAAATGAAACCCAGTTGGTTTTCTAGGTGGACATTGTTACACAAATCCTGTGCTTTCTTCCTTGGGCCCAAAGTACTGGGCTCTTTGTAGAAAACTTTTGCTCATCCTAAATTTTACCACCTGCCTAGTTTAGATGAAAAAAAGCCTTTTTAACTCCCAGGTCACTCCTGAGCTTTGTTTTTCGGTGTCTCTGTGAGGAAATCTCCTTATAAATTGAGCTCACAAATGTCACAATTCTAGAAAAACAACTCTGATTGCTATTTCAGCTATCCTAATCACTCAAACTTAGAAGCTAGTGTGTTTGGCCCTGAGATCCCAGGTGGATGTGAGAAAAAAAAGAAAAAAAAAACTCCTAAACAAGCCAGGTGATATCCCAGTGCATTGGTAGGCAGAGTAGGCAGATCTCAGTGAGTTCAAGGCCAACCTGGTTTACAAAGCAAGTTCTAGAACAGCCAGGGCTATTACACAAAGAAACCTCATCTTGAAAAAAAAACTTTGAAAATGCATAGTAACCAACTATAAATTCCCCTCAGGAGGAGGAACATCCCCAGAGGAGTGGAGTCTTGCAAAAGGGTAGCCTGGGTTTCTGAGTCTATAGATTCCGGTGTGTATGTGCATGTGTGTCTGTGAATTCAAGCCCAACCTGGTCTACAGAGAGAGCTCCAGGACAGCCAGAGCTACACAGAAAAATCCTGTTTGGAGAACACGAACAAACAAATCTTTAGTAAATAAATGGACCTGATTATCAATGTGTTTTTATTTTGTTCTTATCCACTTAATCTCAATTGCCATTTTAATCCCATTGAATAGAATCCATTTTAATAATTTACTTGCCATGGAGCAAAAGTATTAACCCCCTTCTCATCTTATTTGGAAATAAATACTCAGACCTCATCTAGAAAGCCAACAACCAACTAAAAAATGTTTTAGTTTGGTGGGAAGTGATTTTAAAACCAACTCAAACAAGAGTGGAAAATACCATGATCAAAGAAGAATAGAAATATTGTAAACATTGGAATCATAGGAAGGAAAACATAAAATCAATCCAAATGGCCTTGGATTCTTTTAAGAAGGAAGGAGGAGGGAGAGACCCAAAAAGGAAACGTTTAGCTATGAAGTCAAACTTTAAATAATAGTCTAAGAGTTTAGTAATGAAATTTCATCTGTTTTCTGAACAATCCTTCTAAAACTAGTAAGAGACCAGAGACCAGCTAAACCTTGTCTCACTATCTGCTTGGGTTGTTTTTATACAACTTCTTGTCCATATTCTTTTGGCAGACTTTTTTTTTCCTAATCAATTTGCTTAGAGTTGGGGAGAAAACTAGGCTAGGTATGAAACAGCCAGTATGGAAACAGCGATGAAATTTCGCATTGTTGCATAGATCATTTATTTGTTCTTTGTGCATTTCAGGCTGCAACATTTGGCTGGTTACCTGCATGCTCAAGGAGAAATATACCAATGGTTCCCAAAATGTGTTCTTCAGACTAGCATTGCCTGATACCCTCATCTGAAATCCAATTACAAAATACATTTCTCTTCTACAACCCCAAACTTACCAAACCAGTCAATACAGCAGATCTCCAAGGTATGCACACCAATATTTAAAACTCGGTCCCTGTGTGTCAGTCACTGTAGCTGCATCTCGATGTCACTGTCTGTACTGCTGCTACAAACTGAATTGTGACCTTCCAATTGTCATATATTATAATTATTTTTGTTAGTAGGATCTTTCTATGGTAACTAAGGTCAAAAAGATAACAAGAATGAATGCTATTAAAGTTTGTCTGTGGCTGTCCTCCTCAGGAAAAACAGGGGCATAGATGTTCAAAGAGGGATGACCACATGAAGACAAGGGGAAAAGACACATCTATAAGACAAGGAGACAGACCCTAACCATACACTGATCCTTCTAAGCTTCTGCAAACATAAGAAAACGTCCAGCTAACGTCACTGGCTCGGCTCAGTGTGGCTCTTTGCTACAACAGGTCCAGCAAGCTAAATACTTCCCTGTCTCACGACAAACCATGTGATGTGAATAGTAGTGTATAATGGTGGCAATTCAAGTTTGAGTTCTCTGAAGTGAGTCCAATGACTAGATTGCTTACTAGACAGGAGCCACGGGCAAGGTGCAAGCCTTTGTAAGGGTTATAGCACTGACATTTGAAGCTGTTTGATATGGTGGACTTCTGTAGGGGAAGTGAGGCTCAGATAAGAGAACCAGAAATGACACAGATGAGTGGGCGTGGAATTAGTAACTAAAGCATAAAAAGAAAATTGAAGTGCTCACCACGTAACAACAAATATCAATGGAAATTCCCCTACAAGAGTCCCACATCTGTATGTCTTCCTAAAGCCAACTAACCTTTTGTGACGAATATTAGCCCATGCTTATCACAAAGCCATTTAAAGTTTCAAGCCAGCCAAAGCTTTTAGACAGCATGCAGCTCATACTGATGCAAGTAATAGTATGTAAGCATTAACGATGCAAGTAATAGTACATGCATATCATTATCGTTTACTCTTTTACAACAAATGTGAATAGCACAAAACCCATTCATTCACATAACAAAGGAACCACTCGTTTCTTCTCCAATTGGAACGTGTGAGTAATGAGTTGAAGTCCAACACTACTTACCAAGTGAAAAATCCTTCTGATAACCGGGTAAATAATTAAGAAAATGCATAACCCCAGTTTTTATATTCAGATCCTAGAAAGCAGTTCATAAGCAGGCAACCCAGCATTTCCATAAAATCTCACCATATATATATTAGTGAGTACCCTTATTTAGCTCCTAACCTCACATTCAGCACAAAAACAAGGCAGAATGGACTTTTAAGACTAAAAGTGAGAAAATAAAACTATTTGCTGCATAACAGATACTCATTTATGTGCAAGTTGGTATCTAGGAATTTCCTGCTTCATAGACAATTAAAAGCACGTTCTGTCTTTAGAGTATTTCTGTCACCTCATGAAGCCCACCAGCAAGTAGCAAGTTTTCTGTCAGTACCCACAACTAATTCAATTCAGTATGCTCTCTTGGGAAAAAAAGTGATATATGCCTCTTTTCCCATTTTCATTAAACAATTACAAAGACTCCAAAAAGATCGGACATGTTTAGTGCTTGTTTGCCTGTAAGAATGTTATTCTGCAGAAACCAGTGTTTGGATAGTGTGTGAAGGTACGTACAGTAGGTGACCTCATGAGACAGATTGTAAATGTCAAAGCAGAGCTTACACACTCACATCTGTGAGCTTCTTGGAGACATTTCTACTATTTATTATATGAATAAGAACAAACTCACTTTACACACTGATAACTCAGGAGTTACCAGTGACCGCTTCTCTCCATTGCTCATTACCCAACACACTGTGCGATAGCTCAGCTCATTACCCAACACACTGTGCGATAGCTCAGCTCATTACCCAACACAACAGCGACAAGGACAGTTTTGGATTCAGGTATACATTAATTTTTTTTCCAATTTTTAATATTTACACTGTGTGTTTAGCCTCATCTTAAGATCAGTTAAATTGCCCAAAAAGTAGGCTTAGAGAGTATGGATAAATTATCCAAAACCTGTAGAGATTAACTCCTTTGCCACTTCCGGGAGCCTTGCCTCCACCACACGACGATGTTCCAGGATGGTCTCATTGCAGATGCACACGGCCAGGGGGACAGCACAGCCATGAAAGGGGCTCACAGAGAAGGGACCCGGGGCCTCAGAGCAAGTTCTTCTCTGTGTCTTTCCCCAGCTGAAATGCACTGACATGTGTGCTGCAGAGCTTCACCAACTACGCCGAGGGCAGATGGAGACTGGCTTCTTCGTGTTGCGGTTTATAGGATGCCGATACCTTATTGCTATCGGAAACAAATATCGGTTCTGAAAATAAGTGAACCATCCAGAAGTTTTTCCAAGCTGTAAGTGCTCTTGAAATTCAACATGATAACATTTATGTAATGTAACAGCAATCACAAATTGTAATGGCTTTTTACAATCATATGTGTTATATATACATGTGCACATACAATACATAGACACACAAATTCATACACACAATACATTTACACTTGAACACACATACATACATGTATACATATGTACACCACAATAACCAACACATGGTTGTCAGCTTAAGTTTAAACTGGGCACAACCTTTTACAAAGTCAGGTCCAATTGGCACAAGGACATTGTTGTCTATTATCTGACACATTCTCTACATGAGAATCAATTGTATTGTTGATGTTCTTATTGTCTTTAAGTTACGATTGTTGCATAATTACAGTATGTATTCCTTGTAAATTCACTACAAATAATTTCCTTTATGTCTTCAACAAGGCTATTTGCTGATTTTCTTTGAATTTACTCATGAGAATTTACCAAAATCAGTAATCATAACTAATGTAAACTATCAATCAAAAGAAGAAATTTATAAAGGTACTAATTTAGTTTTATTAAATTCTCAGAATTTCTAGAATCCGAAATCATGTTTACAGATAAAAGCAAGTTTTGGAGGCTGGAGGAACAGCTTAGCAGTTAAGAGCACTGGCTGCTCTTCCGGAGAACCTGGGTTCAATTCCCAGCACCCCCATGGTAGCTTACAACCATCTGGAACTCCAGTCCCACGGGATTGGATGCCCTTTTCTGGTCTCAATAGGCGCCGGAAAGATACATAATGCCCAGAAAGGCATTCAAGCAAAACACCCATACACATAGCAAAGGAGGAGGAAGTCATATTTTTAAAAACAGCCAAACTTGATGAAAGCAAGGACTTGTAAATATAAAAATGCATTTCTTTGTCAAACATAACCACTAACCCTAGTGACCAGTGAAACTACAATGCTCCAGATGACTACCGAAAACAAAACTCTTTCTGTTGAATTCCACAAACAAGTAAAGAAGTGTGAATTATGACTGGTAAACTTGGGGACAGAGTCTTGTCCCTTGGTCTCTGGTTAACTACAACAATAGGTCCCCAACTCAGCCTAATCTCAGATCCTTCCCCTCCAACACTGATAACACGGGCCTTTGAAAATGTGATCCAGCAGATACGGTGGAACTGCCGTCAGCAGAACTCCCTATGCCTGTGTTTGTGAAGCAGAAACACACTAGCTGCAGACAGACTTTGTTTGATTGGTTTTCTTTTATTCTCTGACACAGAAATGACATCTCAGATAAAGCAATATTTGCCCTGTGTTTGGCATGTACCACTGGGATCTAGATGGTTTACAGAGACCACGATAAGGCTTAGTGGGTGTGCTACCAGGAGCTGAATCTGAGCTAAGATCAAGCCTATGTTTCTCTACAATTTTCAGAGGAAAAGAAGATCACTTAAACACTGATAATCAATTACTTTATAGAAAAAAAAATTCTTCAAACAATAATTGGCCTTCATAAAAACCAGCGCAAGCAAGGACACGTGCCAGTTGTGACAAAAAGGGCCATGCTCACCAGCCTCACTGGGTCAGGCTGACCCGGCAGGTGTAGTGGTCTTCACAAGTCACTGTGCATCCCACACGTCATGGTCACGCAGACATTGACCAAGGGCATGTGGGCTGGTAAACCAAAAGAACCCCACACACAAACAACTGAGTCTTTTGTCATTTTGAGCCTCGCCTATAAGTCGATGAAATGACCATTTCATGGGATAGGTAGCATTAAGGTATCTTAGAAAATAGGTAAATTTCATTGGCATCGGGCTTCAACAGATTCATTTATTCCAAAACACAAGTCACACAACTAAACTCAAAAGTTGCGTTCCACTCAACTCCACCGCACTGTATCCGTCTACCTCCTGTTGACAAAAACAAGTGAAAATACACAACCACGCAGCAGCCAGTACAACAAAACCCAGAAGCTGCGTCCCTCCAGTGTACTCCCGAACTATACACCGCGGTCCAAATATTCCAGTTAGGCTATGGATCTGATCGACTGAGATGTTTCCAAACTCCCCCGGATTTCCTTCCAGCTCTGCATCGACCTACAGTCCTGCTTCACTAAATGCTTGCTGACTCTCCTTCTCTGCCGCTGGAGACTCAGAAATAGCGGCGACCTTTAAGGAATTCTTGATGGAGCTGAGCTCCCAGATGTGCAAACTGATGATGTGCACCCCGCAGCAATGACTGGCAAGCTTATACAAGTTCTTAAGGACGGCCTTCCGCAGCAGAATATAGACCCAGGGGTCTAAGATCTGATTCCACGTTGCCATCCGGAGAGCAAAGAGTGTCGTTTCACAGGTCACTGGGGAGTTGTTTCCATTTATTGCAATGTTGGCCATTGTTACCTAGAAAACAAGAAAAACAGGGAAAGCTGTTGGTCACAGGCATTGCTTTGGTCCCATAGTTTTCAACTTGACTACAGATGTGACATGACCTTTGTACCGCATCCCACAAAGCGCTGCTATGTTGAAAAATACTGGGGAAATATGGTGTAAATTGTGCATGCAATTTTAATTCAAATTGACGTGAACACTACAAAAATGATATTCCACTGTATAAAACAGACTCATGGGGGAACAAATATTGATATCAGCAACTAGCCTTATACTTCTGGGAATACAAATTTTAAATAAATACACATTTGCTTATTCAATAGAAAATGAAAGTATAGTTAAACAAATAAATTATACATAAGTTTTTAAAACAATGAACTTTGCTGGACACTGTAATACTGGTATTCTAAGGATCATGAGCTCATGGCCAGTCTGAGTTGCATAAAGAGTCTCTGTCTCAAGAAGAAAATAAAAAAGAACTTTAGAATTTCCCTTTAGTAGCTACAATATTACCAGCCTCTTCACCTGATACCACCAATCCTACTTTTCTTCATCTCCCATCTTTACTCAGCATACATTCCCAGGAGTTTGCATGGAACTTTCCAAAGGCTTTGTAGAAATAACTACCTACATCAATGGTGGCTTGGCCATAACAACGTCTATTTTGGTGTCCTGTGTCCATTTCACGTACACATTGTTGTAAAGACCATTTGTGGGACTGGTCGTCACCATATATTAAAATAAGACAAATCACCAAGTCTAGCTTTGACTACCACACACAAAGTACCAAATAAGAGAATACTGAAAATATCCTGTCTATGAAAATGGGTAACAAATAAATTAATAGAAGAGAATTCAGAAAAAAAGTATAAATACATTTGGTCCATTGAGCCATCTGGATTACAAGATTATAGAGCAAACCTGAACATTCTAAATGAAAAAAATATCAAGACTGTTGTAGGAGAGAGAGGTCTCTGTTCACATCAATGGCATCAATGTCTGAAGAGTGGGGCCCTTCAACCAAACCTTCATTGTCCTCACAACACACTCCACAGTGGCTGCTGCATGATGCACCCAAAACTTGACCCTCACAACCTCATATCACAGGGACAAACTCTCTGCTCTCACTGCTTGGGAGGCCTCACTGGTCCCAGGGGTATAGCACCCTTCTGAGCATCAGCTCAAATTGCTTTTCTTTTAAAATACTGCCATATTTTTCTGGTCACTAATTCCTACCCATTCTACAACCTCCACCTGAGAGTAGTCTCACCTCCCATTCATCATCCCATCGAAATGAATTTGGAGCGGAGGTAGTTCTGGTTCCTATCCATGCCTACTTAGCCACTCACAACACATGCCAATCCTGAACTGATCTATGCACCTTTGAGTTCTTTTTATTTCTATTACTGAGTACAAAGTAGACACTTAAAATGTACTTCATAAACTCACATTTTTATTCCTCGGGGCTGTACCTCACAGGCCAACTGATCACCCGAGAAACCTTGGCCCACTCCTCACAAAGGTCCAGTATTTTGAGTTGTTTAAACTTTCTAAGTGCTTCTGCAGCAGCATAAACTAATGGGGATTGCAGGGTGGTTTGATACCCCTCAAAAGAAACAGGATCTTCATCCCAAGCAGATCCTTTGGGAAACAGCTTCCTTTCCAGGAAAATAATGAATCCAGCTGCAGACCTAAATGTGCTGCAATCAAACGAAATGAAAAGTGTATCTTGCAGAGAGCGCCTGGATCAGACGCAGCCTCCATTACTGCTTCCCCTAACCATGCAATATGACCGAAGAAACCTACCTACAGGGGTCTCAAGCCTCACAGAAAAGGGCCAAGACTTGATGGGCCATTGGAATGCGGTGTTTTCACTTTGCTTTTCGTCTTCACTCATCCAAAACCCATTTACCTCCTTCGGCCAGGCATTGAGCACAGGCTGAGTAATGCAGACACTGTGAAATCTATCACCTGTCTGGGAATTTTATCATTTTGGTTTTGGTTCAAGAACGAATGAGTAAATATTTATCTTGCCTTACAAATATAAAAAGCATATGCTCTCTATTAGCGAATAAACTGTGCTCCTGGTATCTCAAAGCTCAGCCAGACACAGCCCTGTACATCCAGGAGCAAATGTTCTCCATGCGATCGCATCAAAGAGCCAGCCTTGTGCTGGAGACACGCACATTGAGAGAGCCTGTGACATGGCGGCCCCCCTCTGACTCGCCTCTCTACTGGAACAGTAGTTTGGCCACCAGGTGACTGCGAAGAGGCAGTCAGTCATCTGCAGAAAGGGCCCGTGTCCTAGCCTCTCTCTAGAACACAGAGCCAGTGCCCAGCCATCCGTAACTCCGCTTTACACGGTAGCCTCAGCCACGAAGAGCAGTTACTCCAGGGCTGGATCATTAGTTAGGTAGTCATCAAGAAAAATATAGGCAGACTATTCCTGTAAACGAGAACACCAATTATGATGTTATTGATAATAGCACATCACTGATGGTTTACAGCAATCATGGTGTCCAACAAAGGATAAATTGTGGTCATAATGGACTACACGCAGGAATTGGTGTTGGGATTTAGTGTTAGCATAAAGAACGTAAGTCACCAAATGATTTTTATATGATCTCAATTCTGAAAAAGAAATGGCATTTTATGCATGCAATAAAAACTATAGAGGTATTTATCAATGTTTCGTTGGTTTTCCTTTGTTTTTTGTGTAATTTAATAATATTTTAGTGGGCTCACACATTGCTTTACTAAGCAGTACCTCTCGCAGCTCTGGGAGTTCGTGGAAATAACAATTTTACTAAAGAATAAGAACACGTGGGGACTGAGTCCATGTTAGCTAAAGTTTTGCTATGGAAAATATTAAAGCAACATATATTCTGTGTCTGCATGTGTGTTGACCTGAGTCAGGACTCCAATGGCCATTTAGAAGTGAAAGCAGTGGTAAAGCAGACGTGATGACACACAATCCCAGCACTCGAAAGGCTGGACCCAGAGGATCTCAAGTGTGAGAGCAGCGTGGGCTACATCACAAGTGTAAGCAAGCCTGAGTTATGTGGTAAAGCCTTGTCCCCAAAACAGAAGACAAAATCAGACAGTGACGGCAAATTTCAAAAGTGTGTTTACGTTTCTGTCTCTTCGAGCTTCCAAGAAACACACTAATCTAGCAGTGAATGGATCTCACTGCAGACTGTCCAGGTGTTCTGCAAGATTGCCATGATACTGAAGCAACACTTAAGGAAAATCCTTTTAAACAAATGATTAACTTAGCTTTGCTATCTAGCCAATCATCACACTAAATTATTGTCATCTCAAATATGCATTCTTTTGTCTGACCAATTTGGGACTCTCATCTAGCACCTGATTTATGGTAGGATAATCGGGTTTGGTTGGGTGAATTGGGACATATAACGTCTCTAAGTGGAGAGACCAACATGACGCAGTTATAATACTGCACGTGGCCGGGCGGTTGTGGCGCACGCCTCTAATCCCAGCACTCAGGGGCAGAGGCAGGCGGATCTCAGTGAGTTCAAGGCCAGCTTGGTCTAGAGTGAGTTCCAGGACAACCGGAACTGTTCCACAGAGAAACCCTGTCTCAAAAGCAAACAAGCAAATAAAAATGCTGCATGTAGTACGGTAAAGACATGGGAGTTGCTACAAGGAGAGCTGTTTATAAACACCAGCATGAAAGTACATCTGTCTTTGGAATGCTGTACTGCATTAGCTCATCAGTTGTTCCCGCTTAACTAATTTAAAGAGCTGGAGCTGCAGCTGAGTGGTTAGACACGTACAGAGCAAGCATGAGATCCTGGAACTGACCAGCACACATGAGAAGAAAAAATGCCGCTATTGTTTGAGCCGTTCTGAACTTCGCATCCTTCAGATGTAGAATTGATTTTTTTCCCTGGCACAACATTTTTAAATGATTTAAGTGAATATATAATCAAATCATTTCCTGGAGAAATGCCCTATTCTTAGATACCAAGGCCTTCGTGGAATGGTCACAAGAGTGCTTTCCATATGAATGACGTCTGTGAAAATTACATAGAGTTCTCATCTAGTCATTGAAGCAGATTAGGCAGGCTGGTTTTATGTCAACTTGACACAAGCTAGCGTCATCTGAGAGCAGGGAATCTCAACTGAGAAATTCGCTTCGTAAGATCTGACAGCAGGCATGCGTATAGGGCATTTTCTTAGTGACTGATGGGGCAGGGCCTGCCCATTGTGGGTGGTGGTCCTGGGTTTATAGGAAAGCAGACTGAGCAAGCCATAGGGAGCAAGCCAGTAAGTAGCGTCCCTCTGTGACCTCTGCATCAGCTCTTGTCACTGGGTCCTCTCCTCTGAATTCCTGCCCTGAGTTCCTTCGGTGACGAGCTGTTACATGGAAAAGTAAGTGAAATAAACCTTTTCCTCCCTGTGTTGCTTTTGGTCACGGTGTTCTTCACAGCAATGAAAATATAAGTAAGACTGGAGTTTTCGCCAGGCTTGACTTCACATCATAGTTTATCTTAACCTGAGCAGATCATTCTTTCTCTGTCAGCTTGAATTTTGCAGGAAAATAGATGGAGCTAGAAAACATCATTTTGAGTGAGGTAACCCAGACACAGAAAGACAATTATCACATGTAGTCACTAATAAATGGTTTTTAAACATAAAGCAAAGAAAACCAGCCTGAAAATCATAATCCCAGAAAACTTAGAAAATAAAGAGGACACCAAAAGAGACTTACATAGATCTAATCTACATGGGAAGTAGAAAAAGACAAGCTCTCCTGAGTAAATTGGGAGCATGGGGACCTTGAGGGATGGCTAAAGGGAGTGGGGAAGAGGCAGGGAGGGTAGCAGAGAAAAATGTAGAGCTCAATAAAAGCCAATTAAAAAATCAGTTTTAGTAGAAGAAAGCTAGCATATATCCTACCAGAATTTGAGGCACTTTTTTTAACCATGCATTTTATGGCACTGTGAATTCTGGTTTCCAGTAATGTTGACTGCTATTAAACCCACAGTTAATATAAAAATCTGTTTATATTCTAAATATAGACACAGGCATTTTCATCCTAACCAAGAAGTGTTTATCTTTTATGGCACAACCAGAGCGATCACAAACACCATGTGTATGAATTACGATGAAAATGACAAGCTGGAAGCTGGTCACAGGACTAGAAAGGCTTTGTTTCATGAGCAAATCCTACTGTATTGGACTGTTTACAACATGCCTTGTATAGCAAAAGCAGACGGTACCAATAAGGTGTTTTGGTAAGCCATCTGTCCTGAAACACAGAATGTTTTTCCAGAGAGAAATTTCCAATTGCCCCAGTGGTTTGTTATTGCAGTAGTTTGAAAAAAAAATTGCCCAAAGCATTTCTAAGCTCTAATACAATCATTTGTTGTTTGATGGGCACTCTTAATGAAATGGGTGTCTCATTAAAAATAAAAAGACAGTCATAAATCTTAGAGAAATGAAGGATTTCAAAAAGCCATCCCAAGCTCAGAGACCACATGTGCTCTCCACAGCTCTCTGGGTAATTTTATATTCTCTTTCCAGACAAGGAAATGGAACAGTGGATTGCACAGCTGGAAGGAGCTGGGCCAGGATGAGACATGAGGACTGCTTGACTCTAAAACAGAACTGAAGTATAGTGAAAAACAAAATACATACAAGCATCTGTCCAGGAAGTGGCCCTTGCTGATCAGTCAGCCAAACTAATTTAAATAATTTTAGTTATGATTATTTCAGATTATTTCATCCATTTACTTAATGAGTAACTATGATAAGACAATATAAGCTATTGGTGTTTAGCATCTGAACTAACCCATTTAGGGTCATATAGTTATGCTTTGATTATTTCTCATTTTTTTCACAAGGTTTTGGGTAGCCAAGGATGGCTTCAAACTTACCATGTAACTGAAACTAGCCTTGAATTTCTTTTTGTGTCTACCTCCTGCTTCTTTTCCCCAAATGCTGAGATTTCAGGAGTGTTACCATGCACTCCTACAGCTGTGCTTTTAATTTTTTTCAGAGGGGAGTAGCAAGCTGAAATCCCTCTTCTTTGAGAGTCATAACTCATGATAGATTCTAATGTTTTCTAGATTACTACTTGCTGACTTGAATCTTTGATAAAATTTGCCTTTGCCTATGTAATTTTCAGCACTTTGAATACTCATCCTATCTATCTATGTATAGATATAGATAGATGTCTAAATTTATATATGTATAAAGTACATATAGTCTAAAATACTTGGCCATGGAATACTACCCTTAGTCTATCTCCATGAAATATCTAAGTTCACAGTGGTTACTACAGTACAGACATGGGTGAGAGGTTTCAATCCATGGTCATAAGGTACCAAGACTTTTGGTGGCAAACCAGAGAAAACTGTTCACCTAGTGACATCTAGGAGCAAGGAGTAACAGAACAGGGATTAGAGTCTCAAAGGTATGCCTACAATTATCTAACATCCTTCCACTAGACACCATCCCCAAAGCTTTTACCATGGACCGGAGCTTTAACAAATAGGCCTTTGGGGTAACATTAAGATCCAAATTATAGCAATGCTTTCCGAGAAATGTCATTGGGGGCTAAGAAAATGGCTTAGTGGGGAAAAGCACTGTTGTTCAGCAACGATGAAGACGTGAGTTCAAATCTGAGTATACGCTCAAAAATCTGGGCATATTTCTAACTCTAGCATAAGTTGAGGGCAGAGAGAGGTGGATCCTGAAGGCTCACAAGCTAACCAGCCTAGCGGAAAGAGCAGACGGTTCAGTGAGATACCCTGCCTCTAGGCAACAGTGTGCAGAGGAGCAAAGGAGCACACTCTGCACTACTTCAGCTGTCCGGATTTGGGCTGCAGAGTCCTGGTGGCACCCAGCAGAGGGCAATGGCAGTTGTCTACGCAGGAGGAATAGGCTGCCTAGCCAGATATAAAAGAGAGATTTTATCTTACAAAAAAAAAAAAAAACCCAAGGTGGATGGAATCTGAGGAATGACATCTGAGTTGACTTCTGACCTCCACAAACAGGTGTGTAACATGTGCA
Source organism: Alexandromys fortis (assembly GCF_014885135.2). Lineage (NCBI taxonomy): Eukaryota > Metazoa > Chordata > Mammalia > Rodentia > Cricetidae > Alexandromys > Alexandromys fortis. The sequence continues at coordinate 6,068,456 of NW_026067948.1, read as the reverse complement.
CATGCACCTACATACATGTGGACACACATATATAAACATACCCAACACATACACTTTCTTAAAGAAAAAATAATTTCTCCCATCTAAGGATTTTCCTGTAGTCAGGGAAAACAGCACAACTATGGCACAAAGGTTTAGACAACCCAGAGATTGCAGAGAACAAAAAGGAATAACAGAATAAAGAACAGGTCTACAGCTCTGGTGGAGGGGATTTAAAAAGGCAGTTAACCTATACAGCCAGCACCCAACCAGCAGGATGGCCCTCCTATCCTGCCTGAGGGTACAGGGTCAAAACTACAGCTTAGATGTTTCTCTATATATGAGCTCGGACTTCTTCCAAACACATGCGCCCTGGAAACCTCGCCATGACCTGACCTCTGACTGGGAAATGACAGAGTTAAAAAGGCTCTTTTGGAAGTTCACACTAGGGCCCCAGGGAGCAATCAAAAGACAGTGTCAAAGCCCAATATCTTTCTCCAGAACCTTGACACGGTTTACCACAGTGATGCTGTGTAAATAAACATGAAAAAACAGTTTTCAGTTCCAAATCGTTCTTAAATTGTGAAGACATTCAAGAAAGGCAGCAGAGAAACCTTTGTGTGTATTTTATAACCATTTCCAAATCGAAAGCATAGTGCCAGCAATCAGTATCCACCGTTCTCCTGTCACTCCGTAACACTAAGTCTCTCTTCCTCTGGAGAAATCAATAAATATCAGAAAGTTTCTTTCTTGCACGACTGTGTGAAACTGAACCTCAAGTCCTACCAGCCTTTTTCCGTTATATTATTTCTGCTACTTTTTTCTATCAAGTTGCCAGGCCTTGTGGTATTATTTGTGACAACAGAAAGCCAAGCCCTTGCTCTGCAGTTATGTGAAAGATATTGTATTCTTAAGAGGTTTTGCAAGTAATGCCACAAAAATGGCCTCACTTAAAACAATATGGTTTCTCTAGAAACATGCAAGAGAAAATAAATAGAGCCAACGCCTTGGATTCCAGTCAACTAATACGGATGATGAAGTGGATTGGCATCCAGATTTCCCCGACGGAGTTAACTAGTGTCTAGTATGAGATACAAAATCCCTCTAATCCTGAACCCCCAGAAGTCTCAACTCCCGAAAGGTAATGGAATCTAGTTGGCACCTTAGAGAAGATTTGATTTTATTAAGCATGCTCATATTAAAAAAAAAAAAAAACTGGGATACGGCATGAACTTCTAATGGCATTTGCTACAGTTGTGGAAAGAAATGTATGAGGAGAAGACAGGGCCATTTAGTCCATGCAAGAAAAGAAAGTTCATGAATTAACAATACAACTCAAAAGGTCCTTCTCAAAGAGAACACAGGTAAGAACTCATTTCATAAAACAGAGGCTAAATGAGCCCAATGTCAAGGGTTATGGCCAAGAACACAGTATTGACTTTCTATGGAGGAAGTTTCCTCTGAAAATGAGTTCCTTGAAAGGCCATGGGTCTTCTGTAACAGAGCTAGTCCTGCCCATACCTCCACAAATAAGCTACACATTCCTTTGAAGTTAAGACCTTATTTTAATCATGTTTATATGTCCATGTAACACATGCGAAAATGTCAGCAGGAGGTATTTGGTCACTGCCTTTCAATTAGCACAGAATTTTACAACCAGGGTCATAATAGTGTTAAGGAGTAGGCAGTACTTAATTTATTAGATGCTTCGCTGGATAATATGTGAAAACACATATGGTCCTTAATCCATCTTTATCCAAACTGAATTTCACACAGACTCTTAATAATTTGTTAAGGGACATGTGGTTAGTATGCTCACAGTTGGGGGTAAGCAAATTCTGCAGCATACATTAAGCTATAGGAACTGACATCATGGGTGTGGAGGTTGAAACACGGGCAAAGGAGATTCACTCATACCCCCACTGAGATGGACTGAGTGTATTCATAGGCTTGGAGTCAGTGACAGAAAGGCTCAGTGACAGAGATCACACAGTTAAGGTCTCTCTGCACTTAGTGACTGTCAAATGTTTGGTAGGTGAATGCAAGACCAAAGTAGGAAAAGCAGAGTTTCTTGTTTCTCTGGGAATGAATACAAGCCTTTTCTCCCCAGTGCAGAAGCTGAAATGAAGTGTTCAGAAACCATAGAGACCTCAGGACAGAATTTGCTAAGGCTAATTGTGGTAGCACCATCTTTCTTTTTCTCTTCAGAAACGTTTGCTTCTTTTGGGAACTCATTAAAATAGTGTAAGGTGTTCTAAAAATAAATCTTCAGTGTCATCCAGAGCTGTGCTCTTTTAGACATGCACTATCTGTGCCATCTAACCTAAGACATTCCTATACCAACCCCAACTCAGGGTAACCATAATTTGAAAACCTTCCTGACAATTTGTGTGCTAACCTATTCCCTGTCCCTCTCTACACTGGCCATCACACTTTGTGACCAACACTTACAGAAGAGCCTACCCTTCACAGGCAAAAGATACTGACCACTTCACGGCATAGCCTTAGCTTGAACAAACACGGACAAATGAATGCATTGAGGAAATATTTAGGGAATAAATGAGTGGATTTTTGTAAGCATTAAATTTACATATGTGTTTTCATTGGCTTATTTTAAAAATGGTAAATTTTCATTAAGGCCATACCTTTGGATCCACTCAAAAAAATCAAGAGCTTGGAGCTGGAGAGATGACTCAGCAACTAAGAGCAAGTACTGCTATTGCAAATTCAGTTCCCAGAACCCATATCGGGTGGTTCATAACTGTCTGTACCTCTAGCTTCAGGATCCAGCTTCTGATCTACAAGGGACACTATACTCGTGTGCATGTAGACACACATACACGCATGCATGCACACAGGATGGGGATGTGAAAGCGTGAGAACCTGAGCTCAGATACCAGAACTCACATAAGAAGCTGGGTGCTGCCATGAATGCCTATAAACCCACCACTTCAGAAGAGGGACACAGGAGCATCCCTGGGGCTCATGGACCACCATCCTGGTTCCAGATTCAGTGAGAGATTCTACCTCAAGGGAACAAGATGAAGACAGAGCAGCCTCGCAACTCAGGCTTCCCCATGCACAGATATGGATATGCATAGAAGACATACACACACAAAGAACTATGATGTTCTCTGAGTACAGACACATCTAGGTATGAACGCAAGCAGTGGTGTGCTGATTCTAAAGCCATCAGACGTTCAAGACACTTGGGTCAATAAGCATTCTATTCGAAGTGAGAAGAACACAACAGGAGAAAGGATTGCTACACCAGGCCCCTCACAGCTTCCTCTGTTTTAATCACAGTCTGGCAGGTCTTGGTCTGCCATGAACACAGTCAAGGGTGACCTCTGGGTGACTGTGAACAAATAGGAGTGACCTGTGACCTCTGGGTGACTATGAACCCATGACAGGGACTTACGACCTCTGTGCGGAGTTTTAAGATTCCAATTACAGAGGTAACGATGTTTCTCGAAGACCAAAATACTCCTTACAACATTAAGAGTGATTTTAATATCCATTGCCAACTAACAGGACTGCCTATTTTTAAATTTGGAAATTTTAGGTTTGCTCAGGTAACTTAGAGGCTAGTTTAGATCAAGGAGGGAAAAATGAGAGACTAGGAAATGTCATGGTCTATGAAGGAGAAGAGAATAATTTTTTTAATTATTTTAAGTGCTAATTTTAGCAGATTTGTTCCAACAACCCTTTAGTCAGACCTACAATTATCATAACAATAGAATGAGAAATGAATACTCTTTTTAGTCACATTATTTTTCTCCACAAATCACAGTCAAATCAAAGTTTTTATATTTTTCTTGTGTCAGAACACCTTTGGCCTTATGTCTGGGGATATTTTATTTTTAACTAAAATTTCAGATATAATGAGTGACTAATGTGCTGGATAATATGTAACAGTGCTAAATACAGACCTTGTAAGTTGTTACATCCTTTGGGTTAAGCCCTCCAAATACTCACTAATGCTCTCTGTGTGTGAGGACAAGTATGAGAACACTGTGGGATTCAATAGGTTGGCATCTATAAGGTACTTTGAGCCCCATCTGCCTGTGTACACAATAGGAGATAGGCATGCAGGGTGTTTCTTAATACATTCATTAATTCTGAATTCTTAGAACAAAACTTCTAAACAAGAACTTTACAAACAAAACAATCACCGCAATGACAGTTTTATAGTTATATTTCAAAAACATTATAACATTCTACAAAAAATATTTTTCAAGCAAAACCCTTATATGACATCTTGGACACTTAATAACCATTGCCATAAGGATATTATTTCCTTCATGGATTTTTATTTGTTATTAAAGGATTTTAAAGGACGAGCTGTGTTTTCCTTGGGCCTTTCCAAACCACGTACGAGGCACCAAAGGAAGCAAAGTAGAAACAGATGACGTTGGCTTGTCACTAAGGAGTTTCCACTAACTTGAGAGACAGCCAGTCACCAAACAAACACACTAGAAACAGATCAAATTTGATCTGTTTCATCCAATGTGAGATAAATGTAAGCTAGAAAAATCAGCACAGGTTCCATAGAGAATACAATAAAGGTAATAAAAGGCAAATCAAGAATTTCAGGATTACAATTCAAAAGAAGAATTCAATTAATTTAATGTTCTGTAGCAACATATTATTTTGTTGTTTGTTGATTTATTTTGTTTTATTTGTTGTTTTTGTTTTTGGTTTGGTTTGGTTTGGGTGGGTACAGTTTTGGGGGAGAGGCTTTTGTTTTATTTTATTTCGTTTTGTTTTTTTTGTTTTATTTTTGGTCAAAATCTCAGGTAGGCCAGGTTGGTCTTAAACTTAATTTATATCTGAGACTGACCATGAACTCCTGATCCTCCTGCCTCTACCTTTCAAGGTAATAAACTCTTAGAGATGATTTTCATGTCTTCTTTCATACCCAGAAAACACTTTTGGCATGAATGGTCAGTGTTGAAAAGCAAAGCCCTCTGCCCACAGTCACACATTTAGAATTATTTCATCTTTTTTTTGTTACCAGAGTAGTTGTTTGTGTTCCCCTGAAATAAGAAAGAGTTGGCCTTAGCTGCTTTGGGCTTTCAGTGGGGAAAGGAACCACCATCTACCATACAGAAGTCCTTGAACTTACTGATTTTTATAAGGACTTTAGATGTTTGTTTCTTTGTTTGACTGATTGTTTTGCTTTTTAATTTTTGGGTTGGTGGGTACTTCTCATTTGGAGATAAATATGGCCTCTACGGTTTAAGGTGGGTCTTTCTTCTTGCCCTAACTTCATTGGTGTGACCAAAATCATCAACACCATACAAGTCTACCAATCTTGGCAAAAATGAAGAGCTGAGATGAACTCAGAATAGGGAAAGGAGGATCACACACTGTAAACTCTGGGAACAATTAGTGGTAAAATTATAGGGAAGAGAGAAATGCAATTAAATTACAATCTCAGGAATAGAAAGGTTGAATAGATCACTGGAAACATATGACACTAAACCGCATCAGAAACACTCGCCATTCATTGGACAACAGAGCTTTCTGTTGCTCTCTTAGTTACACGTAGGAAAGGAACTGAAATACTAGGAAATAAGGGACATGGAGATCGTCACACGGTTTTATTCCTCCTATGAGCAATTCTATTCAAGCCTTTCTGAAAAGAAACATTTCTTATTTCAGCAACCCCTTAGGGTGTGCCACACTGGGAGGAATTCTCAGAAGTGTCTTACTAATGCACAGGTCTTGGGCAACACTGAACCCAAACTGTTCAGGACTACGAGAGGGACGGGGTAATTCCAGGTACTGAGGACCACTGTGGTCAGCACCAAGCTCCCGGAGCTCTTTAAAAACAACCTTTTAAAATGGGATTTATCCACACTCTTCCGCTCTCTGACCCCCATCTAGTTTACCTTCCCATTTTCTGAATTAGCAGAGAAAGCATCTATTCAGACTGTGGCGTGGGGATAGGAGGTTGCAGCTGTGTAAGAGAAGCAAGTTTCTGGTCATATTTCATTTTTTTGCTCCCAGCCTCAAGCACCAACCAAAAGGCACTGAAGACATGAGAGATGAGAGAAGAGGAAAGAAAATCTTGACCTGTTTTGCTTGAAAGACGCGTTTCAGGAATGTCTATCCCAAACACAAAGATAGCTTGGGACAGTCTGCAAGCCAACTCAGTGCTACGTGGCTATGCTATTCGTTCCAGCAACTTACAGACAAAATTACCGCATTGGCAAAAATCACATATTAAATTAATTTGACATTGTAAAACCAGTTTTTATTGAAAGAAATGTGAGTTTTGAGAAACAACGACCTATGTGGTTTACGCAAGTGACTCATTCTTCATGCCCTGATTCCATCAGCACGGCCAGTTCGTGCCACCTTCCACGTCTACTACTAGCCTTGCCAAAGAAAGTGCAAAGAGCGCTGAGGGCCTCAGTGGTAGGGAGACGGGACCGCAGTGTAAAGTGGGCCCTGGCACTCTATGGGGGACAGTAACTCGGTCCCTGACTGTCTGTGGTGTGATAAAGGCAGCCATAGCTGCCATTCAGACCGACAAGGGCCAAGGTGAAATAGGGGCTGTGCACAGGTGACCCTGGCTATAATAAAGCATATGGAAAGAGGTTTCTCATCTAACCCATGCTCTTTCCAAGCACACAGGAAACTACTATTACCGAATTCCAGAATGCAACCGGTACGCTAAAAACAGGACATCAGATTTCTTCAGATAAATTGCGTAGAATTTTGTGAAGGAAAGAATGAAAAGATGCGCATGCTGGATAAAAGGGAGATAAATGTGTGAGCACAGTGGTGTATACCTTTAATTCCCCATTCTGGAGGCAAAGGCAGGGGACCTCTGTGAGTTTGAGGCCAGCCTGGTCTACACAGAAAGTTCCAGGACAGCTAGATCTACAAAGGGAAACCTTTCCGTAAAAAGGAAGAGGAGGAGGAGGAGGAGGAGGAGGAGGAGGAGGAGGAGGAGGAGGAGGAGGAGGAGGAGGAGGAGGAAAAAGGAAAGTAGATAAATAGAATTGGCTAGCAGGTTTGACAAGATCATAATGTATACTGTACAAAACTTCCATATACACTCACTAGTTATTTGAGGACAACCAGCTAACTATTCAAAATAAAACTCAGATTATTAATTTTCAAATCAAGCCAGTTTGAGCTGTAAATGTATTTAAAACCTAAACATCATGGGGATTATGGAAAGGATTCCGTGGCAAGAGTCCTTCCTATGGAAACATGAGGCCCAAACCCTGAAGGAGAAAGGCAGCCTACCTACAAAAGGCTCTAATCCAAGCACTGGGAAGCAGAGGCAGGCATAGTCTAGGAGCTTGCTGGCCACATAGAAAGACAGAGATACAGATGTGATGTGTATGTAGACATATACATAGATTAAGACATAGTTATGAATGGGGCTATAGATAAGTATATATAAAAATAAAGGGTCCGTGCTAGAAAAGAGAATACAATAAATATTGTCACATCAGTTTTTCTTAGAAAATCACTTCCTACGCACCAAACAAAAGTCAATAACCACAAAAGAGACTGATCGATTTCCTACCTACAAAATAAGTACTAAATTCAATTGCAATAAAAATCAAAAAATATTTCTGAACCTTGTGTAACTCATTTTCCAATTATTTTAAAGATCAGAATTATCTTTTCTTTGCTATCCAAAGAGCTTTTCAAAACCACTTAGAAAAATACATACGCCCTTGCACAAAAGAGACCTAGCAATCAGTGGGACAGAGAACCTTTAGCCCATTAATCAAAGACCTAAAGTGACAACCACCCATGCTACCTGAGCAGAAGAAGGCAAGTAGACTATGAAAGGTGGTTCCCTCAGAGTAGCGGGGTTTAGAAAATCTGACTTGCAGTCTGCGGTGCTTTTAACAAAGGTTTTGTAGCTAATGAAGCCTCCCCGTGTAGCTTAAGAGAATGCATTTCATGAAACTGATTGTTCTTCAGTGATAACAGCTGTGGATGTGAGGGAAGCCTTGCTTTCCAGCAGTGCTCCTAAGCAGGCCCTGCACACACACACACACACACACACACACACACACACACACACACACACACGCATGCACTGCCAGGCTTCTTCAGCCCACATAGTGTTCTCCATCTCCATCCCTGCCTTCCACCTCCCAGCCATCCACCCATTTCAAACTCTCTTTCTCTTTTCTGAACCTGAGCCAGGTGAAAATGTGAAAAGCCAAATGATGAACATGCGATAGCCACAACAGCTAGTCACTGCTGTGTAGCTGCTACGAGCATATGATTGGTGCTCAGGCATGTAAGTCTGTGCTCCACCCAGGGCTTCATGGTTGGTGAGCAGTTAATTTCTTGCTTGTTCCAAGAAGAAGAAAGAAAAGAAAAATTGTTATGCCCATCCCATATTAAAAATGGATTTGTGTGTAGCAATTAGATTTACTAGACAGATTGTAGACATGCATTAGAAATTAGTCTCATTACACACAAATATTTTTTCAGGACAGGGATTTACTTTCTACCTTCTACATTCAGAGCAAAGCTCTCACCACTTTCTAGCGCAGCCTGTGAAGAAGCTGGCAAGTCTGTTCCTGAGAGTCCACAGCAACTGTTTTCCAAGGGGGTTTCTCCAACTGCCTTCTCTGCCCCTACCTGGGAGACACCCAGTCCTTCCCTCAGAAAGGAACAGGGCAGTGAAGGAGTTAGTAAGTAAGGGAAAAAATCTAAGTACTTTCTTAGCTTCACAATTTCTATTACTAAAATTTATAGAAATTTTAATTATTATTTTTAGTCTTTTCCAAGACTAAATGCTTATAAAGTTGTAGAAACTGCTACAGTTCCCTTTTCTCAAATGGTTTATGTGTCTTCTCCATTCTGAGTCATGTCACTTATCCAAAGATTGTATGAAATATTAATTTATCATTCAATATTTATTATGTTTTAATTGTTCTAGTGTTCATTTCATTTCTTGAAAAATATCTATTAATATTACTTCACAGCAGACCCATGCCAGGATGAGTGGAGGGAGGGGAAACTTGTATAAGAGAATAATATATTTTCAATTTAAAAAATATGAATTCTCTGCAATCTACTGTATTCTAATGATGTACAACCTGCACAAATGACACTGTCTCCAACGCACACCTTTCGTCTGTAGACATTCTTTTCTCTTCTTGGTTTTAAACACATACATACCTTGGCTTTGGGTTTCCATGTCAAGTAACTTTTCTTTCTAAAAGACATACTCTAGACACTTTTCCATTGTACAAATTGTCAAAGATAATCTCATACAAAATAAAATACCTCATATTACTTTATATCAACTTCTGACACTTCCCTCCACCTTATTTGAATACCCTTGTTTGAGAATATAAATTTTAGGAACAGTTGAATCATAGCAATTGATATTCAAGAATAATATAACAGGGCCTGCCACATGATAAGCACCTAATAAGAATTTGTCAAATCAGTACTAAGTACTAGTGAGTCTCCAAAGTAGGAGAAACAGCTCCTCGTGTCACACCCATATCATTAACTCGGTGATTATAAAGTCCCTTAGGTTATCTCATTAACAAAATTGCTATATGACAGAATTGTCATTTAATAGTAACAGCATCAATAAAATAATAGCATAATAACTGAAAACACATAGCACTTCAGGTACATGAGACACGCTTTTAAGTGCTTCTTCACACATATTCATCTACCCAGCTTTGCCACAAAACTATAAAGCGGGTGCTATTGAGATGCCCACTTTGTATGAGAGCAGATCATTCCAATCACACGGCCAAGGGTGAAGAACAGGGGGCTTGCCCAGCAATGTGCAAGTGATGGGCAGGAGCCATCTACTTTGGATGAGACACTGAAATAAAGATTCGGATCAGGAACAAGTAAAAATTTCCAAAACACTTCCCTGAAACTGTAAAACCTTCTACCCTTTTCCTGTGCCTCAATCAGACCTTCTCAGTGGGGAAAAAGCATGAAAAAAATCCATCTGAATTAAACACAAGTCATTTCATCAGCACGGTGAGCAGAAACCACGGCAACGGCTTCACAGAGTGTTGTTGCTGTTGCTGCTGCTGTTATTGTTGCTGTCTACTGTGTGCCGATGGCTCTGTTATGGTTTTCAGCAAGTCATATGATCTGCCCCAATAATATCTCAAACAAGTATTCTTATTGCATTCAGTTCCCATAAGCGCAAAATTAGCTGAGGGTCACTCCAAGGCAATAGCTAAGAGGTGGTGATGTGCACGGTCCTGCTCCCGGTCTCTGTGCTCTAACTGCCCTCAAGGGAAGGCTTGGTTTTCCACACAGCTCAAAAGGCTAGGATGATTGCACCTACAGAATCCAATTGTCTCCATCCCCTTCACTGTCACACCACAGCCCCACCCCCTCTCAGCATCTTACAGTCTGGTTCTCATTTGAGGAGGAGTGAGGAAACTGTCTCCCCATCTGTGTAAACCATAACTGTGTCCAGTCCTCTGTGGCATTAACACCCTCACATCCAGGTCAGAGCACAGACAGAGTGACATGTTTGTACAAGCGTTGAAAGATAAACTTACAAGGATCAAAAGATGAATTTCTCCCACTCCCTCCCGAACACAGATAAACAACATGGTTGCCAGCACAAATTGGCGTGGCTGTTAAGGCCTTCCCAACAAATACAGATGTGATTGCATTTCCTATACCTACTGTTCACATACGTCCAAGCATGTAAAATTATGTCTGTGAATCCAGAAAGATCTGGAAACATTCTTATCTTGAATTGTTCCTTAAATGTATGAAAATCCCACACAGCAAATCAGAAAACCCGAGGACATAACTATAATTCACATGTTTCTGATTTGTTTATACTTAAATGGTTCAAGTCATGTTTTGTAAGCATTGTCTCTGTGTGACATCTTTGGGCATTTTTACGTCTTTCTTCTTGAAAACAAGAAATCTTGTTTTGCCAAGAACAAATGAACTTAAAATAACACAATCTTTTGGACCACCCTGCTCATTTTAAGCAACTGATTTTTGTGTAATTTCTCAGCCTCGTGGTGTCTTTTCTTTAACTAATTGACATTCACTAGGCAGATTTTTCCATGGGGAAGAAGGTTACTTTTCTCAACCAAGTTAAGTTCCATATACAGAGTACAATATGCTTTTCTGGTCCTGTTTCAAATCTATAGGCAAATACTTTATATGTAGAAAAGACTGGATCAGACAGACTTCCAGGAAATTAGCATTGAGTTGGAAGTCTGTACATCAAACCCTTTCCAAACTGTGGGTCCATGAGGGTAGCAAGACTAGGCAGAAGACAAGTTGCCAAGAAATTATGAGTAAAGCCCTCTGCTGATACCTCAGCATATCTGAATGCAGGAAGTGCCCTGTGGAAATGTCCCAAGTGAGAGTTCTCCAGTTTTATGCCTATATATTTACTATATAGAATGACCACAGACAGAAACAGTGGAAAAATCATGGGCACGGTAGCTACCCTCACCTGAAGGAAATATCCCTGAGGAAGACTCATCCAGGAGACCCTCCCTATGGGATGCATCCCCATCCACAGACACAGGCTACCTGGTTATTCTAAGGATTGGTTCCTAAATATAAAATGTGCCCTGTCTTCTAGTCTTACTAAACAAACCAAGAGATGGAAACATGACCCATGGACCAAATGCTTGTGTAGCATACACAAAGCCTTGGATTCGACCCCCACCTCTGTGTAAATCAAGTGTGGTGGCCCACACTGGTAATGTTACAATTCAGAAGGCGGAGATAGAAGTTCGAAGTCATAATGAGTTTAAGACCATCCTGGGATATCTAATACCTGCCTCAAAAAATATACAAATCAAGATATAAATAGGAAGCTAGGCAGGTAAATAGATAAATACACACACATATTAATTCAACCAGCCAGTGGAGACATGACAATATCAAGCCCAATGTTAGATAAATTTCAACATTTAGAGTAAAGATTTCACTTTATGGCACTGAGCAAGCCATATCTGAAAGTCTTTATTCTAAGTAATATTTTCCTCTTGCCCCCTGACAAGATTCCTACATGTATTATAGGGTGTCGGGGAAGAGAAAGACAATGAAAACTATTGGGATAGATTATACTACCTTTTGGGATTTTTCCCTTACTATTTTCTTTTACCTCAGTACTTCTCATTCGGCGCTTGGTTTATTAGCTTTTTGTTAAACACTTGTTGACTAATCCAATGCCCCAGTGTTTATAAATTAAAACACAAATTCCATAAGGCACAACATCAAAGACCACTGAGACTAGTTGAGGAAATGACACATAACAGATTATTGTAATAATAAATAATAAAATCCCAAGCCTTATTCATCTATAAGATTCTTCTAGATGCTAAGATTCTAAGTTCTAATTCAGATTCAGGCTTCAAAATGTCCAGGGGTTCTCCAAGGTTCTCTTGCTTGGGAGCCTCCAGATGGAAGTTTTCCTCCTCCCAGGATGTTCCAATTCTAATCATGAATTGCAGGTCTAAATCCAACCAGTTCATGGTTTATAATGCAAAGCTGAGACAATATGGTCACACCGTAAGCATTCCTTTGCATGATATTCTGTTAGCACAGACTATACAAACCAACCACAGGCACCAAACAGGTCTAAGAACTGAGGATGTAGCAATAAAGAAGGCTCGGCTCCCTCTACCTTTTGGAGCTTACATGTGAGAGGCAAAAACCAAATAACTACAGACAAACTAAGAAATATTACATACTTCTGAGTGCTTTGAGGGAAATAATGCAGAGGAAGGGATGAGAGAAGATGTGCTTTATTGTGTTTATTTTATATTTCTTTACACAGGGTTTCTCTGTATAACAGCTCTGGCTGTCCTGGAACTCTCTTTCTAGACCAGGTTGGCCCCAAAACTCACAGAGATCTGCCTGCCTCTGCCTCCAAGTGCTGCAATGAAAGGCGAGCACCACCACTGCCCTGCTGAAATGTTATTTTTTAAGACTGCCCAGAAAATGTAATATTTGAGCAATAAGAAAACAGCATAAAAGTCACAGGAATGTAAGGAAAGTGTTCTAGGCAAAAGATGCCAAGACTCGGGGTCGGAATGTGCTCCTAGAGTTTCCAATCCACTGCTGTGCCAGCCACTCAGTGACCCTTGCTGTTCCCCATCGCATGCCTACCGAGTGTGAGAAGGCTGCCCTCACCTGCATGGCTCACACGGTGCTGGCCCCGTCCCACTTACTGTGTTCCTTCTTCTGAACGGAACTCCCAGGTGTGTGTGTTGGGTACCGGTAGAGAATCGGAATCCGGGAGTCATAGATTCTGCCAGGGACCTGACTGTGATGCTCATCTTCTACAGACTCACTGTCATTTAGGACGGAAAGCAGCTGAGACAATGGAAATGGGCAGCAATCCTCCAATGATAACAAAAAAAAAAAAAAAAAAAAAAAAAAAACACAAACAAGCAGAAACAAAAACAAAACACCTTTTGCCAAGGTAGGAAATAGCAGCGTGGGAGTCCATTCTGCTCTTTTCGTTTGTTTGTTCATTTTTTTTTAACTTTTATTCTTTCGTACATCACATCCCTACCAAAGTTTTCCCTCTCTCCACTCCACCAGTCCCTTCCCCCACCTCCACGCTTCCCCAGAGTCAGAGACAGCCCCCACTCCCACTGAACTGAGAAGCACTGACCCTGTCTGAGACTGAGCTGTCTTCTGCATATACCTTATGGTTAGGCAGCTTGGTGTCCACTTTGCTCCTAATCTCAGTGGAATCCCTTCTATTTGACATGGCCAGACACAAAGGTGTATTAGTTAATAGTTTTAATTTTGTACATAATTTAACAATTGTGTGTGATCTCTCTCTGCATGTATACATATGTGTATATAAATATATGTATATGCAGATGTACAAATGTGTATTTTATATGTTTGAAAATACATATGGCACTGGAGAGATGACTCAGTATTTCCCAGTGCTTGCTTATCTCCCAAAGGCCCTGAGTAACTCCAGCTCCAAAGACTCTGATGCTCTCTTCTGACCTCTGAGGGTACTTGTATATACATGGCTTATATTGCACACACAATGAATAAATAGAAGATAACAACTAAAAACTTTAAAGAACATACATTATATACACACTACTTATGTACATACACACATGTTACAGGCACAAGTTTACACATAATCGATTTTTGGTTGACTGTCATCTACACAGAATGTGAAGAGATTAGAAATGTTTGGCCAAGATCCAGCTCTAAATGCATGTTTATGGATTTTCTATATTTTCTTTTCACTTAACACATATAGATTCGTATTCATCCACAGTCCTTCAGTGCCAAAACAAGGACAGAGATACATAGAGATTTCTATTCAGTGTTCTTAAAAATTGATGAGAATCGGCTTTCCAAATAGCCACAGGGTAGATATCCTCATCACCATCATTGGCTCCCCACTCTGTAAAACCTGCTGACTATAACACTGGGACCTTCAGCAGTTTCAGTCAAAGTGAAACTAACCACCCAACTGATCTATATGATAATCACCTTAAAGACTAAATATTTAACTACAGAGGTGACTAGATGCATTTCCATAAGAGTTACAACCTCAGAAAAAAATAAAATTCAATTCTACATATAGAAAAGAAGGCATTTCTTGGGTAAACTCCATACAAAGGACATCATCTTGTTCCTCAAATACTTCCTTTTCCTTCCTCTAAAATTATCCTTCTGAAGAGGTAGTGAAATGAGCACCTGGCCTCTACCAAGAGACAGCTGAATGTCAGCAGCTCATAAGCCGCAGGTCCCGTTGTAGAACACAGTAAAACTTACCATTTGACTTCGGTACTTCCTTAACTCTTACCTACAAAACTCGGAATCCATTCTGGTCAATCATTGCCAATCTCTTGACTTCCGTCCTACCTAAGTTTCAATCAACCAGTTAACAAGTATTTATTGCCCTACCAAATTTGAGAAAAATGCATAGTAATTGTACTAAACTCCTTTGAAAGTTATATATTCTATGAAGACAGCATTAGAAAGGATCATTGCATATACAAATACAAAGGCAAAACAAAGATTATTAAGAAATGGTTACTTGGAGCTGGGCACAGTGGCACATGCTTGTCATTCCAGCCCTCAGGTGACAGCAGGAGAGGACAGGCAGTACCACAAGTTCTTCAAGGACAGCAGGTCTACCTAGGAAGTTCCAGGTAAAGGTACTTTGCCTAGGACGCTCAAAAGATCATTTAATAATTGTTGTTTGGCTCTCAGAGATTGGAGTGAGCGTATTTCTATGGAGAACTCTAAGCTAAATGCCTTGTGTGGTTTCTTACATTTGTCGGCTGGAATTTTAACTCAGTGAATTTATCTGAGTTCATCTTAATTACGGTTATGAGATACAGATATGGCAAAACCTAATGTTACTAGGAAGTTATACTTTAAGCAAATGCAATGTTTATTCGTGACTTCTAAATCTCAATTCCTGCGGAAAAGCAACTTTCATTTCCCTCCTCCATGAAATGAAATATCCCATACCACCTGGTTACAAGCCAGAATGGGGTGATCGGCAGACACTTGGCAAACCCTTCGAATGGCCGAAAGCACCCCTAATACCAGCTGGTGGGGAGATGAGTGCACTGTGTCTCCTCTGCACCCCACACAGGAGGAATTACACACTGGGAAGCATCTTAGAAGCAGAAACACATAAGGATGTCAACAGTTCCTAAAGGAAAGTGAAGGGAATGCCTCAGGAAAGCCTTACTTAGCATGCTGATCAAAAGGAGAAGGAGGTTGAGGAGGGAAGAAAGCGACCTCATAAAAATAAAACCCATTGAAAATTATTCAAAATATAAATTAAATCACATTATCTATCCAATCAATAAAAGAAACCAAAATTTCCAGCAAGAAAAGAGAAAATGTAAACATATCCATGGCAAGAGTCTAGGATTCCACTCTTCCATGGTCTTACAGGAGGTCATCTTCCACTCCAGTTCCTCAAAGTCAAAAGCCAGAGCTAAACAGAACCTCCATGATGATTGGAGACAAATCAGACACACCTCAAGACACCTGGTCTGTCTGAAATGCTTGTCCCCTTTAATTCTCTTGTTGCCGGGGCTTATGAGCTATGGCCTTCACCCTTCACACTCAAAGTTTCCCTAACATTCCTACCCACATTCTTTTTATTTTGCCTCCATATAATTACCAAATTAAGAACAGTTCACTCAGCCTCGTTTGTGTTTTAAAAAACCACATTAGTTTAAGAACTTAAGAAATTCTTTTGCCAAGGACCATATACTTACATTAAACCACTCAAAAGAAACACTGATGAAATTCAAAATGCTTTATCCAGTCTTTGTTCTTCAGTTAGAACTTTATGCTACTAAGGACAAAGCAGACTCCAGACTCGGGAGATAGCATGCAGTCTTCCAGAAGCTGAATGGTCACGAATACGCCCAGCACTCTGAAGTGGACCATTCTACCTGGCTAGTCCAGGGAAAGTGTGGATAGATTCCTAAATGATTTAACAACTGAAGAAATTTAACTGAGATTGCAAGGCCATAAAATGAGAACAAATGAGTGTCATAAAACAGGTCTCTTTTCTTGGCCCCTGAGCATGAGCCGTACTCACCAGCTTTTGTGTGCACAGCAGCCGTCTGTGCTGTGTGTCAGAGCTGTGCATTCTCAGACAGCTGGGATACTTGGGATACAGTGCATGACCAACAGACCTTCAGCTAACATCCTTTGTGATTACCATACCCAGCATTGCCTCTAGCTCCACCTTGATTCTCCTCCTGCCTCATTTCGACTTTTGGTCCAACCTGGATTCTTGCTCATCTCTGGATGCCAGCCACTTCCCCACCACTGCGGCAAAGGAATGCAACCACCTGACTCTCTCCCTTCCTCTTACAGAAGTTTGGATTTCCTCTCTAATTGAATATTATTATTCCTCTCAAGATAAAGTGAATTTGGTGAGTGAGCTTGGGCCATAGCTTCTCTTACAGTTTTTCTGTCTCCTATCTGGAAAAGAATATGAAAGCTTTACAAATTCCTTTATTTCCAGATTAAAATACCAAGCTGTCACATGTACCTGTTGACTACAGAGCTTTTAAAGAAATAAAAGTAAAAGGATGAATGTCTGACCTTCCCATCAATCATCCTTTCCACCCCCCCACACTGTCAGCATCACCTGTCAATCATGCTCTCCACGCCCCCCACACTGTCAGCATCACCTGTCAATCATCCCCCACCCCACACACACACTGTCAGCGTCACCCATCAGTCATCTCCCCATATACACACACACACAATGTCAGCATCACCCGTCAATCATCACACACACACACACACAATGTCAGCATCACCCGTCAATCATCTCTCACACACACACACACACACACACACACACTGTCAGCATCACCCGTCAATCATCACACACACACATACACACACACACACACACACTGTCAGCACCATTCCGGCCTTAGTGATCTTCTCTTCTTTATCTACAGGGTTGGCTGACCTGTCAGTTAGCCCAGCTCATCCCATAATTGGCAAGTTGTGACTTCATCTTCACATGTTAGAAGTAACATTGCAGCTTCTCTACTCCGCCCACAGATTCAAATCTGTGTCACTTTCTATCAAAACCCACCTGATTCTGACACAATGGTCTATCACCACCACTCATTCCATCAACATTTTAGAGGATAATCACACCCGGTATATGGAAACTACCACTCAGGCTACTTCACACTGTCCCACGTGGAAGCAAGAAAGACTATGATTACCCTTGTTTGGAAACACATTTAATTTGGGGGCCTATGGGAAAATAAACACGTCGTCCAGAGCTGTGCTTGGAGTCAATTTTAGCATTTAAAAGATTGGCATTCTAGACCAGCAACACTGATAAAGACAACAGACCTTGCACGGAACATGAAAGCAGAAACGGGCAATACTTTAGGATCTTACCAGGAAGGGGCTCCAGCAGATGCAGGAGACACACATTATGGCCAGGAGCTGAATGACCATCTCGAAGTGATGAGATCTGCCTTGTCTATGCTGCTGACTTTTAAACTTCACCCTTAGGAGGGTAACTCCCGTGATGGCGTTGCACAAGAATGACACACCAAGAGCTAAGAGGCCCAGAAAAGAAAAGAACAAGAGATAAAACCTGTCCTCCCAGTCCTCAATGTGCTCAGTGTTGTAGAAACACCAGGTTCTGGATGCTTGGATTTGATAGTCTCTGTGTCCAAGGATGGGCAACAAAGCCACGAAAATGGCAAACATGCACACGCCACCCAGTATCATTTTCACGTGTTTCGATGTAATTTTCGTAGAATGGAATATAGGATTGGTGACTCCAATACACCGTTCGATGGCCATCACACTGCCTAGGAAAAGTGGGCATAGACCGGAAAACACCATGGAGATCCCAAAAACACTGCAGAGGATGTTTGATTGATCGAAGCGGATCCAGTCCTTATCAGAAGCATATACGAAGACAGCTATCCCCCCATTGATGAGGTGGCCGAAGAAGTCTGTGATCACGAGGCCACTAGCCAGGAGCAGAAAGGAGGCCTTCGACTTCTGTCTAAATCTCTGATACGCCTTCATGAGAATGGCAATGGCCAGGCTGTTAGATAAGATTCCCACTGTCATGAAGATTATTGAAAAAAATACTGAAAGTCGGTTTTGAGTTTGGCAGGTCGTGTTGGCGATTAGTCCAGCGGCAGGAAACACTGGCTGTTTGGAACTGTTCATGGACATTGTTGTGGAGATAGAAGAAGTCCCCTCAGGTCATCTCTCCGTCACCACTGTGTAGTCTCAAAGTGCAGACATCTGTAGCATACAAGACAGAAATTTAAAAGACCAAATTGCTGGTCATCTGACATTTAACCCCAGCACCCTGGGCTGGGGTGAATTTACCCAGCCTATCATAAGTCAGGTGGCAGCATTTTGAAACCAGCATGCATCTGCTGGATTCTTTTTTCTCTTCAAGGTAAAGATGCCGCCCAAATTAACAGCTGTCAGTTCACTTCCCTCTAAAGACAGAAATCTCTGAGAACCCTTCGGACGTGTAACTGGCATCTTAAATCATTTGATGTCTTCCTAAAGCGTGAAGATTAGATTTCAATCCAATGAGTTTTCGAAGCAGGACCATTTATTTAAATAACTAATCCTTTAAGCACTTGGCATTTTCTTTATGGGGCACTGACCTGCAAGTAGGTGAGCTTCTAGGTGAGGCACCTGCTTGCCCTGCTGCTACAGCTTATGTAAACTTCCAGGGCTTCAGCTAGCTTACTCCTGCCAAATAGGACGCTTCTAAAACCTAAATCAGGAAAGGACAACACACAGAAACACACACTCATTCCGGGGTGGGGGTGGGGGTGGGGGAGAGAGAGAGAGAGAGAGAGAGAGAGGGAGAGGGAGAGGGAGAGAGAGAGAGAGAGAGAGAGAGAGAGAGAGAGAGAGAGAGAGAGGGAGGGAGAGAGAGAGAGAGAGACACGCTGGCTCACTTTGACTCCTGGAAGAAAGTGTTAAGGCTCTGCTTTTCCCTGCTCTCCTTTTGCCAGGGCAGAAATCCCTACGCAAGACTAGCAAATGGGAAAGCATCGTCCCCTCAACACTTTGGCCTGAAAGATGCTGTCGGGTTCGTCCAATCCCCAGTGACAAGTACTGTATTGTTTCCCCCCACCCCCACCCCCCAAGGCACCCTCACTAGTTACAAGACCACAGCCACTCCTCCGTAGCTAATTAGATAGGTTTCCCAGAGAAGCTTTCCCGGAGGCCGGGGATCCGACAGCACAGTGGCTTTATGGGCCCCAGGGAAAGGCTGGCTACCCCCTCCGTGTCTTACTCACAGGCTGACTTTCGCCAGTTGCAAACCCCGCACCCCATGGGGCCTCAGCTTGCAACATCGTCTCAAACCCTAGCCAGCTTGCTGAAACTTTTTGCAATTCCTCAAACTCCCGAGAGTTCTTTTCCCTCCCACCCTGGAGGGCGCCAGAGGTCTGGGGCAGACTCGGTAAGTACCATGAAGGGCGGTCAGCCGGGAATCTCAAGGAGAGTAGCCTGCCGGGTTTGCCTGCTTCTCCAGTGGAGGGATCCTTGCTACCGAGCCCCTTCCATACAGCCCAACCCAAACACCATTCTCTCTACACTCTCTACACAGTGCACCACGAAGTGGGTCCAAAATTACTGCCATTAAGACTCTCTCCACCAGGACCCCTACCGCTGTCTCCATAGGAGTTTATCAACTCTGGATTCGGCTGGGGAATCCAGGGACCGTGGGAATCCGGCCGTGGGAATGCAGCCACCCGGGTTGCTGGTTACCTTGGCATCGTGGGCCACCGAGTGGCAGTGTCCGGAGTAGAAGAGCTCTGCGCCCCGCTTGCCATGGCGCACCCAGCCTCGCGCAGCTGCAACCTCAGGCTCCGCTGCTCAGGACTTCCTATGTTCTCTCTGCGCCGCAGGACCTGCTTGCCCAAATGTGCCCTGAACTCCAAGGCACCTAGCGATGCTTGCTCGCAGCCTCCGCGGTGTGGAGGACTCAATGACCTCCGCCCCTTCCTTGTCTCTCTCTCCTCTCCGCCCCCTTTTCTTTTCCGCACAGAGTGAGGCTAAGGCACGATCCTCTGATGCTTTGGCCACCCAGCAGCAGCAGACAATACTTCCAGCCACCGGACAGCTACGGAAAGTTTTGTTTTAAACTCATTTCCAAATAAAAAGGGCCATTTCTGAGTCTGCAAGACAGGAATGAGAAGGACCAAGGCATGTCTCGACCCTGATGTGTTCGGTTGTGGAATGCAGCTTACAGAATAAACTCATTCCAAGCCCAAACAGAAAGGGGTACGGGAAGAAAGGGCTGCCTGTTTGAAAGAGAACTTCGTGGCAGAGAGCTGCTGTAAGCAGAACAAATTTGGGCTCCACTGTCACCGGAGCCTGGGAAGGGAATGAGGAGAGGGTGTGACCAACATTCCTGACCACCTGCTGGCCTTTTGGTAGCATCAAAGACCTTGAGAGAATATCAGGTGACATCCACAGCAAAGGATGTGCGCCTAATAGGTTTTGTAAAAATTCGTTAATGATCAAATAAAGACATGCTTCTTTTTCATGAAAAATTGTTACTTGAACTCAGTTATATCATAAATGTGTAATGTTGAATGAACTTGTACAGTGCGAGTCTTTTTTTTTTACCACTACAATTGCTTTCAGCCGATAACGGATCACCCCACACCTGTTAACATCTCGTTTCCCATCCCAACACTTACGCAATTCTATTACTGCTCTTCTGAATTCAGTAAAATGTTGTCACTAGCTGTGGGGGGGGGGGGGAACAGTGCCACATCGAGATAAATCTGTTTCTCCATTCCAGAACCACGAGGTGCTTCTGAATTCCTGAAACTTAAAAGGGATCATAAAGCGCAAACGTGAGATAAAATAAATTAGCCATTAACTGTGGGAAAGAACAATTGCACATTCCCCCCACCCATGGTGGAGATAGAGAACTTTTTAATCGATATTATCATAGCATGTTTTAAACTGTTCCTGGGGTATGGTCAGAGAGTTGAATATTTTAATTAGTAGAAAATGTGACACTGAGCGCCACTCTTTCCCTTAGTGACTAACAGTCCTTAGTCACCGTGCAGCCTGCGGATGGTTTCCCTTGTGCCTCCGTCACTGAAATGAACCTCTACAGAGGTCTTAGCCATCCTCCCTGTCCTCACCTGGGACACCAAATGGCCTCCCGCCAAACCACTGAGTTATAAATGCTCTAGTCAGCGTTTCTATTTCGCAGCTCTGCGGCTTGAAGAGAGGGGAATCTCACACCAGCTGCCCTGGCGCTGGGCACAGAAGGAAGAAACATGCTTGCTCAGTCAGTGTCAAACTGAAGCTCTTAATCCAATCAAAGCAAGGGTGATTCCTTTTTCAAAGTACTACATAAATTGTACCCTTTTTTTTTTTCAATCCGCTCTCCATCTGTAACTGGAATTCCTTCTTTAGTACCACGGTTCCTTCCCCCAAGACATCGCTCACCTGGGTGCTCACTAAAAGTCCTAAATGTCAACATGTCTTCTTGAGACCAACAGACATATTAATATTATCAGGGCAAGCGGTTGTGGAAAAGTCAACAATGAACAACTTTCAATGATACACCCCAAGCCCATGTGCAACCCAAATCTGATCCCCTACTTATATTCCCCAAAGATAGCTCCTGAAAACCGGAAGATCCACAGAAAGGAAAACTTTCCGACCAGAGAATAGAGGGTAAGAGGTCTAATCTTATTGTTGCCTGTGAGAAGATGACACTCCTATAAAGGTATTTATCGGCACATACAATAACAGATTCAGTGAGAATTAGCCCTCTGCCCGTACTGTTTCTAGGAGACAAACATAACTCCATGTGAGGAAGCACAGAGCCCCGTACTGCATGGTTACAGCTAGGATGCGAACATGCTCCCACGGCAAGCATGTGATGGGGTTTAGAATACCAGCATCCTCTCTATCCTGAATGGAGAAGACAACGTTGATATCTCCACTCAGAAGACAAGGACGTAACGTACTGCATGTGTGTGCTGAACAGCCATCACTCAGGACTAGATATGGAGGAATTTAGACAGAAGGTGTGCATACTTCGTGGCACTGAATTAGAAATAAAACACCACAAAAATCAAGAAGGAATGTTGAGAATCGAGTTTTGTCATTTTAATTAAACTACCCACAAAGGTTTGACTTTGCCATCAAGATCAAAGGAGGAAACATGCTGCAGTTTGGTTGTTGTGAAAATAACAGAGCTAATATTTTCATTTTTATTATGTAAATACTTGATACATAAAAACTAATATATGTAATACATTTGTGAGTGGTGAGTTTTAAAAACATAATAAAGTTAACCAATGGATCTAACCTAATGAAGGATGTGCTAGCTTCCTAGAGTTGTGGAACCAAGTACCACATACCAGGCAACCTAAACACAGAAATCCGTGGCTCTGGAGTGAGTGGCTAGGATCCAGGATCCAGATGTAGGGAAGAAAGGATGGGTTCGAGGTTAGAGAGGGCCTTCAAGGGACTCTCCTCTGAATGAGGCAGAAAGAGTTGGAAGTTGAAGGCACTGTCTGGGCACATGTAGTGGTTCAGGACTTTTAAGAACACTCAACTGAATATCTCTGGCTCAAGGAATGAAAGTCTGAAGAAGTAATTCAAGTAATAGATACGAAGTAGGTTGGAGGAGTGGCTCAGTTCATGCAGGACCTTGACAAAGAAATCACTACTCTTTTGACTTTCAGATACAAGGGCTACAATTTGACATTGAAAGAGTCAGCATTTCCTTTCTCTCCACACCTGGAGCTGTGGCCCAGAGCAAACAGTTCTGCTCCCTCAGCTCTCTGCCCCATCTCCCCTCTGTGTGAGGATGAAACCAGTGCAGGCTGCCAGTCATGTGTCAGCTGAAGGAGCTTACCACAGGCTGGCCACAGGACAGGAGATCCGAAATATCTTTCTTTAAAAGAAATGTTTATTTTTAAATTGCATTTATTTAGTTGTTTTATGTGCATGTAGGAGGATGTGTTGCCTGAGCACAAGCATATCATAGGATGCACGTGAAATTCAGGGGATAATCTGGGGAAGTAGCTTTTTTCGCTGTTGAACAGCCTCCCTGCCCTCCGAAATATCTTTCTCCTCAACTTCTCCTCACTTTTCTTTCTCTTTATCTCTTAGTCTTTCTACACTGTCACCACATATAGTTAACAATAATAATGAAGAAATGTCATGGCTGACCTTAGAGGTTGTGAAAGAATGTGGATTGGGTATTACAAAACCTTCTGCACCCAAACCAAAACAATGCAGATGTCTGACTTTCTTCTGGTTTAGTTCTCAGCAGCAACCTTGGATATAGAGGACAGCACTCCATGTTTTAATAAACCCAGGGCTACATGAAGACTTGGGAAGAGTACCAGCCTGTAGTCAGACAGACTTGGTTTCCTCACAATCTGCTTGCTGTTCAAGAAGCTAAATTACTTCCTGGTGGTGGTGGCGCACGCCTTTAATCCCAGCACTCAGGAGGCAGAGGCAGGTGGATCTCTCTGAGTTTGAGGTCAGCCTGGTCTACAAGAGCTAGTTCCAGGATAGACTCCAAAACTACAGAGAAACCCTGTCTCGAAAAAAGAAAACAAAACAAAAAGGCTAAGTTACTTAACTTCTTTGTGCTTAGGGTCACATGTCTTGTGTTTAAGTCACTTCATTAACTCATTCATTTGTTCATTTGTTTCTAAAGACCTATCACAGCATACAAAGGTGCCAATAATATGATGATTGATAGCCTACAACACATCAGTCTTTCTGTACAATACAGATCTCTGAAGACTGACTGGGAGTCAGTTATTGTCTGAGTGATCAGGGCAAGATTGTAAAAAAAAATGAGAGAATTTTGTATGAAGTTTTGCATATTTCATAAGCTAAGGATGTGAAGCAAAGCCTTCAAAGGGTGAGGGATGAGAGGCAAGCCTTGGGGGAGAAGTAGCTGGGTGGACCGAGAAGGCTTAAACAGGAAGCTAGGTGAAGTAGGAAAGCATTGGCAAGAGCACCTCTCACATAGTACTTCTTAGTGGGTCTAGAGTTGAGAGGGGCCTAAGACCATTATCTACTTTCTGGAAGATTGACAGTCTTGATTGATTTTTTTTTAAAAGAATTCTGTTCAACATTTGTTTAAAAGCTTTCCCAAAAGTGATACATGTGAAAAAGTATTAACCTCCTGTGGACTGAGAATCCAAGAAGGTGTTTGGAGGAAACAGGAATGTATTTCCATTGTAAATTGGGGACTAATAAAATCACATGGTATTATATAAAGATATAGCAACAGCAACTACAGACAGAGCTTTAGATACCGTTTTAACTACTTAATTTAATCCTTGTTAACAAGACTGTGGTGTGGATAGTGATTCTTTTCATCATTACAAGGAAGAAAACAAAGATTAAGGAATCTGGTAATTTCCTTAGGTTACATACCAACATCGTGTGTGAAAAAAAACTTGAATTATGAATTTGGTCAGTGTCCTTCATGGCTGGTATACCAAAGACCAATCTAGCTGTGTGGAAAGGTATGTCAGACAAGAGCCAAAACATACTGGAGACAATGAGGAAGGGGATTGTTACTGTAATTCTGACAGGAGTTATTGCAGATGTAACCACAATCATGACTGGAATAACTTAGACTTCTAGTCCAATGTAACTTGAGGTCTTCAACCATAGACAACCCAGTAAGGGTGTAACACAGAGGTGTCCACACCCAAGTGAAAATCTAGATGCAAACTGGAGTGATGTAGCTACAGAGCCAAGATCTCCAGCCAAGCCCCAGGCAGGAACATGGCATGGAACAGATTCCCACCACAGCTCTCAGAAGACCTAACCTTGTTGTCACCGCCACTTTGGGATTCTAGCCTGCAACCACAGGAGACTAAACTTTTGGTTTTCCTCAGACTCACCCACGTACCTGAGGATAACCTTGAGCTTCTGATCCTCTTCCTTCATGTCTCAAGTGCTGGGGTTACAGGCGTGCTGTCTTGTTCAGTACTAAGACCAAATCCAGAGTCCTATACATGTTACATGAACATACCAACTAAACTACATCCTTAGGTTCAGTTTATGTGGTTTCTATGACCCAGTTTGTAGCACTTGGTTACATGCCTCTAGAAAACAAACATCTTTTGTTGGCTATTAGATTTACTGGTTAATTTTATTATATTCTTGAGATTCAGCCCATGAGCATGGAGACCAATGGTTGCTATGTTTAAAGTCGATACTGGCCAGTCACCGTCCTGACATATTAATCCTTTGCATTTTAGTTTACACTTTGTAAGTATGCAGAATGATAACAGAACAATAGAGCATGGGCAAGGAACCTGGAACCCCTGCTTCTCCAAGAAGGGCCTCCCTAGAGCCCCCAGGACTTCCCTGTTCCCAAAGCCCTGTGTGTTCTTCTCTCTTCTTTCTCACCCATGCCCAGTAGCTGCTTCTGACCTTCCCTGGGGACAAGTTAGGGTCTCAAGCTGGACAGCATTAAGCATGGCCACAGATACCTTGTGGCAATTCCATGCCAGGGGAGGGGAGAAAGATTCTCGAGTCCACTCTCACCTAGACACTGGCATAGAGGCTTGAAGATTTTCAGATGTTACCATTACAACACGAGTTAGAGCAATGGAGACAAGAAATTAGGACATGCTTGGCCCTGTAGCCCCCCATACAGTCATTCCCTTGGATGCTGTGCTTAGAAGACAAACTCATGATTCCTCCGGCTCAACAATGCATAGATGCAGCCTAAATCCCTAAGCAGGAGTCTTAGCTGCCTGTGAGGATCAGTGTTGGCCCCACGAGGATCCCTACATTCTAAGTGCTGGCTGTTGGCTTTGTGCCTGTGAGACTCCTGATTCTTCCTCCCAAATTCTTTAACACTGACTTCAGTCTTTCTCCTCTAACCAGTTAAGAGTCGCATATTTGAAAGAGGAGCCATGGAATAAAAGTTGCAAAATTCTGTTGATTTTCAAAACAAATGAAATGTTCTATTTGTATTTAAATTGGGATTGTACAGTAAAGGCGGACGGTAAATTCATGATAGTAACATGATGCTTTAACCATTGACTTGGCTTTCTCCCATTAGGCCTCTTCTAAATTTTTCCACCTCTTCTAGGTAGCTGCATAGGCTGGGTACCACAACTTATCACAAGAGCCTTTTAAGGAGCTCCCGAGGTTGAAGCTATAGTATAGAGTGAAGAAATGGAAACCAAAGAAGTTATTCTTGAGTCATCCAAAGAATAAGGTTGAAAAAAAATATTGATAGAAAAGCCTTTTCATCCTTAACTTTGCAGCCAATTCTCCAATTTTCCAAATGTGTCTTCTCCAAATGTAGCAAAGGGCCACCCCTTTCTGGCAGCTCCTCTAATAAGGTAACTCAGATTCCTACTGGGAAATTTCAAGCTGGAAATCAGAAGCACAAGATTGTGATGAAATTTTTAAATGTATAGAGGGGTGGGGTCTGGAAAGATGGCTCAGTGGGTGAGAGAGCTTGCTGCTCTTCCAAAGGGTCTCAGCTGTGTTCCCAGCACCTGCATCAGGTGCCTCACGACTGCCCCTGGCTCTGGCTCCACGAAATCTGTTTCTGGCCTCTTCGGACACCTATACTCAGTTGCACATACCCACATGCGCATACAACACACATATACACTTAATTAAAATAAATGTGTTTCTGAAATGTGTTAAAAAGTAATTCTGCTTTCAGAGTACAATTTGATATCCAAAGAGCATCATTTTACAAAGATTAGCCATGCCAATTAATTACTAAGCAAAAGGAATAAAATGGATGCCCAATGTTATACCTGAGAAATAAAAATGAATTTATATGTAGAAGCTATTCTTTTCTACAGTTAAATCTTTTTCTCTCCTTGGATACCATCACAAGAAATGTCTCTGTCTACTGCCTCACAATATCTCTGCCACAGTTAATGGTTTAAATAGATACAGCTTCCTGACATTGCTTTCAACATCACCAGCAGGTCAGAGTAGCCGTCATCATCAGTACCTTCTCCAGTCCCTGAAAACCTGATCATCTTATGTAAGTCGCCAGATCCCTCTGAGTTTCAGATGTCTTATCTGCAACCCAGAGAGCCACGTGGAACTTGTTTCAGTGGGAAGAGAGACAGACAAGCTACAACCATCCCTAAGACTTTCTATTAAGGCTCTCTAAGAAACAGAGGCAGCAAAGTGTGTGTGTGTGTGTGTGTGTGTGTGTGTGTGTGTGTGTGTTATGCATGTATGGTGTGTGGGGGCTATGTGTGTGTATGTGTTATACATGTATGGTATGGGGGGCTATGTGTGTGTGTATTATGCATGCATGGTGTGTGGGGGCTGTGTGTGTGTTATGCATGTATGGTGTGTATGTGTTGTGTGTGTATTGTTATGCATGTATGGTATGTCTGGGCTGTCTGTGTGTGTATTATGCATGTATGGTGTATATGTGTTGTGTGTGTATTGTTATGCATGTATGGTATGTCTGGGCTGTCTGTGTGTGTATATATTATACGTGTATGGCGGGAGGGCTATGTATGTGTGTGTGTTATGCATGTATGGTGTGGGGGGCTCTGTGTGTGTTATGCATGTATGGTGTGTCTGGGCTATGTGTGTGTGTGTTAGACATGTATGGTATGTGTGAGCTATGTGTGTGTTATACATGTATGGTGGGGGGGCTATGTATGAGTTTGTGTGTTATGCATGTATGGTGTGTGGGGCTGTGTATGTGTGTGTGGTGTGTGTGTGTGAAACAAGGAAAAACAAATGAAGGATTTGGCTCACTCACCTAAGGAGGTGAAACCCTAACACACTGGAGTTCAAAAAGCATCAATGATGCCCTCCCCACCCAACTGCAATCAGCCATAGACTGGGTAGATATTCCAGCTCCAATCTGAGGACAGTCTCCAGGAGAATTCCACCTTGCTGGAGGAGGCTGATCCTAGTGTTCTACTTACATTTTCCACTGGTTCAAATGAGGTTTACATTAGTGAGAGCAATATGCTTTACCTAATAGTAGCTAACTGAAATATCAACCTCATACAAAAACTTTAAGTTTATAAGTACAATAAACTTTTATAGATTCCTTCTACAGTACAGATGCTGATGTAGGATTTCCGTCTGTGTGCTGTGATTACCACTAATGAATCAAGAAACTGCCTTGGCCTGTTGATAGGGCGGAACTTAGGTGGGAAAAACTAAGCCCAATACTGGGAGAAAGGAGGCAGAGTCAGAAAGAAGTCATGGATCCAACGCAGGAGACAAACATGCTGAAGCTTTTTGCTGGTAGGCCATGATCTTCTCTTTTTCCTTATCTTTACCAGCAAGCAAACCCACCTGCCTTCCAAATACACCCTAGATTTCTGACATCTGTGCCTTTGCACACATCAGCTCCTCCTAAAATATCTTACCTCAGTTCTCTACATGTAAATCTTGTCTATACTTTACATTTTATCTAGTGACCATCTTCTCCACCCAAACCTTACCCAAATGTTCCTCTTACCTATTTCCAAGTGGAAATCTGGACCATAAAATAACTACAGATATATCTTTCATTCTTTCAAAGTTAAAACTTTGTGGTTTTCAAGATAAATGTGTATGTGTGTATGTATGGATTTTTTTCTTATTATCCCTAGTCACTACTAATTTCTTAAGAGCACAGATACCAGTTAAATGTTTTAATGGGTAAAGACACATGTCTCTGTAAGAGGGTATGCAGTGAGGTTTTTGAGCAGTCAGATCTGTTAGGACGCTAATGACTCAGTGTATACATAGAAACACATATGCCTGCATGTGCATATAGCTGGACATATATATAGAGAGAGACACACAGAATACTATGTTTCTCTGATGGATCCCAACACAATTTTCCAATCCTATTCTTTAGCCTATTGTAGGAAACTTCTTCTTTATATCTTGTAAGTGGCCAGGGATCCAAAAGGCCCAGCACTTCAGATGTATCACCAGATCCACAAGGAAATTCGGCATATAAAAGAAGCCAAAAGATGAATCTGCTTGTCCACAGCTGATGTGTTGGGTAACAGAAGACTCAGCTGAGTAGACCTGCAGAAACTAGGACTCACACGGGCATCCACTGTAGCACTAAAAATAGAAACCCAGACACAGAAATTGGGGTTCAACCTGAAAACCAGAAAAGCAAAGCTGCCAAGTCACTAGAGAAGTTTTACCTCTCTGCCAAGGCTGGTGACTGCAGACTAAGCAGCTAAGCCTCTCTCTCTCTCTCTCTCTCTCTCTCTCTCTCTCTCTCTCTCTCTCTCTCTCTCTCTCCTCTCATTTTATATTCCCTCCAGTCCTGGGATCAAAGGTGTGAGCCTCCCTAGGACTGGGATTAAAGATGTGACCCACCACCATCTAGATTTGTTTCTACATTGATCTTGTGTAGCCCAGGGTGGCCTTTCACTCACAGAGATCCACCTACCTCTGTTTCCAAAAGCCTGGGAGTAAAGGTCACCATTGCCTGACCTCTAGTGGCTTCAGCTTTGCCTCTGGTCTTCAGGCAAGATTTATTTATTAAAATGCAAATAATATACCACTATACCCCATGTAAGAAGTGTTTTCTCCAGCTCCTTTCTGCAAACACTGTGGGACACTGAAGAGACTTCCCTTCATATCAGACCAGACTCAGCAAGCTGTGAGACGTAAAAGTTAACTGAAGCCAGGACAGGCACCCCCACCGACCCCCCAACCCACTGCCTCCAGCCAGTTCTCACACTGGCCTATTCATGCCGTCAACAAATGCTTGTTTATTTACCTTGAGCAAAACTCTAGATACAGCAACTCTACACAGTGTCTGGAGTTTGCAGAGATTGTTTTTGCCAGATTTCCAATGAGCAGGCTAGCGCTGATAGAACAGGCCCGATAAACCTAATCCAAACACAACACAAGAAGAAGAAAGTGAGGCTGAACTCCCAATTACACACATCTGCAGGTGATTTCAGGATTTAATCACATCCAGGGTGTGGAATGGAAAACACATTGGGTAAACCCTGTCTTAGCCGAAAGCTCCAAGGTACTTGGAATACAAAATAAGCGCAGGGCCAGCTGTGTGCTGGCTGCAGCCACCATGTGCCTGTGACTTCCACTTTCCAGGACAGCTGCTCCAGCAGATCATACCAGGCCAACCAAACTCAGGCCCTATTTTTGATATTCTGGTCTCACACAAAGAGTCAGTCACAATTTCAAATCCATCAAATATGCACGTAGGTGATACCAAATGCGGCTCCTCTCATCCAGAACTGTGTGCTCAAAAATTTAAGAAGTTATTTCAACAAAGTTTTCAAACTCTGAAAACCATCAAAATGTTATTGAAAATAAAAGAGCAAATTATTGAAAGAAATTTATTCAGCTTCCAATCTGTCTCTTACCTATTTACATCCCAATTTGTTTTGTTTTGTTTTGTTTTTGTTTTTTGAGACAGGGTTTCTCTGTGGTTTTGGAGCCTGTCCTGGAACTAGCTCTTGTAGACCAGGCTGGTCTCGAACTCACAGANTTGCTGTGCCGGCCTGGTGGCCAGTGCTCCCCCAGAACCCCAAGAAAGAGCTGGCTATGGCGGCGTGCATCTGCAGTAACAACACTCCTGCAAAGAAATGGGAGGCAGGGGAGCTCATGGGCCAGGTAGCCTGGAGCAAGAAGCATG
This sequence comes from Alexandromys fortis, assembly GCF_014885135.2. Taxonomy (NCBI): domain Eukaryota; kingdom Metazoa; phylum Chordata; class Mammalia; order Rodentia; family Cricetidae; genus Alexandromys; species Alexandromys fortis. The sequence goes on along the minus strand of NW_026067948.1, from coordinate 6,037,318 downwards.
TTAGAAACAAGAGAGAGACGTCTTTAACTCTGCGGAAGGAGAGAACTGTCTCCCTGTGCACAAAAGTGTTCCATCACACTCACACACCCACATGCACACTCACAGCATACAAAACAATAATTGCTTTAAAAGCTAAAAGAAAAAATTTACAAAGACAACAGCACTGCCCGTGCACAGGTATGTGTGTGTGTTGGAGCCTGTCCTAGAACTAGCTCTTGTAGACCAGGCTGGTCTCGAACTCACAGAGATCCGCCTGCCTCTGCCTCCAGAGTGCTGGGATTAAAGGCGTGCGCCACCACCGCCCGGCTTACACTCCAATTTTATAAGAAACTATTTCATCTATCTGTCCTCCAAAACACAAGTTCTGTATAGCATATAGCACAGCATGGTGACTGTCGTAACAATGACTGCTGTGTATTTCAAGTTACAAAATTATCACAAACATTCTCAATGCAAAACTGAAAAAATAAATACTTGAAATGACAGTAATACTAATCTAACCCAACAAAGTCTAAGCTTAAAACAAGCTTTGCATCTGTGTGTAAGCATGTCTGTGTGTCTGGGGAAAGCACACGGTGGGGCACCTGTGTGTAAGCATGTTCGTGTGTCTAGGAAAGGCATACAGTAAGCTAAAACAGGTTCTAAATGAACTAATACACTGTGAGCTACAGATAACACCCAATGACTTAACTAAATTCATGTTCTTATAAAAACTAAGTAATAATCAATGAGAAGCCCTCTCCTACTGCCAGCTGTTACTGGGCTATGACTCCGTTCTGGCATCATTTTCTCTCTATAGAACTTCGGGACACATTGTCTGATTCGTGACACTAAAAACTCATCTTGAATTTTTATGAGGTGTAAGAGAACTTAATACAATCTGAAGCTTAGGTTTTGGATCTCCTCCAGAAAGCAGATAATACACAATAGCCACACTGCCCATGCACCCACATCATTCTAATACCCAGAAAAGCAGAATAAGAAATTCAGAGAAATTCAGAAATCCAAACACCTCCGTCAAGCTGTTCCCTACAGCTGCAGGCCGAAGACTAAGCAGGGCCAGCCTGGCCTGGAATGGCCTTGGTCCTGCCACTCACATTCTTGTAGAGAAGTGGCAAGTCTTAAAATATTTTGAACTAGCTGGCCAGAAGATTCCAGATAAATGCTTAATTATTACTATCATTTTCCTAATTTAAAAAAAGGAAAAATAAAAAGTTTCCACCTAAAAATAAATAGCCATTTTCTTATAAAGGAAAATCCTAAAACAATGCATGATTTCAATTAAATGTTCTTTGGGCAGCTATAAAACACAGTTTATCAGAGGCAAAGGGAAGAACTAGAAGTTTAACAGCAAGAGCAATGCAGAGCAGGATGTCAGCTGGGTAAGAGCCTCCTCTATCAATCAGATCTCCATAGAAACATCGAGCTGAAGTCATTCACATACTAAAGTATCTTCCCAAGAGCCTGGGAATCTAGGTGAGGGGTCCCAGGACCTGGTTTCCACATAAGAAGAAGACAGCTGCATGAAGAGATAGGAAGGTTACTCACGTGACCGTCCCCCAGCTCCAAGCACTAGCAGGATGGTTGGGAACCTTCCCTGTTTGGGGAGGGAAGGGAAGTGAGTTCAGGATATAAATTTACAACTCAGTACCAGGCAAACCTTGCTGAGAACCAGATGCCCCTCAACTCAACCCCACCGAACCCCACCCCCTGCCCAGTTTCACATTAGGCAGGTGACAAAAGACAGCTCCTAGTCCCCCTTCACAGCTTCAGGAAGCACCACACACCACAGGCAGAACTCACACCTGCTGGGGATAAGATGGAAAAGTAAGAACAGGGCTTTGTCTTGGAGCTGTGAGGTGTCAGGCTCACTACAGTGAAATCCAGAATCCAGGGATACTTTGTCCGCTGGCCAGTGTTTATAAACAGTCTCTGGACATGCCCGAGTACCAAGGAAAGACCTGTGCCCCGGTAGAAAAGTCTCCTGTTTCACCTTGCACACCCCCAGCTGTGGAATGGGCCTGGGGCACAAACCCAAGATCGTGCAGGTTCCTGAAGCCATGGAACTCAGAAGCAACCAAGCTTACTGTCAGCATTAGTGGCTAAGTTACTGTCCACCTTACTCATGCCCAGCCTCAGGAAGCACAGCAGAGTAATCTCTACATGGTGAAAGGAAAGAAAGCTGGGTACCAAGTCAGGAAATAGGAATGTGAACCAAGTCCCTCCACAACTGAGACCCAGAACCAGGCAGCTTCCTGCAGCACTTGTTTGCAGATGAATGACTGTGGGTGTGGCCTCTGGGCCTGCCCTGGTGAAAGTTCTCAAGTGTGAATGAACCTGCTAAGAACTCCAAGTTCATTTGGAACGTCATTACCCACTGCAGCTTTTGGACTGATTCTTGTTTGGTGCCCCCTCCAGTACAAACAGTGACAGCACACCACTTACATGCATGCGGCCATCCTTTTTTTTAACGTATGGTGCCATCTAGTACTAACACAGCTGAAACTGTCAAAACTTCACTAGAATTAAAGGTACAAAACCAAACTACAAAGACAAGAACAAGTACCTAATTCCTCAGTGAATAAACAGCTTTGTTCACCAATACACATCACAAACCGTCAAAGAATGGTGACTTCATGAAGCACATCAGAAACTGAGTGTGTAGAAAACAGTGTGTGTGTGAACTCTGGAACAGAGTATCCAAGAGTTGTGTAAACTAGATGTAGTGGTACATTGTAGTAGGAGTCTGCTGAGCAGCCACAAACAAACAAGCGCCTCCTACAACAGCACATGCCTTGACCAGTCCTAAAATCCCAGAATTCAAGAGCTGCAGGAGGACCATGAGGCTGAGGAAAGCCTATGTAGCTATGTAGCAAGGACCTTGTCTCAAAACTTTTCTCAAAATTTTTAAATACTAAAATCACATCAAGTATCTTTTCCAACCACAATGGAATAACTCTGGAAAACAATATGGAGAAGTGCAGAAATTACACACATACAAGGAAACTAAACAACTTCTGGAAATTAAGCAACTTCTAAAAATCCAATTGATAAAAGAAGAAATTAACTAAGAAACTTTTTAATTATTGAAACAAATAAAAGTAGAAGTACAACATACAAAGACCTGTAAGATGTAATAAGACATTACTAAGAGAAAGTGGCTGAAGTTGACAAGAACCCCAAGAAGACAGGAAGACACTCAGGCCTGTGAATTCAAAGACTCATGCTGATACTTCCAAATGCCCAATGTCATCACCCCAGTTTAGTCTCTATCCAAACAACGGCGATAGTCTTCACAGAAGTAGCAAACCACAACATGTTCCACACAACCAGAGCAACCTTGAGCAAAGAGAACAAAGCAAAACTCATTATACAACCTCGTTTCAAAAATTGCTTGAAGGCATTAGTCAGGAAACCATGACACTTGCATAAAAACAGACACATAGGTCAGTGGAACAAATACCAACCCAAGACATAAATTCAAGCATCTGCAACCAGCTGGCTCCAGAAAAAGTGGCATAAACATACAATGAATGAAAGAGAGCCCTTTTCAGGAAGTCAGATACCCACAAGGCAGAAGGTAAACCTTTCTCCAGTATCTTACAGCATACAGGAGCCATGAAGAAAGAGAAGGATACAGGAGAGAGGGAGAAAGGTAAGTAAGGAAAGTCCAAATAAAATAAAAAATCTTTGAGATGTGGTACAAGCAAAGAATTGAGACCCCCCCCCAAAAGAACAAGCAAATTAAACAAAAAAGGGGTATTATTCAGTGTTAGCCTCTGAAGAAGAGAGGTTGGGTAGGCCCAGTCCACAATCCAATGGCCCCTTATCTTTAGGCTCATGGTGAGACAACAGATCAACAGATCACATGGTAGACTAAAGCTTTTGCCTCGTGACCCAAAAAGCAAACAGAAAGTAGAGAGGAAGCCAAGGTTCCACTGTCCCCTTCAAAGGCACTGTCCCCTAAAACATCATCCATTAGGCCCCACCTCTTATAGCCCATGACCCTATGGTCACCAACTGGGGTATCAACTGTTTAACACACGGGCAGGGATCCCATCACAGTAAGACAGCTGCCCAGGGAAGGAGGCAGTCGAGCCTGAGGAGACAACAGAACAGGGAAAGTGAAAAGCGTTTGGCTAACAGGTGTATGGAACCCAAACCCTCAAAAGTTACAAAAAGAGCTAATTTCATTAAGAGGACAAATCATAGGACTACATTTTTAATGGCCCTACAAACAGCCAAAAATCATATAAACAACTTCCCGTTGTCACCATGGAAATGAAAACTAAGGCAAAAATGAGACGTCATCTCAATGCCCATAGAGAATAGAGGCTGAGGGTGCAGCCTAGGGTATAGCATTTGCCTGGTGTACACAGGCATGGGTCATTCCAGTACAACAACAACAACCAAAAAAAAACCCTAAAAGACATAAAATAATAGACTAGTGTGGATGCAGAGGAAGAGATACACTTACACACTATTGATAGGGATGAAGATGAACACATGCAGTGTGAACATAGTATGGAAAAATTAAAAAAATGATTATAAATTATTGTGTGACCCACTGATCCACTGCTGCGTATCCATCAAAGGAAATGAAACCAGTATTTTAAAGAGATGCAGAAACCCCCTGTGTTAATCAAGCATGATTCATAACAACCAAGACCCGGAGTCAGCACAGGTTTAGGATTCGTATTGGAAAGGAAGAAGTTAAGCTTTCGTTATTTGCAGATGATATGATAGTATACATAAGCGACCCCAAAAATTCTACCAAAGAACTCCTACAGCTGATAAACACCTTTAGTAGAGTGGCTGGATACAAGATCAACTCCAAAAAANAGAGATGGCTCAGTGGTTAAGAGCATTGCCTGCTCTTCCAAAGGACCCGAGTTCGATTCCCAGCAAACACATGGTGGCTCACAACCATCTGTAAAGAGGTCTGGCGCCCTCTTCTGGCCTTCAGGCACACACACAGACAGAAAATTGTATACATAATAAATAAATAAAATATTAAAAAAAAGAATTTAAAAAAAATAGCTTATACCATTTCAAATCAATTATGATTACCCCTGAAAGTATGAAAATAAGAAGATATAGTAAAACGCACTCTGATTTTTGCCAGAGACAAACTCTCATAAGATTTGCTTTTTTAAAGATACAATATCATGGAGGAATTATACTAAACCTTTAGGGATGTGTGGTGGATATGAGATGATGAGTAAAATTTGTATAATTAGGAAGCATGATATGTGATCTGTTTTATAGGCTATAAATGGCAAAGATTTAAAAAGTCAATAATTCAGATGGGGGAATATCAAAGATTTTTTTTTATATAAGACTGTCATTTCTAGGAAGAAACCCAATAAAACTCCTGGAGGAAGGAATATGTTTAGAATTAGACTTAAGAACAAATGATGTTATTCTACTTGTTGCTTAGAAATTTACAACTTCTAGTCAACATTTTTAAGTACCTTTGCATGAATTCCTTTCTTCACAAATATTTGATATGTATTGCCATATAACTTTTTAAATTTAATTTTTCACAAGTATATATATATATATATATGTACATAATGTTTTGTGATGATACACCATTTCACTCTCCCATCCATTCCCACTCATGTGTGTTTGTGTGTGTGCATGTGTGTGTGTGTGTGTGTGTGTGTGAAGGTCTTTTGAAAGTAGCCACAGCTTCTATATACCTATGATTGCAATGGCTATGTCATATCTAGTAGGGAGCACTCCTCTCTGTATGCCACAGTTACATCTTTTGGTACACACTCTGCAATCATCCTGGGGCCTTAGATGGAGTGATACAGTTAGATGCCCAATATGGGGCTGAACACTTATTCACTTTACTTTGATTCACTTTAATTTGCATTAACTTTATTTAAAAGAAACCTCGTTGACCAAAGCTAAAGCCAATATTAGTCTTAGAACAAAAGCAAAAATATTTAAAAAGCAGTTTTATAACATATCTATTCAGCAAATCATCAGTAGTAATTTTCCCTCTGTAACCTTTGATCTATAGGCTTTTGGTCAGATTTATAGTATCAGGCATGTATCGTTTTCTGTAGAATCAGCTCCAATACTAATCAGAAAGTTTTTGGCCAATCCCCCAAACAACGATGTGACTATTTGAATAGTGATTAAATCTAGCTAGGGATTTCATTATAACTTAATCACTAAACTTATATATGTTTACACTATGTCAGATTTTTGTGCTAGAGAAAGCAATGGTCTAATAAATATTATTTCGCATCTCACTAAATCCTAACTGATTACCTTAATGGTAAGAACTAAGTCTGACACTGGAGATTGAAATATCAAAAATAAATAAGAGTTGCTATCTCTGGGGATTTAGACATTACCAGGAAGAGCTCATGAAGTGCCAGACATACTCAGCAGGAAGATAAACAGAACAGTACACAACAAAGTTGAATTTCCTACCACAGGAGAAAAGGAGACAAGGGAGAGAGAAGACACTTACTCCTGTCAAAACCTGACGAAAATGTAGCTCATGAGCTGAGTCGTATGGGTATGAAAATGAGCCAGTTTGCAGGGGAGAGGAAAGAGTACGGCAGTGGCCCTGTCCCCCGGGGAAACCAACGACAATGATACAGAATAGTGACTTCAGGCCAATGGAGAGACAGAAAATAATCTGGTAGGCTGTTAATTTAAAAGCCTAAACTCTATTCCAAATGTGGTGAGAAAGACAGTAAAGAGTGAAAAGTGAGGTGGTGACAGCAATCTGACCTGCATTTTAAAAATACTTCACACTTGTGAGGAAAAGAGAGAGGAAAGGAGTGGGGGGTTGGAGACAAGGCATCGCGAGAACTGTTAGTGTCTATCAGCGAGAAAGCGTGGTGGGCTTTGTAGTCCAGAGCAGCACTATGGTAAGGGATGAAGTAACATAAAGTTTGGGGGTAGATAGAAATAGCAGATGAATGGGTAATTGTCAAAGGCTCCCCCTGCACTGTGACCAACTGGATGTTTTACTTATTTTGATTTTTTTTTTATCAGATCTGTATGAGTGGGAGGAGACTAAAGCTTGGGGAAAATCAGACCTCCACTTAAATAGGTCAGTGTTGATCTGTCTCTTCGACTAGGGTTTGAGGGAGAATGTAGAGTTTAGCAAGAAGCTCTGTTTTAGATTTTAGGCATAGGACAGGGATTCACCAGCAGATAAATGTTTGGAAGTTATCAACAGAGATGAATAAGTGTCCAGGGAATGCACCCCCCACTAACCCTTCACACTGTGTCCTCATGATTCTTTCATGCCTGAAACTTTTTCATGACCCAAGATGATTATTTCGGATGTAAGCTAGCCGGGCAAGGATGAAACAAAGGGGCCTGCTCTCCTACAACATAAACCAAACATTTACTGATCGAAAAATGTGACATCATTTATGTCCCAATAATTCTTTTATATACATATATTTTTACTAATCATTAACGATTAAAGCTAATTTACATACTGGAAAAAAAGAGTCAGGCAAATTAAGAAAGACAATGCAGCACACGTGTACAACAGACTTCTGGGCTGTGTTAGCAGTTACCAGCGTTTTCTGTTCTTTCCGAGGACCCAGATTCAGTTGCCAGCACTAGAGGATAGCTCACAACTGCCTGTAACTCTAGTTTCCTGGGATACAGCGCCCTCTTCTGAGCACTACAGGCAGCAGGCATGCAGAGTGCGCACACACATCCCTTCGGGGAAAACACTCATACACAGAAAATAAATCCTTTTTAAATCTAAAATAAAATAAAATCATAGCAGACTATTTTCAGCTGTAGATAAGAATTCTGCCATCTGCAGCAGTACCCACTGGCCTGGGGGACATTATCTTCTGTCTGGTAAGCAGCACATTGTAAGGCAAATATACATGCTGTCACTCAAGGGAGAGAGGAGAGAGACACATCAGATGGCCATCAGCAAGCCAAGCGGGCAGAGGAAGCATTCTTGAACTCTATTGCACGTGAGCAGCTATGGGTATTTCACAGTAATTAACAAATGAGCCCCATGGTTCCCAACACAGAATTTACATGTGTGGGTTAGAGAGGCCCACTCAGAAGGTTTGCTGCATGAGTGTGAGGACCTGAGCTCTGTTTTCCAGAATGCGTGTTCTAGGATGGTATAGCAGCGCGCCTCTGCAATCAGTGTTCCTGCAGGAAGAGGGGATAAGATACAGGAGAATGCCTGTGAAGCCACGGGCCAGATAGATTAGTGTACATGGAAGCAGATATGCTGTCTCAAACAAGGAAAAACCCAAGGCTGTCCTCTGCCTCCACATGGGCCATGGCATGCGTGCATCTACACTTATACACACACACACACACACACACACACACACACACACACACGAGTGATATGGGGCAGATAAAGAGACAGACAGACAAGCAGAGATAGACACACAGACAAATACAGAAAGACAGAGACTAGATAGATTAAGAAGAAACTATATTTTCAAGGGGAGTAAAAATGTCAAAATGTATGGTCATACTAGAACATAAAAATGCACAAATAGTGTGACAGTTGGAAATTAATTAATTTAAAATATGTAAAATAGCAACTGTTAAAAAAATTATCTGTGCATTAACACAAAGTCTGTGCACGTCAGAGCTACCTAAATCCTGAGCTCTGGCCTGCTGGGCACTGTGACCGTGTAGCAGGGCAGGGACCACTGTTCTTCAGCCCAAGAAGGCTGAGGACAGCCAGATGAGAGGCTAATGCTCCTGCCTTGAGCAAGCTGGGACATTTTTTGCAGTCTATGTGCTATCATTTTTTAACATCAACTGTGTTATTAAAAACCACTGGAAAGCAAGTCCTGAGTCGGGATTCAATCCTGGGTTTTCTTGCATAAATCTCATTTCCTCTGTACTCTGCTAAGCAGATTCTAGATGCCATCTTGCCCGCCAGGCTGGGAGCAGCTTCCTTCACGGCATTACGCTAATGCTCATATTCTATTTCTCAAATTGGATAATGATTACTTCATGATAACTTGTCACATTATATGTATGATTTGGGGGCATAAATACTTCAAATTGAAGGACAGTGAAACTCAGATTTCTGGCTACCACACAATTAAAGGATTGGCCATAGCTTAGCTGAGATCAGAGAAGGTTGTGGGATGTTTGCTTGTTTTTGGGAGAGTTTTCTGTTTTAGAAGATGGGATAAAGAACAAATTCATTCCTCTTGTTGCAGGAGGCTGTGCATAGACAGTGCACGGTGTCATGTGTGGTAAAGCAAGAACCAGCCTTAGCGTTTCTCGCCAAATCCCGAGGAGAAGCTGAGCAGGGACAGGGACATGAGAAAAGCTGTATGTCAAAGGAGATTGGTGGTACTCTGAGTCTGGATGAGTCATGTGACCAGGAGAATAAAAGCTGATTGAGAGAGGCCGAACAAGCACAAAGAACAACATGATAAAAATGGATGAATCATTGTATCCAACTGTCTTAGAAATGTTTGTCGAAGAACTCTGGGCTTGTGGGATCACAGAGCATTGTGTTTAATCCTGTGAGAGCAAAGAAACTAGATCTTCTGGTTACAGTTGGCGCAAACATAAGTAATGCACATCCACTTCCAAAACATCTCATTAAACTCCAATGGCACCTTTGCACGTTATATCTTTATACTACAAATACGACCTCCACAAGGGTGAGAGATAATGGCACAACCATAACAAGGAAATTAAAGATTAAATGATGAGGAGGACACAGGAAACCATCATCGCCAGGTTTCCAGGTTTAATGACTGCGCAGACCACAGCTCTGACAGGCAAGACCAGCTTGAAGATGAGTCTCCAGCCGTGAAGACGTCTGTTTTGGTCTCAGTAAGTTTGGGATGTTTCTGATGACACTCAAGTAAAATGCCAGGCAGGAAGCTGGAGCCCTGAATCTGAAGGTCAAGGGAGGGGCCTGACGTAGGATAGGGCTGGGAGACAGCTGGTACAGACAGCAAGCAAATCCGTAAGAGGAAAGATGTGGCCGTGAGAGAAGAGAAAAGGAACACTAACATGTTGAGCACAACAGAGAAAAGGAGAAATGGACAAACACACAAAATGGGAGACATTGATGAAGTCACCAAGAGCTGTTCCAGGGGCTGATGAGACTAGATGGGGTTGGTGTCAAGTGAATGTCTGTGAGACAACAGACAGAAGATCTAAAAATGAATGGCCAGTACTTTTGTGCTCCACATTCTGTGGTAATCTTATGAGATAGTATTGTTATCATTCCCATTTCAGACGAAGACAAGTTCTAGAAAAGATAATTTACTTAGTAGTAATGACTATTAAGGACAGGGATATTTTTATAACTATACATTATTATCAGTCTTGTATACTTTCCATAATTCTAATTATGTTTAGTTTCTTCATTTACAACTTTCATTTATTTATTTGTGCTCCACAACAGTTTAAAATGTTCATAACAACAGTGAGCAGAAGTGTGAACAGTCCCGTCCCTTAGTGTGCTCCTGGTCCTAGTGTGACTCGATCAATAGTTAGCATTAGCTATGATGTTGATTGTTCTTTCCATTCTTGTTTCTAAAAGTTTTTAATCATAAATAAGGGTTGGATTTAATGTTTTCTTCATTTACTGATAAAACCACCTGAATCTCCTCCTTTATTGTTATTGGGATCAATGAGATCAATTACATTGACTGATTCATTCTTTTTCTTCCATCCTTCCTTCCTTCCTTCTCCTCCTTTCTCCCTCTGTCCTTCCCTCTCTTGCTCTCTTTCTGAAGGACAGGGATTTGAGTCCAAATTCAAATCCTTCTGAGTCCTAAACTCGTAGTTTATACTACCACTTGATGGGGCAAGCTGCAGAGCAGAGGCTAAAGTACAGATCTGGGGATTCGGTGGCTTCCTTGCTCAGCAAGTGAGAGTTAAATTATTGATCTAAAATGGAAACCATTCAAAATTCCTGAAAACACTGGTTTTCAATACCAGGTATACAGCACTGGACCTGAAGAAAGTACATCAACCACATACTCCTAACCCCTATTTATTCAACATAATTGTTTCTTGTTTCAGTTTGACACTGTCCATTCAGATACTAGTCTAACTACAAGATTCTCAGTTCTCTGGTGCTATATTAAGAAAGAGTCTCAAGTCTGTTGTCAATTGAATGAACCAACTTGGCTACTACTGCCTCCATCAGAAAGGTAAACCACAGACAGTGGTATCTAGATGGTATTTGCTAATATTTTCATGTGGGATAGTGGTTATGTATTTCCACACTACCAGAAGTCCATTTTAAGGGTTCAAATCTACTTCATTTGCCAGGTAACTTTAAAATGATGAAAAGTTCATCTTAGTACATTGCTTACCCATTTATTTAATTCATTTGATTTCTTCATTTATCAGGGAAGCAAGAGCACCGAACGTGAATATAAACTATCTTGTCCTTCTGCATTGTTAAAATACCAATGATTCAAATGTGTTGGCATTTCAATTAAATTCAAGAGGTGTCCAAGGGTGTTGTCCACTTCCATTCCTGAGTTCTTGAGAGCTTCCTTCAGCATTAGGCTACTCCAGCAATCATTATATTACAATGTGTTCTTTCTTCTGATTAGTCAAAATCGTAAAGTCTCTTTATTAAATAAATGTGAAATTTTTTACATTCTCCCTTGCATTGCTCTGATGTCTTCCCAGACTTTTAAATTTTTAATCGGAGTTTTCCATGAGGCTACAACAGCCAAATTGTTGAAACGCATACTTGGTGTTGATCCTGCATTCTTTCCTAGAGTTTCCACGACTGACTTTTTACTGAGCAAGCTAACAAACACCTTTGGAATTTATATATAAGTATTATATAGAAGATATAGGATGCCATGGAGATCCTGTAGCTTAGGATGTACAGGTCCGGTGCCTTTACATGCTCCAGCAGTTCATAGACGAGACAGATGTTGGGGTTGGCCAACTCATAGCCCTGGTTCTGGACCTGGGTGGTAGCTGGGTTGGTCAGCCTGCCAGCTTTCCAACACTGCCCAGGCTACATCTCCCTTTGCGGTAGGCAGGAAGAGGCGGGGCCAGGTTTCCTGCTCTCAAGACCTCGGGACCATCTCCCTCACACCCACATCACCAGGGCCAGCTCTACTGCGCTGCCCATGTGAGGTGCAGAGCCCGCTTTCCCGAGCACAGCAGCTGATGAGGTGCACAGCCTTCTGTACCACTCTTGTGCTCCTAGCTCTCCTGGCTACCTCAGGTGGCAAAGGGGTGGGGAACGTGGCACAAGGCAACAATAGTATAACCAAGAGGGACCCAGTACCAAAAGTGTAGCGGAAGACAGGCCTCAAACCAGACCAATGACGCATTATAATGAACACAAGGAAAAATGTGTGGACTAAAGGGTATACTGTCTGACTCACCATGTCACACTGCAGCTTCCATGGCTGAGACTTTTTTTGTTTTTCTTTATATTTTTTGCTTGTCTTTTTCTTTTAAATTTTCTTTTCTTTGGAAGGGGAGATTGCAAGAGCAGAGGGTGGATATGAACGGATGTGGAAAGGAATGGGATTGGGATGCATGATATGAAGTCCACAAAGAATCAATTAAAAGTTTTTGAAAAAATAAGGTATAGAATGTAGATATATGCATGCATTTGTATATCTGTGTGTGTTTACTGACAATTACCAACTTTACCAACATTTTTATTAAAAATTACTAGCATCACTACCACATAGGTATGTATATGTATACATATATGTATATATACAACTTTAACAACAAAGACATATGTAAGATATATATATATATACCAGAATATTAAAATACTGCATTAAAAGTAATAATACATATACATTTATAGTCTACTTGCAATTTTGTTCATTCATTGACTTTTAAGCCTTGTCAGTTTCATAACTGAGATTGTTTTCTGAGAATAATAGCTGTTTGCAAATGCAGAGAATCCAGTGCTTTTATCTCAATAGAATATCACATAAGAGTGCAACCTTGGCATCCTCCTTGACTGAGAAATGATGCCAGGCTTCTTCAGATAGTTGAGCAGCTACTGATCTTTTGCTTCTGTCATGTGACAAAGCTGCTCCCTCGCCACGTGAATTCTGAACTGGTGAGAATCATGGTCACACGTGACCATCATGCAGTCTGTCTCCTCTCAACTGAATGGGTCTGCTCGGGTACTACCTTGGCCAAAACCATAAGCCAGGTCTCTGATAGTATAGTCTAGGCACAATGCCTATGAGATAAAGCAAATCAAAGAAAGGATAACGTACCATTTTATTGAAGGAGCAAAGTATCACAACTGTCATTGCAAACTCAGGTCCAAAAAAAAAAAAAAAAAAAAAACCTGTTTTGGTTTTTTTGGGGGGGAGGGGAGGGGTTGGTTTTTCAAGACAGAATTTCTGTGAAGCTTTGGAGCCTGTCCTGAAACTCACTTTGTAGACTAGGCTGACCTCGAACTCACAGAGATCTGCCTGCCTCTGCCTCCCAAGTACTAGGATTAAAGGTGTGCACCACCACTGCCTAGGAAAACAACTGTTCTTAATATCCCATTTTAATCCTGCATCTATTTTCCAGAAGCCCAACAGCTTGAATCTTTCTGTTTCCTTTTCTCATTGCTCAGTCTCTTCTATGTAGTCTACTTGGAATTGAGCTTTCTGTACCAGTCGAGAATCCCCTCTCACTGCCTTCCTTTTCCTCTGCACCAGCAGCATGAGTTACAGCATAAGTCACACCCGGGACACTGTAGAGGACTCTGTGCACAGACAGGTTACAGCATAAGTCACACCCGGGACACTGTAGAGGACTCTGTGCTAGTCTCCTAGTTTCAGCTTTGTCTCCTTGGACCTCCCACACAATGTCCAGAATAAAGCATCTCATAGAAACATTAACCAATGTCACTGCGCGTGTAGTGTGCCCTATCGGTACTCTACAAATGCAGCTCAGCCTCTCGCTGTGCCCACTCCGTAGTTCCTTATGATGAAGGCCACGCTAGAACATTAAAAACTGAGAAGAGATGCCATTCACGAGCAACTACGATAAAGGGGTGCTCTAAAAGAAAAAGTACAATGACCCCCAGGAGCATGTGTAAGATGAAGTGGAGACAAATTAATAAAGACATGGGGTTTAACTTACCTTCCTGAAGAGTGGTTGAGGGTAGAGGGGAGGGGGGAGAGGGAGAAGAGGAGGGAAGAGAAATTGTGGTTGCTGTGTAAGATACGTTGCAAAGTTTAACAAAAAATAGTTTGATGAACTTGAGTTGCATTAAATTTAAATAACAAACCCACATTCTTTTTTTAAAAAATAACTAGAGATTTCCTCTAAAAATAAATGGTATAAGTAAGACACGAGGAAATTATAATAGATCCCAAAAAGCCGAACTGATTTAGGAAATAAAAGTAGATGATATTAACAGAAACCCCTTACAACTGCCAGCCAAGGATCTGTTTCCAACTGGAAAACCTTCTTCTAGGTGATGAGTTCAACAGGGAGTGAGATGAGGGCCATGGAAGAGGTTGGGAGGAAGAGAGGAAGAGAAATTATGTGATCATATATATTATTTTTAAATTAATTTAAAAAACAAAGCTCTCTTTTAAATAATTCAAGTCCAATGAAAATACTGAAATTATAGTATTTTAATATGAGTGTAACATAATAAGCTTAACTTAAATGTAAGGTATAGCCAAGAGGCATGCAATAAAAAGAATACAATTTGAATGTGCAGTCAAAACTAGGGAGTATCAGGGCTGGAACTTGCTTGCCCAGTGGTTAAGAGCACTTGCTGCTAACAGAGGGAAGAGCTCAGTTGCCAGCACCCACCAGAGCTTTATAACCATGTATAACTCCAGTTCCAAGAGACCTGACACCCTCGTCCAGCCTCTGTAGGTACCCATGCACATATGAACATACACATACACACAAATAAATAAAAGTAAAATATTAAAAATAAGGAAATAAATTAATTTAAAAAATAAGAACAAATAAAACAGGCCAGAAAAAATTGATAGACAGATGGAAAGCTAATAGAACAATAACAGTCCTAGGAATTGCAAATGGTTTGAAACCTGTTCTAGTACCAATTGAAAAGTGTGTAGCTGCTCTGAGTAAGACCAAATAATGGAGAGAAAGCAATATGAGTAATTAGGAGTAAGGAGCCCAAAACAACCACAAACACAGACTAATCTGAAAATCTACACAATGAGTTCTAGACCCTCCTTAGTTACAAAGTGAGACCTTGCCTTACATAAATTAATTTATTTATATGAAACCACAAAAAGGTGGTCAAGTTTTTATACACTATTCTAAAAGTCACAAGGACCTTAATATCTGTCATGATCCACATTCAGCAATAACAAGAGGTTATTACTAGCAGGCATCAATTGCTGGGTGCTTGGCATTTGTTTAGCACTGGACTCAACTGCAGTGCTTTGTTAAGTAACGGCCGCCTTGCTTCATTTCACACACAGGAGACAGAGCCAGCCTAGGTTAAGTTGTCAGCTCTCAAAGAGCAGATACGTGGCTGGCCAGGTACTAGAGTCAAGGACTCCACAGAACTCACCATCTACATGACAGGCAGGAATGATTGACCAAGGACTGGACACTAATTTCAAGGAGTAAAGAGGAGCATTGTTTCCGGAATTTTGAAAAGGCATTTCTTAAGTATAGTACCCATTCCTGAACTTAAAACAACACTCCACTTCTTTTTCACAATTGATTTAAGAAAACAAAAAATTTACCAGGAGCCACCAGTAAACACAGTACTCAAAGACTCTACCAAACTTGTATTATATTATATGTCTATGAGTATGTTTATAACATATAACCTTCCCCAAAACAAGCAAGTCCAGTAATAAATTAAACAGATTTTTTTATTACAAGAGGATTTCTCAATGGCTTTAAATGTGGTAATGTGTTTGTTTTGGTACTTTCCCAGAGGGGAATTTCCCAGGCTATGGTACCCTTAGCCCTCTTTGGGAACTAGTGTCCGCTGTTAGATTAGAAAATGCTACACTATAAATTGAAGGCATCTGCACTACATCTACCAACAAGGTAAAGGTTCCCACGGTGAAAGCCACAATTCAATATTGTTATGGACTAGAGAAACTAGCCAATGCAATAAAAGAGAAAATATAAGATGTAAATATCAGAAAGGAAAAAAATCATTATCCATAAATAGTACGCTTACATAAAAATATCTAAGAGTTAGACAATCAATTAAAAACTAAAAAGGACTGTAATTTAATAGTTAGATGCAGACAAGTTTGGATATAAGTTGATGTCTATGAGAAAGGAGCCCATTTGTCCAGAGAGATTTATTTGTCATTATAAAAAAAAGAGAATAAGAGACACATAGGATCATTAAAAGTGTGTAAACTATTTAATAATTATCCTATACTTATTTCAAGTATCAGAAAAATGATTGGAATAAAAGTTCACTTTCTTTGTTCCTGAAACACATGTTATATTATCATGGAAGGCTGATTTTCCACGACATTGAGTAAAACATTTAGGAAGAACTATCTTTATATTCTGTTACACAACTTTCTACAAGATAATTTTCACAAGTTCTAAGAGTTTATAGAAACTTAGAATAAAAAGAGACCTTTTAGACCACTTAGCAAGGCCCCCAAAGTTTTATAGATATTTATATCCTAATCCCTTATGTCCACTCAGATAATTTATCAGAAGGACAAAGTAAAATATAATTGCAGTGGTGTTCCTCTTAAACTACTAGATGAAACTAACAAGACCGTTACTTAAATTGTAGTTCATTTTCACTGTGTATAAGGCCACATAAAAATACTGAATGTGTAGTAAATATTATGAGGCAACATCAAAAAGTATTTACACTGCATAGTCACAAAAAAAAGTTGTTTACAAAATTGTGTGTGCTGTGTGACCCCAGATGCTAACACCCAGCACCAAAGAATACTGGCGAATGAGGCTCCTGGGAAGGGAGGTCACTTTTCTCTGGGGCGTGGCCAACAATAAACTGTTATTGCCCCAGTGGAAGAGCCCAAACCCATACATATATGAGTAGTACTACTTGGACTAAATGAATTAAAATAAATAAATATTTTTAAGGAATATAGACATTTCCCCAGTTTGTTTCTTTTTATATATAATTTTTATTTTATTGATTTTTATTGAGCTCTACATTTTTCTCTGCTCCCCTCCCTGCCTCTTCCCCTCCCCTTTAACCCTCTCCCATGGTCCCCATGTTCTCTATTTACCCAGGAGATCTTGTCTTTTTCTACTTCCCTTGTAGATTAGAGCTATGTACATCTCTCTTAGGGTCCTCATTGTTGTCTAGGTTCTCTGGGATTGTGGTTTGTAGGCTGGTTTTCTTTGCTTTATGTCTAAAAGTCACTTATGAGTGAGTACATATTATATTTGTATTCCTGGGTCTGGGTTACCTCACTCAATATGATGTTTTCTAGCTCTATCCATTTGCCCACAAATTTCAAAATGTCATTTTTTTTTTTTACTCCATTGTGTAAATGTACCAAATTTTTCTTATCCATTCTTTGGACAAGGGGCATTTAGGTTGTTTCCAGGTTCTGGCTATGACAAACAAAGCTTCTATGAATATTATTGAGCACATGTCCTTGTGGCATGATTAAGCATTCTTTGGGTATATACCCAAAAGTGGTATTACTGGGTCTTGAGTAAGGTTGTGTCCTAATTTTCTGAGAAATCGTAACACTGACATCCAAAGGGGTTGTACCAGCTTGCACTACCACCAGCAATGCAGGAGTATTCCCTTGAACCCACAACTTCTCCAGCATAAATTATCATCAATGTTTTTGATCTTGGCCATTCTTACAGGTGTAAGATAGAATTTCAAAGTTGTTTTGATTTGCATTTCTCTGGTGGTTAAGCTTGCTGAGCATTTCCTTAAGAGTCTTTCAGCCATTTTAGATTCATCTGTTGAGAGTTCTCTGTTTAGGTCTGTACTCCATTTTTTATTGGACTATTTGTTCTTTTGATGACCAATTTCTTGAGTTCTTTGTATATTTTGGAGGTCAGACCTCTGTCTGATGTGGGGTTGGTGAAGATCTAGAATCTGCATGCGGTACATCAGTCCAGATCCTTCCGGCTTTTACTGTCCACTGAAAAGTCAGGTTTGATTCTAATAGGTCTGTTTTTATAAGTTACTTAGTCTTTTTCATCTGCAGCTTTCTGTGTTCTTTCTGGCTAGTGTTTTAATTATCATGAGGCAAGGGGCGTTTCTTTTCTGATCCAATCCATCGGGTGTTTTGTATGCTTCTTGTACCTTGAGGGGCATTTCCTTCTTTAGGTAAGGTTAGAAAATTTTTCTTCTATGATTTTGTTGAAAACATTTTTTTTTTGGCCTTTGAGTAGGGATTCTTCTCTTTCCTCCATACCTATTATTCTTACAGTGGGTCTTTTCCTAGTGTCCCAGATTTCCTGGATGTTTGTGTCAGGACTTTTTTAGATTTAATGTTTTCTTTGACTGATAACATCCATTTCTTCTATTGTATCTTCAGTGCTGAGATTCTCTCTCCCATCTTTTATATGCTTTTAGTGAAGCTTCCCTGTGTAGTCCCTATTCAAATTCCTAAATTTTTCATTTCCAGAATCACCTCAGTTGGTGTTTTTTTTATTGATTCTATTTCAGTTTCTTAAATCTTGAACAGTTTTATTCATTTCCTTCAACTGTTTGTTTTTGTTTTCTTGTATTTCATAAAGAGATTTATTCATTTTCTCTTTAGGAACCCCTATCATCTTCATATAATTGGTTTTAATGTCTTTTTTTTGTGCTTCAGCTATGTTGGAGTACTCACGGTCTGCTGTGGTCGGATTGTTGGGCTCTAGTGGGGACATATAGCCCAGCTGTTAGTGACTATGTTTCATTGCTGCCATCTCGGTGTCTGGGTTTGACATGATTATAAGTCTAGGTGATACTTTCTGGATATGTCTTTGTTGGGTGGATTATTATTATTATTATTATTATTAAAAATAGATTCTTCTCTCATATAATATATCCCAACCACATTTCCCCTTCCTCCACTCCTCCCAGTTCTCCCTATCCCCTTCCCCCTTCTGTTTCCTCCTCAGAAAAGAGCAGGCCTCCAAGAGACGATATCCAAATAAGATAAACAAGATACAATATGACAGGACAAAAGCCTTCATATCAAGTCTGGACAAGGCAATCCAATAGGAGGAGAGTCTCAAGAGCATTCAAAACAGCCAGAGACACACTTGATTCCACTGTTAGGAGCCCCACAAAAATGCTAACCGCCATAACATGTACTCAGAGGACCTGGTGCAGACCCATGCAGGCCTTGTGCTAGCCCCTCCAGTCTCTGTGAGCCCCTGTGAACCCTGACTAGTTAACCCAAAGGGCCCTTTTATTCTGGTGACCTCCATAACCTCTGAATTCTACAGTCTTTCCCCTCCACACTTCCATGAAGTCCCCTGATCTCCAAGGAGAGGGAACCAATGGGGACCTCCAATTTAGGCTGCATAATATCCAGCTGTGATCTCTGTTTCTGATGATGACTGGACAAGGCACCAATCTATGAGTATAGCAGATCATTAAGGAATCATTTTGTTCCTTGGCTTCTGTTCCTCTCTGGGTTTTCAGAGAGTGTGATAGCTGACTGCTGCCTGTTATCCTCACCTGCTCAGCTGATGTGTTCACAAGGAACACCTGCTGGTGTTGGAGCCTGCAATGCTAGGGTGAGTTAATGGAAGGCAGGCAGGGGGAGGGGGAAAGATGTGGATGAGACAGGAAAGATTGGCTCCCAGGAGCAGTAGGAAAAATCTGGGTCAGCCTTCAGCCTGCTTATTGTCTTGGGAGGAGTGGCCCTTGGATTAGCACTGGGTACCTGCTTGAACCGGGAGTCCGTGACCAAGCAACAAGTGGGGTGTTGAAAGATCTGTGGAATCCACAGAAGGTGGGAGTAGGGGGCAGGGGGTTAAAAAAGGCAGCCAAGGGTGTTCTGCTGCAGAGCCAGACGAAGGCTGGGGAAAGAGAAAGAGGAAAACAGGTCTGCAGGCAGTCCACCTGGTTATCGCTACGCAGAAGTATTATTTTAATGTCGTTACCAAAAGCAGGCAGCGGACTACAATGAGTGGTTTTTCTCAAGAAGATAATGTGGTAGAACACACAGCTTGGCATCTGTGTATCTTCCCAAGTTATAAAACAACTCAATTAACTAAATTCATTGTGACGCTGAGCCAAAATAATAACATTTGATCTAATAATGTTCCAAACAGGAGTCTAATGGCATGTGTTCTGAGAGTCAGAAGAATAAGCTATTACTCTTAGTGATAGCGGATTCCACCTGAGCAAATCAGCAATAACACCTACGATATGCCCACAGAATACAAACACTCAGCACCACGTTAAGAAGTCGGTTTTATGTAATATAACGTAAGAACTTGGATGGAAAATTCGGAGTGTGATTTAAAGGGCCTGCTACACCTCTAACCAATATTCATCAGTTCAGCCATCAAGTACTATGGAAAAGATACCCCACCCTGGAGAGAAGGAACAATGAGGATCACAAGCATAGTTGTAAGACATTCATGAAACACAGGGGCAAACAATATTGCATTCACATTCACAGAATGCGTATGTCTTACTCTGATAAAGAAAGGGTCCGTAGAACCATTAGAGAAAAGAAAAAAGTAATCTCAAGATGAGTTTCAAAACAGGGTAGCATGGAAATAGTGGAATGTAAATAGACCTCAGCTGTAACACGGCTGAAGAAGACTTAGCTTCTCCTTCAGACAACAATGCTGAGCACACAAGGAGATATTCTCCTATTATGAGAGTTCAACAATAAACTGCACCACATAGGTTTTCTAAGCACTCAAGTTACAAAGAACAACACAGTCAGGAAGCTAAGTTAAACATCACGGGACCTAACGGGGATTCCTGAAACAGAATCATAAGGATGATTTTAATTCGGGTTGCACAATCTTCTGTGCTCTGTGACATTGCAGAAATGATCAGGCTTCTTCATGATACTTTTTGGCTGTAAATTAAAATGAGATACATAAAATTCCTAGGTGACATAATCGCTTATAAAATCTTTCTTAGGATCATGTTTATTTGACCTGAAGTCTCCTTTGTTCGTCCCTATCTTCCCCTTGCAGAACCCCCCTTCATCCTCTGTGGGTTCCCTGGTCCTCAAATCATCCATTTTTCCATCATTGTCAGCTCCGTGGTTCCTGGTGGTGTTTCCATAACCATACTTGACTTATAAAGTGTAGTATTTCTTTTTGAATTAAAAATTTATTTACATAGGAAATAAATTTGTTTGCATACCAGTTTATAGAAGTTTATTTGCATATCGCATTAATAAATTTATTTATTTTACATACCAACCACAGTTTCTCCTCCCTCCTCTTCCCCGTTCCCTCTCCCCACTTCCCTTTTATCCCTCCCCCATCCACTCCTCCTCTGTCTCCATTCAGAAGGGGTAAAATTTCCCATAGGAGTACACAAAGCATGGCATATCAAGTTAAGGGAGATTCCTCTCCCTTGCATCAAGGCTGAGAAAGGCATCCCACCATTGGAAAGAGGTTCCAAAGAGCCAACTCATGTGCCAGGGACAAACCTCCATCCCACTGCTAGGAGCTTTACAAACAGACCAGCCACAGAAGTATGGTATTTCCAACATGAGTCTTCCTCAGTAAACTCCAGGCTCATTCAAAGCAAACACTATTTTAAAATTAAGTGATAGTCCTTATTCTTCCAACATTAGAGGGCTAAAATCTTCCAAGGGGGAAGATGATAACTTACATAGCTTTTTACAGAAAGATCGTTGGTGTTTTATACATGGACTGAAATTACCCACAAGTGTGCCATGAACGGTGCCAATGTTTTTCTCTGGCTCCTTTATCCGTCTCCTGCCTGCCTGTCAAAATCTAATAAAATCTTTATTAGAGAGCCGGGTGGTGGTGGCCCACAACTTTAATCCCAGCACTTGGGAGGCAGAGGCAGGCAGATCTCTGTGAGTTTGAGGCCAGCCTGGTCTACAAGAGCTAGTTCCAGGACAGGATCCAAAGCCACAGAGAAACCCTGTCTTGAAAAACCAAAATAGATAGATAGATAGATAGATAGATAGATAGATAGATAGATAGATAGATGATAGATAGATAGATAGATAGATAGATAGATAGATAGATAGATAGATAGATAGATAGATAGATAGATCTTTATTAGAAACAGCTTTTAAATAAGTAAAATATGAACCAAGAATAGTCACTCTGTCAACCAGGAAATTAAAAGCTGAAGTGGGCAATTTTCCAGTAAACATCAGCTGTGTGGGTCATCCCCATCTGAGCACAGCCTCCCTCACATCTAACAAGTTCCATGCACCGCAGGAAGTCCTGAGTGCATCACTCACACTTTCTGTCCACAATGGTGCAGCCCACAAGTGAGTCCATAACCAAGACAGGCCTGGAAGAGTTCTGCCTCCTAAAATTTAGAATTAAGAACAAAACAAAACTTGATCTCTCTTTTGGTGACTAATCTTGATATAAAAATTTCAGAAAAGTCACCCAGCCATGCTTTTCCAGGCCAAAAAAAAAAAAAGAAGAAGAAGAAGTAAAATAGGCCTGCTTAAAGAAAAGAAAACTGACAGAATGTCGTTAAAGCCACTGATCAGACAGCAGGAGCCGGGTGGTGCCGTGGCCGCTGGTGACAGATGTGGCTGCAGTCCTAACTAGTCCTTAGGCACCAGGAAGACCCTGCATTCTCTTCCTCAACAGTATTTAAGTCAAATACTGTTGCCTATACCAAAAACACCGTATTATCATTGTCTAGGAATGCTCCAGCTGAGGTCTGAGAGCATAGGGAATTCAAGCTGTCTCCAGCGCTCATCTTTCTTGCAGGGTCCACAAGATTCCGTGGTGGCATAAACTGTAACAATTGGGGCAGGAGTGTGAGGCTGGCTCGGGAGAGAAGCTCCAGATAAAGACAAAAGAATGAAACTTCTAGACTGGAAGGGACCTAGGCTTGGCAGTGCCTGCTTTGCAGTTCCCAACCCCCAGCCGACAAACTCAAGAATCACAGCAAATGCAAAAAAAAAAAAAAAAAAAAAAAAAAAAAAAAAGCCAGGATGGGGATAAGAGGAGATCCAAAGATAGATGGGATGAACTCTGCAATTATCATCAAAGTCACAGAAGAAAGATGGGTTGTGACGGGTGACGGGTAGAATCCAGTTTCTGAATGCCATAATTATAAGAATAGTGTTGCCGCCCCCTTTAAAAACAATTTAAGAAGCAGCATGCCTCTTAAATTATTGGGTTTTCAGATTATAGGAATTCACTAGAAAAATGAAAACATGATTTTCTTTGAATCTGTCAGAAGTAGACTTTTTCCTTAGTAGAAGAAACTTCATCACAACGCGGAGTGTCCACAGAATCGCCCAACTTGTACATATTTGGGATTTGCTTATTATTTCAAGATTTTTTTTCAAATATCTGCAACTGTAGAAAACCTCAAATAAAGTTTGCCAAATACATTTTGCATTTAATTTTTAAGTCATGAAACATGATTCATATGTTTCTGTTTTTTTTAAATAGAGATAATTAAAATTTTCATTTTATAAGGATTTGATGTCTACAGAAGATCTTTGGAAGCAGCCTAATGCACTTCAATAAACCTTCAAAGCCTTTTCCTAGAAACAGGGAAATATTTTTCTGAGTTCATTTAAAGCTGTTTCCTATTTCCCACTTACTGCCTCAAAGGAGCTAAAGATATTGACAGCAAGATGGCTCATTAGGGGGAGGAGCCTGCTCCTACTCCCTAGACTTGAGCACGACCTCCTAGACCCCCTGGTAGCCCGCTCCTCATGCCTCCTCTGACTGCTGCGTGCATGCTGTGGCACACACACACACACACACACTCACACTCATACACAAAATATATAAGTGAAACTGTGATTTACGTTTTTAGTTAATTAAAATAAGCATCTGGTTCCGTTCTTAATTACAAATACGAATGTGGGCTGGGTTTTCCCTACTAAGAAGGTAGAGAATTGGGAAACCTTTCTTGATGGGCTATTACTCTGTGTTTCTGATGTCACTTTATCTCCTTTTTCCTTCACATTACATATATTTAAAGGAATAATTTGGCATGAAACATTTAAGCACTTAACAATGGTGCCAACTTCCACAGAATCTGTTGTGCACAGGCAATTTTTAAGCCATGAGCACAGCAAAGTTCATGTACCACATTGTTATAAACATAGCTGAAACAAAAACAACAGAAAACGATTCCTTGGCCATTCCTTCTCTACAATAAGACGTTGCCAAATAATTTATTGAAAATTTTTGTTTCCTCCTTTCCACTCTACTCTTCCTTCTTTTGCCCCTGGCACATATGCACCTTCAACCTGTGCAACCCAAAAGTTACACCTTGAGCTGAGACAATAAAGGACCTGCAGGCACGAGAGTCTGAGTTCAGTCTCCTAGCACCCATGTAAAAGGGGGAGAACTTCGGGTATGGTAGCGTATGCTTGTACTCCCGTGCTGGAGAGGAAAAGACGGGCAGGTCCCTGGGATCAAGACAGGTGACTTTGTCTACTTGGTGAGTTCCAAGTCAGTGAAACACCTTGTCTCAAAAAGTAAGGTGGACAGTTTCTGAGGAACAACATTGGCCTCCACATGTGCACACATATGTGCATATGCACACACACACACATTAAATTTTAAAAGTTAACATGTGACATAAACAGCAAAATTCTTTTCATAGTTTTTCCTCAATAGCTATGACGTCTCTGATCATTTGAGAGAGACCTTTGCCTCTGCAGTATTCCACAAATTTATATTTTATTGAGATGGGTTAGTTGAAGATAACTCTTTATTTCTGCTCGAGTGCTGACGCTTTACCCTTCGCTACTCTGCTCCTGGGAAAATGTTCTTTCTTCTCCAGCTTGACTGGAGTCGACTCCACACCGTCTGCCTTTGTCTCAACATTTTCATTTTACCTCATACTTGAATTTCTTTCTGCATCCATAAACGCTATAAATAAGCATGAGTACTAAAAATACGGTGCTGACATCTTTATAGACATTAAATTTCATTCACATGCCATAGTGTCTGACCCACAGACTATCTAAAGTCGTCAACAGACGAGGCCTTAGAGACAGTAAATCACCCCAATGTCGTAAAATTTCCCCTTAAGGTGTCACTTTCGTCTCCTCATACAAAGTTCAGGGTATCAAATTTTCTTGTCCTCACATGTAGATTCGGGAGTATCCTGTCAGAGGGATGCAGCGGCCTGTAACATTCAGCTCACAGAGGACAGTAGGAAGCCTGCAAAGCATTGACCCTCAGGAAAGAAAAGGTATAAATTATGCTCTTCTGAGTAGCTGTAATTTTTCTCAGAATATAATTTAATAATAACACATTTTTGCTTGCAATTGGTTGGTTATCTGCCCACACATTCTTCCGTGGTCACTGAAAACATTAGAAGTGAAGGCTTTGGTGGCAGTCCCATCTGGCTGTTTAGCAACTGTATGACATTGGTGGGGTCACTTTAACCTTGCTGAATCTTAGAGTGACATCATAAAATTTTTTAATATAGTAGATAGTATTTTAGCCCTGCTGATCTTCACAATCATCGGGCAGTAATTCAATGACTATTGTAGAATCAAAGAGATAATTTAAGTAAAACATTTACAGTGTACAAGTATCTTAAATCCCTTATATATACAATAAGAGGTAAATATTTAGTTCCCAAACATAGTACAACTCTTGGTCTTTTGTTGTTGTTGCTGTTGTTTATTTTTGAGATTATATTCTAATTATATTTCTTCCTTCCCTTTCCCCCCTTCAAACCCTTCCTTACATTCCTTCTCTCTCTCCTTCAAATTCATGGCCTCTTTATAAATCAATTGTTATTATGTACATATATTTATTTAAATATGCATATATTCTCAAATGTAGCTTGCTGAGACCATACAATGTTACTGGTCTGTATTTTCTCAGGGCTGAGGCTTTGGCACTAGACACCCAATGATTGGTGTGCCCTTCCCCGGAGAGGACACCTCTCCTGCTTTCGGTTGTCTGTAGTTGTTTGTGTAAGGCTGAGGTCTCCTGGGCTTTTCCCTGTGCAGTCTGGCATGTCCACTGATGTTCTTCTTGTTCAACTCGTGGTTGGGCGGTCATGTTGGTGAGGCTTTACAGGCGTTACTAGAAGTTACTGATGTGACTAGAAGACGCCATCTCACAGCAAAGTCCCTGCTCTCAGGTTCTTACCATTTCTGGGCTCCTCCCCACCTCAGCAGTGTTCCCTTGGCCTTGGTTATCAGGTATTTGTGTACTGAGCTCCACATGTATACTCAGTACATGTATCTGTGTACTGAGCTCCACAGCTCTGCATTTTTACTGGCTGTGGTTTTGCTGCAATGCTCTCTGTCTGCTGGAAAGAGAAGTTTTCTTGATGAGGGGTAAAGACTACACTTTTCTGTACACTTAAAAACTAATATTTATAGATTATTGTTAGGGATTATGCTGGTTTAGTAAAGTCGTGATTGTGGATCCTCCTCTATTAACCTTGATTTGACTAGCATTGACTAGTTAGGTAGTTTTCCAGTACCAGGTGTGGTATCTCTCTTGTTGAGAGAGTCTTAAGTATAATTAGGGAACAATTGGTTACTCCCAAAGCATCCAAGCCACTACTACACCTATAAACTTATGCTGCCATGATGGTGATTGATACAACTCACAGGCAGCATAGTTGGGTGGGGCTGTTAGTTGCCTCTCTCCTTTGGAAGCTTGCACCATATCTTCTGGTATCATGAAAACCGGGCCTCAAGGAGAAGTCAATCAGATCAGTTCCAGCTCAGTGGAGTCTCAGAAATATGAAATTACCTTCACCCCCTGGGATAAGCAAGAACAACAGCAATAGGCTGTGTATTTGGGAGTCTCTTGGACAGCCCTCACTAGCTCCTCAAAAGAGGGGTTTCTCTTTGTCTGGTGTTGACATCTCTTAATCTTACTAGTCTCTGCTCAGTCAATTGCTATCCAGTTCTGGGATCACAAGAGCCTTAGGCCCTGCCCCTCTCTGCTTAAAATGAGCTTGTTTATGCCCTCACAAGTAAAAAAAACACCAAGTTTTATTGTAAAGACTAAAGACAAATGAACTTGGTTATCTCGCAGTCCAACAGATCCTTTGGAAGTGGGTGGTCTTATCTATTTCCCAAACCCTGCTTTCCATTTTCCATTTCAGCCACGATTTCATTACCCCCTTTTGTTTTCTGTGTTGAGAAAGCTGGATGACTACCCACAAGACCCTTTTCATAATGCCAAGACAAGAGTCACACAACAGTTTAGCTGGTTAGAAACTGAAGAAAATGCCCAGAGAGCAAACACAAGAATTCTTCCCTGGCCAACTAACTAGAGTTTTCCTGCAAGGAGCTGGTAAAATACTAATAAAATTCCTTTTGTTTTTCAGCTGCTGATGTTCTAATTGTTTTTGTTTCATGCAACCCTGAATTCTTAGTCACTAACACAATATAAACAAGTGTGTCCTCTGAAGAACACTGTGGAATCAGAACATTAAGACGAACAGCTAGGCAACAGCTCTTATGTCTACCAGGTGGCACCGAACCTTCAGCACTGGGTGCTCGATTTTCTAGCCATGAGCAGGGGCCGTTTTCCTTCTGCCACAGACCTCCTCTGTCTCATATAAGTATAAACAAAACAATATATAGCTTTCTTTATACTATCGCGAGTTAAAACCATCAAGTCTTATTGTAAAGACTAAAGACTATATGTATATATTGTCTATATACATATAATCTTTCTATATGTGTATGTTAATACACACACACACACACACACATATATATATATATATATATATATAGTAACATCTTTGCATCCTAAATCTAAACTTCTGATCGTCGACTTGTGAGCACAGAAAGCACCACCTTTTAAGGCAACTAAGTAGTTACCTTAGTATTTATAAAGAATTCTTATTTCTCCAAAATCAGAAACAGCTTCTAATTCATACTTGCAGTGTGTCCTCTGATTTTATACTGAAAACCACTTTGGGATTTCAGACGCGTTAGTAATATTTCCAAGGTGGGTTGTCTTTGGGAGTGAACAAGCTTCTGCCATATGTTGTTCCAGCCTCCATTCAGCTGTTTAGGAGCTGTTGAAATGCTGATATGTGTTGATCAGACCTCAAGAACCATTAAGTACATACAGCAGCATGCTAGACACTGCAGTAGAGTGATACAGTAGAGATGTAGGGTACAGCAATGCCCATGCTTTATTGATACCAACAGCACCAGGAACTGTAATTACTTAAGAATATAATTCCATTCTTATTTCCCCTCTGCTCTTCCACTCTCTTGGTATTCTAAAACCTTTTCTAATCCTTCATATTCTAAAGTCTTTAAAATTTGCTCTCTTTGTTCAAAATAATTTGGCAAACTTACTAGGAGAATGTGGTCTTAAGGGACAGCCCTGTTGTCCAGTTCTCTAGGACATACTGTAATAACCTCAATCAACATGATTTTCCTGCTGTTGCTGAGCACATCTGCTGCCTGTTTTACACTGAAAACACAGAGAGCCAGTGGCTGACGGGCAATGAGAGCCCACTGGTGCCATGAAGCTGAAGTTCTCTGGAGCGACTTCTCTACACACTGGTCTGACCTTGACTGAGAACATCGTGACTACGGGTAGAAGGAATGGTGTACTTTTCCATGTGCCGAACCCACATTTGCCTTGGGATAAACTTTTATTTCCTTCAAAGCTGAGCTGTTTTTCATTGAAAATGTTGGCACTCAGAAGTGGGACCCACAGACAATTAACTTTAATGAGAGGACTCACAACTGAGCGGCGTCGACATGAGCCTCCGGTGCTCTCCAACCTCGTTACCTCTTCCAGGCGATCTGGCGCGTCCTCCCTGGAGCCTCTGCTTTTGTTGATAGCCCTTTGGTTCGTTCTTGGATTGTTGTTGATACTCAGCTATTCTGTTCTTTCAGAACATTTGTCTGAATTTGTTTGCTACCCTTATTAGGTTTTTGGGTTTTGTCAGATACTTTTTCATCATCTAACTTGGCCTTTCTGAATTTTTCATCACCTTCTCCTGTATCTTGTGATCTTGCTCATTTTAGCAGAAAAGCTCTATGAATGTCTGATTATAAAGACATAAAAAGCCAGAGACATTTGTTTCTCTCAATCATAAAAATGGTATAATTATGTAATCAACTGTCTTGTGGAGGTCTGGGTGGGGAGCCTTTCAGAATAACAGCTTCACAAGGAAAAATCCCCTAAACAACCTTGCTTGTGAATCAGAAAAAAATTTACCAGCTGGCCCAAGAAAATACAAGAATGTGATCTCTGAATATCTGGAGACCACTCACGCCCCACATCACGCCCCACAAAATGGACACAGTGGAAGGAATCAATCTCAGGGGACACATGATTCTACTCTTCTAAGCTGCATATAGGTCAACCCAAAACACAAGTCCCATGGATTAATATATAAGTTTACAATTCTCAGAAGAGGGTGGCCACCATTAAAATAAAAAGGACAGTTCAAGAAAAGAGACCTTATTTTATATCTCATACTTACAGCACTCTTCCATGCAAATATTTAGGGAAGTAGAGAGATTTAACTCATAATGACTTAGTTTTGTGTGCCCCGTGGAAGATAACACCTGATGTTCCTAAATTGATTTTTGTATGAAGTAAACTAAGATCCCAGAGCAATGTAACAAAATACAATGAAAAGGAAGCGTTGAATAGGCTTTCACTGGTAAGGTCCTATGATTTGGTTCTATCTGCAACATAAGTAAAAGAAATATTTGCCTTGGAGCAGCAGCAGCCATGGCAAGCAATAAAAGTTGCTACTTCAACCCCCAAATGCAGTCTACTGGATCATTCTCAAAATTAGGTAACTTTCGCTCTTTTTTGTTTTGTTTGATATTTTATTTTTTTAATCTTTGTACTTGTTACCTCTCAAAAGTCTATAGAATCACAATTTCTTGCAAGAATCTTGGCTGACTGCCTCAGGGTGATGTACACTTCCTACAGAAAAGGCAAACTTAACAATACAGAGTCTTCCCTACAGACTCCTTCCACATTTCTGGGAGATGAAGAAATGAATAAGCATGAACTAAAGAGGATTTCCTCTGTTGGAAGAGAGAACGCACACAAGATTTTCAGCTTCAGTAGAAAGGACCATACTGGTAGACACTTCTTACCATTCTCTGTGCTACACATCTTGCAAAGAGAAACTCTTAAATCCACAGTTATTGCCTCAAATGTTTACAAACCCCTGCAGAAGGCACCACTATTTGATTTCAGAAAAAATTATATTTGATTACATTGACAATCAGTAACCACAAGTGAGTGAAACCACAAGCTCCCATGTTGAGTTGTCCATTGACTACGTTCTTTTAAGATATTTATAGTAGAGTCTTAAATACCTTTAGAAGTCTCTTTCAGGATTTTCTGAGTTGTTTGAAATATGTATTAGTCTATTTTTAGTTGTTTGGAATATGTATTAGTGTATTTTTAAGTAATAAGAATAGTGCTGAAGTCAATGACTTAGTTAAACTACCAATGATGATGCCAGGATTTCCTCATGTTTCCTGTGCTGCTGTTAGAATATTGTTTACCTGACTCTCCTACCCTACTTGAGTTGAGTCATCATGAATGAATATAAGAGTTTTCCCGGTATGGTAACTCATGCCTTCAATCCCAGCACTCAGGAGGCAGAGGCATGTGGATCTCTGAGTCTGAGGCCTGCTTGGTCTATATAGTAAGTTCTAGACTGGTCTGATCTACATAGTGAGGTCCAGGCCAGCTAGGCCCTCAAAGTAAAACCCTCCCAAAACTTAAAGTTTTATAGTACTTAAGAGATAATTATTATTTTGTTTAATTTATATTTATTTTTTTGCCAATGCAATATCATGTTTATTTTGTTCACTTTTCTGTTAAAGTTTTTTGTTTTTTTTTCCTTTTTTTTAAATTTATTTATTTATTTATTTATTAAAGATTTCTGTCTCTTCCCCGCTACCGCCTCCCATTTCCCCACACACTGAGATAATGGGGATGTTCTATTGGGAACTCACCAAGACCAGCTGGCCTGGGTATGAAAAAGCCTGGGATAAAACCAGACTCGCTGAATATAGCGGACAATGAGGACTACTGAGAACTCAAGAACAATGGCAATGGTTTTTTGATCCTACTGCACGTACTGGCTTTGTGGGAGCCTAGGCAGTTTGGATGCTCACCTTACTAGACCTGGATGGAGGTGGGAGGTCCTTGGACTTCCCACAGGGCAGGGAACCCTGATTGTTCTTTAATTTATATTTAAATTGAAGAAAAATTCTAGATTTTAGGCTTGCAAATACTTATTTTAAATCTCTCAGAATGAACTCTCTTTAGAGAGTATCTCAACTGCATGACCAAACTCTTACATCCCAAACAATGGACTTTTTCCTAAGAAAATGAAGAATATTTAACATGATTTGTCTAACTGAATGACTTTTAATACTGATTTTGGTAATGATACTATATTTTATGTAATATGTAATGGACATTTTATTGCAGCTCCCTATGTTTCCTGCCATTTTATAACTTTATAAATTCATCAGTTAACAGATTAAAGATAACCTCAGAGATCTAAAATGTGTCAGTATCGCATCAAGAAGTAAAAACAGAGATTTCCTCAAATTAATTTGACCAAGAACAAATCCAAATTTGAGTTCTTCACTTCTTTCCTGGTTTCTTATAGCTTGTGGTTACTGATCTATGTGCAATCTGTCTATGGTGTGTTTTTGTCTCTTGGCTGACTGTCCCAATACTCTCCCTAACAAGGGGGCATATAGATTAGAAATGTTAGCCAGAATAAACAGAGATACAAAATAAATACAGAGACATAGGATAGTAACAAGAGGGCACTCCAGTGACTACTGAATGCACCTGTGTTTATGTCTTATGATCTTTAAATACCCCGATCCGATAAAAGGGGAAGAAAGCAAAAGACGTTTTTATCATAATACAAGGAAAAAATAATACCCAAAACACCAAGTAACCATGCCCTAGGTCAAGATACCTTTGCGAGCAGCCACACCTTAAGTTAAATCTCCTGTCGATAACCTTAAAGGAGCAAGAATAAGAGTAAACTCTCTGACCTTTAGTCAAGGTAGAACGAATCTGCTTCTGTGGGCCCCCACACCCCAACTGATTACAAAGCACTCAGAAAAGCAAACACTACTGAAAGTATGTATTGTCAAGCTATAGCCACAGGTTGCTTCCAATAGTTATTGTGGATTCCTGTTGTGTGAGGTTGCTTCCAACCTGTTGACCGCTTTCAGCATATGATTACAACATACACATATATATGATTCGTGGTCAGGGTCGTGGAAGAATGTGTAAATTAAGATTAAAGGTATATTAAAATAAAATAAAGAAGTTGGAAACCATAATCAGAATATATTGAATGAAAAATTATTTCCAATATTAAAAATAAAGATTAAATGTATGCTAGCTAAGGTTCATGAAAAGCTGACTGCATGACAAATTCAAGAGGTGTAAGGTTGGTTGTACACTGTACTCTTCAAGGAAGACTTAAGCAGACTGAACACACAGTAGGATAGCAGCAAGTCAAATGCATGGTCTTAAATGATCTGAAGGTGTATTAGTAACTTGACTGTGAGATCCAGCAAGAGTCCAGTCCCTTTGAATGCAAGAGATATTTTCATAAAGTTTTATCAGTACATATGTTAACAAACATTTGCCTATAAATGTGGCTGGGCTCCCTACAGTATAGCATCCCTTTAAGCCTGCTATGTAGATGCGCCTTTACAGCCTGTGCAGTATCCACAATAAATATCAGGGCATGAACAAAATGAACCTTGCTCTGACTGCCTCTCCTCCTTAAACTCACATCACCATGGTGACGAATAAATAATCTGAAGATTACTATATCTCCTGGATAGTGTCAACGGCGCTGCCATGCCTGCAGGCATCTGCAAAGTCTCACAGCCTTCTTAGATTGCCACCTACCCAGATGATAAGGGGCGATACCGTTACGAGACGCTAGGCCCTTCTTCCTTAAAGGCTGCCCCTCCTGAAGACTGCTTTCCTTGGCCTCATGTTTACCAGATGCCTGAAATGAGCTTCCTACATTTGGTATTTGCATTTGCACAAAGGGGGATGACTGGCCAGCAAGGGAAATTATAACTCGAAGGGACCTCATCACTACCAAAATTCTGGAGTGTCTGACCTTGGATACATAGAGTACTATGACTCCGGGCAGATGGAATGTTGCAGGTAGAGGGCCAAAATCGTCCAGGGTGAGTTTAGGCCTTTAGGGAAAATAGCCTGTTACTTTTAACCTTTGTGTCTGACCTCGCATTCTTAGAGCAATGAGGTAAAACCCTAGGAATGCACTGCTCAGCTCAGCGGACCTTGAGCTTCCACCAACCTATAAAGCTGAGCATTCTGTCAGATGCTAAAAAGCGAAACTGACAGAAAAAAGTGTCCCTACTTTGCAACACCTGATGACTGGGATGTAGTTGGTGGTAGCTGAGTTACTGTTCTCTTACTTTACTGTTTGACTGTAGAAGTTTGCCTACGTTCCTGTATTTCAGGGCATTCCATTCATAACCTGAATCCAGATTCCCAAACCTTAATTACTCATATTTGATTCAAAATAAACTATTTCCTTTTGTTGTTTTGTTTTTAAGCAGAGTGTCATTTTGTGTTGACAAGTAAAATTTAGAGAAATACCACCCCTTCATGGGAAGGTATCTTAGAACAAGTCAGTGGTGATTCCAACTTCCTTGGCCAAGCTAATGTGGTATGTTGTGAACTATGGTTTATTTTATTATTACTGTACGGCCACTTCTTGATAAGATGTCTGGTCGATACATCGCTGCTGCCTGCCACAATTTTGCAAAGTAACAGAGAGCACAGGCACTGAAGTGAAAAAGTGGCTCTCACCCCAGACTGAGTCTGTTTACTTCCTATGTGGAGAATCCTCGTGCCATGTGATTCCACAGCCAGTCACTGTTGTCATTAAAACGGGCACCTTATAGCTTGAGTGCCACTCCCTCACAGACAACTTGTGACAGGAATGATTTTAATGTTGTACCATGAGAAAGAAAAAACAGCAAGCAACAAGGTTGAGATGATTGACAGGTTGGCACAGCAACACTAAATACATAAAACCTCAAGAAGCACATCACTGACGACAACGGTGACATCAGTTACTTTTTTAAAAAAATTCTTTAATGTTTAAAAATGTACTGAGATGAAACAGTGGTATAATGTCTTTTGCAATAGGCTAATCACGGGAGAAATTTCATGTATCAAAGTATTGTAGGGTCAGTGGGGTGGCTCAATGGGTAAAGACCTTGCTGCATGGGCTGAGCTCAATCCCCAAAGCCCACCCGAAAGGTAAAAGGAAATAAACTGTCTCCATAAAATTGTCATCTGACCTCCACATGCATGCTGTGGCACTTTTGCACCTATGCACATACACATACACACACTAAATAAAGAAGTAAATGTAATACTTCACAAACCTGCTAAGTCTAATCCACCATCTGATTGTTTGGCTGAGAACTCTAAGGTGGAATCTGTACCCAGGACTGGGGAGATGTATCCATCAGTACGGTGCCTACAGAACTCGTCAGAGACTCAGCACCCATTCAAAGGAAGGTGTGTTGGCACACACGTGTGGCTCAGTCCCAGGGAGGTGAAAGCAGGCAGATCCCTGAAGCTCAGTGGATACCCAGCCTTACCAAAGAAATAAATTCCAGGTTAAGTGAACTGTCTCCAAACTTAGTGCAGAGGAGCTAACGGGTAATTAAGAGCACTTCCTGCTCTTCCAGAGGACCTAGGCTCAGCTTCCAGCACCCACATTGCTACTCACAACTGTCTGTAACTCCAGTTCTGAAGAATTTAACATCCTTTCTGGTCTCTGTCAGATCCTGAACACACATGATGCACATAAACTCCTAAACACTAAAATAAATAAATAAATAAATAAATAAATAAGCCTTTCCTTACAAATTAAGGTAGGGAAGCAACTGAGGAGGATAATATCCATCTCCAGCCTCCACACACACACGTGCACACATGCAAACGTGTGCAATACGTACACCACACCAAACACATGCACACACAGAGAGAACCTATCTTTAATAACTACACAGTCAAAGTCATAATTTTAAATATTCTCAAAGGGTCTTCTGTCCCAACTCCAGTTCCCAACCCCAGCATAAAAGTTCTTATACAAGAAAAACAGGAAACCAGCAGTTCTCAGTGCTAACTCTTTTTGTTATGGTAGTTGATAACCCACCAGTTCCACTCTGAAACACAGATTTACTTTTCTTTTATTTAAATAATATTAACTCTGTATACCCTTCTGGTTGGCTTTTTCCACGTTAATACCATAAGGTAATATTATCATTTCTTCTTATGTTCAGAAATTATTTTTAAAATTTCATTATATATCTTCCTGTAGAGATCTTTTCTAGACTCTGGTTGCAAAATATTTTCCTGGATAAATAGGTCTTTTTAAAAGAAAATTTCCTTATTAGGTAATATAGAGTAAGCAATTTTTGTCTGAATTTCTGATTATTTCCTTTGAATAATTCCATTAAGTGAAACCTGTGAGATCAAAGATATAAGTGAATTAATTTGGTTGCTGTTGTTGTTATTGTTGTTGCTTCTGTTAAACAGGGCTCACTCAGTAGCCTAGCCTAGCTTGGAACTCCTCCCTCCGTCTCCCAAGTGAGCCACCACACCTGCTACATCAAGAGTTTTGACAGTACTATCCAGCTGCTCTCCAGAAAGGCTTTAACGGTCTGCTAAACAACTCCTCCTCCTCTTGTCACAGTAACACCATGCCAGGAAAATTAACTAAATGGATTAAAATATAAGCAATTATACCTAATTGGATAGGCTACTGTTTGGTGGGAAACTCCAGTGTTTAGAAAGTAGCAATGCTTGAACCTCAATTTTTTAATCAGTTGGTTGGTTTGTTTTTGTTTGATTTTCTGAGAACATGGTTGACTTAAAAGCCTGTCTATCTACTTATGACAAAAATAAAAAAAAAAACTTCTTCATACAGCCATCCTTCACACAGTTTTCTGGCTAAAATGAATTGCCAACAAAATGAAGAAATATATACTTCTTCAGATGTCTATCTGAGTTCTCCCGTCATCTCAAGTGTTGCAATTCAGTTTGTTTTGCCAAAATCAGCTCATTCTTCAACAACTGCTTTTAATTAGCTCTGGTTAGAATGCTGTTTGAATTTTGCCAACCTACCCCCCTCCCCATTTTAGAAACATAAATTTCCAAAACAATTACCTATTAAGCTGGAAGTCGTTGGCTTTTACTAAGGCTGAGGGTGATTTTATTTTTTAGTCTGTATTTATTTTGGAAAATTTGTAAATCCATTTAGCCCTGTCTGGAGATGAGATATCTGGATAAACAGAGGTGCCACGTTCGACAGAACAGTTGTTAGAATCCTGTTTGCTCCTTTGGCACATCTAGTCGGCTTTGACTTTCTGTAGGGCTACTACAGAAAAGACAGTCCATTTCTAAAGCTATAAAATAAAGGTACACAGACATAGCTAGTATTATTAGGTTATTATTAATACAGTTAGGTTTAGTTGATGGCCCCTCACTTAGAATGTAACTCACAATTTTCAATTGTTAGGCAAAGTCCCTGAGGAAGCCATGTACATGCTAAATAGTCTACAAAGATAATTGGTTGTTAGAACTTCAGTGATCATAGAGAGGCTAGAATACCTTTGGGATTGATAGGTAGATCCCTTTGAGTACATTAACAGACCCCCGCTTTCCACAAACCCGAAAACTAAGAATGCCATGAGAGACAGCATTTGAGGCCGATAGCAAAGATTTCCCACTTTGCTGTCACCCACCTATCTGATACACCCACCAATGTGTTTGAAAACATTTTGGTCCATGGTTTTTTTTTATTATTACTATGTTACTATAAAAAACTTCATAAAAATTGTAACCTCAGTGGAACACGGTATTTGGGGCAACCTAAATTCATATTTCCACACCATGGTCTTGCATATTTGGCTCTAGAATAAACTTTATTACTCTTGTTGAGTTGAGAGTTGTATTTTGCACATTGACATGGCTTTACATGCTTATGGGACATATATACAATAGAGACTACACTCTAAATTTCCATCATTTATGAGATGCTTGGAAGTGGCTGTGACCTCTTCCCAGAATATCCCCATGATCACAGTGTTGAATAACTGACTGAGATTCTACAAGGAACTTCATTGTTGGCATGGTTTTGATACTCTGTTTCATGTTTTCATACATGATTCTGTCTATAAATTCCCCACCTGTGTTTTCGGCTTGTGATGAGATGAAGAATGTAGATACTCTTAAAATGAAACTCAACCTGACCGCCCTGCATAGAAACGACAATGAAGTGACCTTCTCACATGTTAGGTTTTATACAGTCTCCATCTTCATCTTATAGGATGAGGAGTAAATCAGTGACCTGGTGAAATGGTCAGCATCGGCCAAGACCCCTGACATTGTGAGGAAGAGCTGGGACAAATGATGACATGTCAAGGCCACTTCTCACATGGGTAGAGGGCCACGTACAGACGTACGTGTTCCTTAGCTTACAGTCTAGACCAAAAGAAGTCTTTGACACCCCAAAATCGTGTGCTGATAACTCTTGCAGATTCAAGTGTCTATAGAAAGTTTTCAATAGTTCCAACAGTACAAAAAGAGTCAGAGTTTTTATGCAACAAGGCCAGTTTGTCAAGTAATGATGTATCTCTGTGCTGCAGAGTTAGTGACATGCAGATCTCTAGGGTTTACTGGCCACACAGCCTTACCTAATCAGTGAGTTCTTGCTCTCAATGAGAAACTCTGCCTCAAAAATAAACAAAAGTCAGTTCATGAAAAGACACCCAGGGTATACACATGTGTAAGCATTTGTGATCTCCACATGCATACATACATAGACATATAAGTACTTGCTCACACATAAACACAAACACATACCCACAGAAACTTAACCAATGCAATAGCAACTTTCTTATTATAACTCTTAAATATTCTCCCATTTCAGGCTGAGGAGAAAGGTTAGGGGTAAAGCATTTACATGCACGTGCGAGAACCGAGTTCAAACTCCCAAAATTCATATAAATATGGATGCAACAGCACATGCCTGTGTCCCAGCAGCTGTCTGGGGGACACAAAGTGGAGACAGCACAACTATCAGAAATTGACAGGCCAGCTAGACTGATGTAAATAGAGAAAAACGACAAAGAAACCCTGTAAAACATGATCAATGAATGCATGTGCATACTCACACAAGTGCATCTACACATACAGAGAGAAACAACAATTCTCCAAATTTTGAGAGGCTTTCTCTGAACTGACAGATGCATGGATTTCTCGTCACAATCCTGAACAGTACGCATTTGTCTTATTTCTTTACAGACAAGTAAACTGAGACGACATGAAGCAGCCTGCGTCAGTGTTTTCATTTGTCATACTGCTTCTAATGAGACACTCATTAATGGGACTGAGTTTCTCAAGTGTCTTCCAAGTGAAACCCCAAGAGGTGTCTAGGGTTTGCCAATCACTATTTCAGCAAAATAAAAGAAATGGGATCTGCAGCTTTGGTAATGATGCACAAAATTATTTCCACAAACCATTAAAACAACCAGACATTTTGATGGGCGATACCCAGTTCCTTCCTCTCTGTGGCAGGAATGTAGGACAAACTGAGGACCCTCAGGCAGAGTATGCCCTCTCTGGGAAATCTCTAAATGCAAATATACCGCCTTGAAAAACATACCATCGCTGGGATGGTTTGTAAAGTTAAGATGCACACAGAAAACAGACTGCAGCTGGTTAACACATGTGTCCCCAAAGAAAATGGAGACTGATACATTCTTTTCTTTTACCTTTAATATTACAATATAATTACATCATGTCTCCCTTCCTTTCTTCCCTTCAAACCCTCCCATATGCCTTTCCTTGTTCTCTTTCAAATTCATGGCCTCTCTTTTTTATCAATAGTTGCTACGTACGTTGTATATGTATATGTATATCATCCTAAATTCAATCTCTTCCGTCTATACAATGTTATTTGTATACATATGTTTTCAGTCATGACCATTTGGTAACAGGTAACCAACTAGTGCGTTCTTGCCTAGTTCTCCAACTCTTCACATTCCATAACTGCCTATAGTTCTTCGTATAAAGTTAGGTCCTCACCTATTACGGTGTGTCCATTGTCCTTAGCTCATGAACCCTTGCACACTGTTGGCAGTGACAGAAATAAGTACAGGTGTTGTGGGAAACGGTGTGGAAACTCATAAGAAAATAAAATAAAACTACCGCATGATCCAGCAATTCTCCTTCTTGACATAAAAAGGAAGAGAGAACAGTGATTCCCTGTTCATCGAAGTTTCTCACATTGGCCAATAACTGTTAAATGTCAATGAAATCATGACCAGATGCAGAAAACATGGTGCCCCTGTATAAGCGAACAGTCCTTGAACATAAAACCACGAAATCCTGTGATTTCGGACATCATGGAAACAGAAGATTGTTCAGTGAATATGGTAGACACTTGAAACACACCCGATAAGTATACTATTATTTGCATGATTAAAATATTGATGATAGTTGAGCATACAACACTAGCTACCAAGAATAGGGGGAGTAGAGACAAGATCAGCATTAGGAAAGGTTGAATGGTGGGTGCCTGCTTAGATCTGCATCCAGGAAGAAACTACCACATAGCGGGGCACTTCAGATAATACCTGACGGATCATTATAGAGATAGAGAAAAGGATTTAAATGTTTCACTCTAGAGACAAATGGTCAATGAAGTAGATATGCTTGCCCTAAATTAAATATTATTCAACATATATGTGTATTATGTATGAAAGATGTTCAAATTCACTATCAGAATAATGCAAATTCAAACCACACTGAGATCCTGAAACCCCTTTCTGTAACAAAGGCAAGGATCCCAGCTTCATCTGAGAGGAGGGGCCAGGCTGCTACAGGCAGGCTCCTGGAGCTATAACTCCTGCTTCTGCTGCTCTTGACATCTTCAGGGACTCATCCAGGATGATTCTGAAGCATGGTTGCCCCAGAAACATCCCGAAGGGATACTGGAGATGTAGCGCGGTTGGTACAGTACTTGCCTAGCATGCATGAAGCCTGGTTCCTTCCTTAGCAACTCATAGAACTGGATGTGGTTATGCCCAACATTTGGGAGGCAGAGGCACAAACAACAGAACGTCTAAGTCATCTTTATCTACATAAATGGCTTGAAACCAGGTGATTATATAAAATCCTGTCTCAAAAAAAAAAAAAAAACCTATAACTTCCTGGAGATAAAATCCCTCATGCCTACAAAGTGTTGAAAGAGTTAAAAAAAAAAAAAAAAAAAAAAAAAAAAAAAAAAACCTCTTCACTAACAGAGAAAAAAAGACACGTGGTCTCTTGTTTACAAATATAATTTGTAGCAAGCTTCCTCATCAAACTCTCTTTGGACCACCAGCCCACAAACAATGACATGGAGACTTATTAATTATGAAAGCTTGACCTTAGCTTAGGCTTTCCCCCACTTGCTCTTATAACTCAAATTAACCTGCTTCTATTAATCTACATTCTGCCACGTGGCTTGGTGACCTCTTCGTAGTACAGCATATCCGACTTGCTCTTCATCTGCTAGGGAAATCCCATGCCAGATTCCTCCTCCCAGTTTCTCACTCTCTGCCAGAAGTCCTGCATATTCTCTTCTGCCTAGCTATTGGTCATTTAGCTCTTTATTAAACTAATCAGAAGACACCTGAGACACAGACAAATCTTTACAATGTTATAGATAGATAGATAGATAGATAGATAGATAGATAGATAGATAGATATAGATATAGATATATATTCTGAGACAAGAATTTCCATTTATAAATTTACCAGTAGTTACAACCTTACTTTGTGACTTATATCGCTTTATTACTTATATTTTTCTTAGAAGAGAAAAGACACATAGACAACAATTAATTTCGGTCATTTTTTCTGTTTGGTCTATCCCACTTATTAGTTAATTTTTGGAGCTCTTCTAGGCTTTGTTCAAGTTCTCAGTATATAACCATTGGTTATATCCCAGCAGTCTTACTGCTATACTCAGAAGTTATTGTAATGAGGATAGCTATTTGGTGATGATTGCTCTTGCTATTCCCATAGCAGCAGCAGAAGAACCATTAACAAGACAGAATGTGTGTGTGTACCTGACAAATAGGGCAGTGTGCCTGTCCCCAATCTTCCAAGATTAAAATACTCAAATTTCTGTTGGATTCTGCCTTAAGTTGTAATGATTGGCGAACATGAAGGTTCTCAGGTACACCATGGTCAAAGAAAATAAACCTGCTATTTTGGATACGAATCTCAAAAATAGCCATAGCAATAGCTGCATGCTTAGTGTTCGTAAGGTTTAATGACACAAGTAATGCCCTCTCTCTGTCATTCCCACCACACGCTGGCCCTCGGTCTCCGCATTAAGACCCTCCACTGTCCCGTTGGGTCAGATAGGCCAAGACTTTGGATCCCTATTCAGGCAGCACTATACCTGTGCTCAACCCTAGAGAGTGACTTTCATAAAATAGCCTTAGTCTGCACAATCCCTTAAGACGGCAGCTAAGTCTCAGAAAGGGAAACTGAGGCAGTATGGACCAACAGGAAACTACTCTGATATGAAAAGGGAAAGAAACAGCTTATCCAAGACTCAGATTAAAGTCTCTCAACAGTTGAGAGGGAGGAATTTTCACAAAATTGACAAAATTTGCTTTGAGGTTGTATGTGAAGGAAACATTCCTTATTCTGGACACTTTTCAAGTAAGCATGTAAAAACAGCAATGAACCGTACTGAAGCTCTGAACATATGTGACCTTGGCATTTAACCTTATTTTTCCCTATACCTGTGGCTTCCTGGGACTCTCACAGACAAAGTCTGAAGCCTTGTTTACAGTGAAAATAGCTGTTCCAACTCCTTGGGACTGTGTGTGGTAAGGTTTCCTTGGACTCCTGTGGTCAGTGCTTCATTAGACTATAGCCCTGTTCAATGCATATAGCAACCACCTTGAGTTCATTTATTGCAACAGAAAAAGAAAGGGAAGAGGAGAAAAAGGCAAAGGAAAGGGGAAGAGAAAGGGCGTTTAAGGGACCCGTTAAGTCACCTCACTTCAGAAGCCACCTAAATCAGGACTATTATTTAGATACTTAACGGTGTCAATCAACATAATTAATTTTGCATGATTCTCCTTAAAGAAGCACATGCAAATCTTGGAGGTGTAATTCCTGCTAAGTGTTTCTCTCTCCCTTAGTGCCTGTGCTTAAATCTATAAAGCTGCATCTTAATAAACTCCATATTTGCTCAAAAACACAATAAAATATCCCACTGTAGAGAGAATGGCTATAATCAAAAAGATTAAAACAATATGCATTGAGGATGTGGAGAAAGGGTCTTTAAGCACTATTGGTGGGAATGGGAATTCTTATGGCAGGGGAAGCTTTGAGAGCTCCAAAGTTGTCCTTCTCCTTAGGAACTCCAAGAGAGGTGGGAAGGCCTTCTGAACAGTTACTCCATCAATAAATCCAAGAAGATTCTGTGTGAGGGCCAGGAATTTCCATGATATACAAAAATAGTAAACCATATTTTTCAAAACAGAAGATGAAATTTCTAAATTAATATGAGTTTACTATTAACTCTGGGTTCTTCAAGTTACATGAGGTCTTTAAGAAGAAAATTTTAAACACTCATAATTTCTTTCCAGTTTTTCATTTACCTCCCAGTTTATTCAATTTAAGATATTTAATATATTCCTAGAGAGTGCATTTTTAATCTCTTGAATAAATGCATAGTTGATTCTATAATTAATCTGGTCAATACTAAGGACTCAAAGAGGAATGAAAGAATACCCCAAGTTCTTTTGCCTAGTCATTCCAATCAGCCCCAAAACCTCATGCTGAGCTGGCCGAGCCAAGCACATATCAATACAAATAAAACATTGCAAGAGTCTTGGCAGGTCTCCCCGGTGGTGTCTGAATATTTTCCACTAGGCAAGGCCAGCTCCACCACTGCTTGGATGTTCTTATTTTACTTGCAATCAAAGCTCAACATCTGGAAAAAATCACTGTCGTTCTCCAACATGTGAGTCCTTAGAGGGCTCAAGAAAACAGGCAAAATAAGAAGCCCCCAAACATGTCTAAGTCGCTTAGAAAATTAAGTTGTAAAAGGTACTCTTTCCTTTACTCTTTGAGTTAGGAAGGAGAGTCAGATACCAGATGCACACAAGAGTGTCTTTTATCTTTCAGGTCTCACAAAACATAAATTTTTACTGACCCCATGGCAATATCAGGAAGTCTCCCAGCTAATCATGAGACGCCAGCTCTAAGACAATGTCAAATGTGGCTGTGGAATCCTAAAGTTGTCTTTGAACCTAGATTGTGGCAGCACCCACACTAGGAAGCAGCATGAAGCAAGAAAAAAACTGGAGCTGTGATCCAGTCCAACTGATTTGGGATTTCAACCCCAGCTCTACTTCTTAGTAGTCTGGTTACACTGGACATGGCAACATTTAGATCCTAGGCTCACTTATCTACAATCAGGGATTCATGGGAATAGCCTTATAGTGTTGAGAACCTATGATGGTATATACTACAGTCCAGCTAGTGTCTGAACCACAACCTACTCAGTGAGTACAGGTTGAACGAAAACTTTACATTTCAAAGTTTAAGTTAAAACAATGCAAAGGACCATTGGACATTATAGTCAAGAAGAACCCATTAAGGAAAACAACAAACAACAGTAGCCCAAGCTAAGGTAGGAAACTCTCCCTTAAACAGAAGA
Organism: Alexandromys fortis; assembly: GCF_014885135.2. Classification (NCBI taxonomy): domain Eukaryota; kingdom Metazoa; phylum Chordata; class Mammalia; order Rodentia; family Cricetidae; genus Alexandromys; species Alexandromys fortis. Next base: position 5,993,448 of record NW_026067948.1, on the reverse strand, counting down.
AGCACATCCTAGCACAGAGCAATGCCACCCAAGTTGATCAATGAGACTACCGTATTTTCGGGTTACTTTTGTAGGCTCAAAATCACATACCTTGAATAACGATATTTCCCAGCTTTAAAAATGGGACCATCAACCGTGCTGGCAGGACAATGACATGGAGGGAGGTACTGGTTTGTTTGTTTTTTGTTTTTGTTTTTGTTTTTGTTTTTGTTTTTTTTTTTTTTTTTTTTTTTTTTTTTTTGGTTTTTCAAGACAGGGTTTCTCTGTGGCTTTGAAGCCTGTCCTGGAACTAGCTCTGTAGACCAGGCTGGTCTTGAACTCACAGAGATCCGCCCACCTCTGCCTCCTGAGTGCTGGGATTAAAGGCATAAGCCACCATCGCCAGGCTTGGAGGTACTGTTAGTGGAGGTACTGTTAATTAAGCTCAGATAGGAGGAACTCTGGAAAGCACAACCAGGTCCAGGAGCACTCAGGATTCATGGGCAAGAACCTGAGAAACCAGTACTGCTAACCTGTCCCGGGAGGTCTCAGAACAGAAACAATGGCCACAGGTGTTTGTGCTCTTGCTAAACCTAGAAAGGACTTGGAGAGGAATCCTGTCAGCCAGTGTTCAGTCTAATGCAGAGGCCAGCTTGGATTCCACCTCCGAGGTGACCGCACCTTTACAGATAGACAGTAATTCTATAGTGTTCTGTAAGGATGCAGACGAATGTAAACGGGCAGGGATGAGAATGGCTGTCTGTAATCCCAACACTTAAACTATTTGGAAACAAGTGTTACTTTAGGTTTCTTAACAATATTTTGAATACAAGTCTACCAAGTGCTTCACAAGAAAATCTGAGATTCACGTGGAGGCCCTGTCCTCTGAGAGGTTGTCAAAGAGGCCACATCTTAGTAAAAAGGCCAAAGGACAAGGGTGCCACACACATACAAGCAGGAGCCACGTGAGAAAGGAGATGAAGGCCTAGAAGGACATGCTGTGTTTGGGGGTCAGCGAGTATGCTCCTCTTGTTTGGCCACAACCAAGGACGCATGAGTAGGAGTAGGGAAAGGAAAACCAGCCGAAGGTCAGAACACAAAGCTGGACAAAGGAATCTAGTCTTTGTCATTAGGCAATGGTCATGTCAATGTCACTCAGGGCTTTTACAAGAAGAGTGACGTAATCAGATTCCAGCCTTAGAGAGTTCGCTCCACCAGCAGTAAGCAAAACAAATTGGAGATAATTACAAAGGGCTTTATATTCAGCGCCAAATATGTGTCACTTAAGTGCTCTGTTTCAGGAGGCCAAGAAGAACGAACATTGTGTTTCCTGATCCATCCTGGATGCACTGCTTCACCCCGTGTCTGACCCACGGCAGAGCTTCATAAATATTTGCGAAATTAATTCATTATTGGTATAAATGTGTTACTTATTCTAGAGATTTTTGCAGATAGACCTCAACCTCACTGCTATAATGCCTGGCACTATTCTCGCATAGTTACCCCTCCTAATTCACTCTCTGGCACATTAGAGGACCTCATAAGCCATTGTAACCTACACTGAGCCGCAAAGCGTTTCTTCACAGGATCTGCTCGTCAGAGTTTGTAGTCTACCATAGCCCGGCAGCTCTCTCTGAGCTTGGCAGAATATGGAGGACTCCCTTCCCGGCCCCAGCTGGGAGCTTCCTGCTCTCTACCTAGCCTTATCGGGAGGATGTCTCTAGGCCCCAATCCCTGATTTATCTCAAGGATGACCTTAGATAGAGTTCTCTGCAAACACTCTTACCCTGCTGCCCACATGGTAATTAAGTCACGTGTTCTAATTATTTTCATGGGGCCATGCTGCCACTAATCCAGCTGTCTGGTAGACAGTATGCTGCCTAATGCAAATTAGGGTCTGCCCAAGCTACCACCCCAATTCTATACATCCCCTATACGCTGGAGTAAAACTGAGCTGTCTCATCAAAGTCACGTCCTGGAAGGCTGTTTCTGCCGTGTTCATAGGCCGTCCACAGCTCTTTATCGCTGCTGCCCATGTCCTCATGGACTGGAGGCCAACGTACCATGAGGAAAAAGGGCAACATAGGACTTGTTCAAATGGCGACAAAAACTGCAATAATGGTTGATCTTTGACAAAATAAAGGCATTCCTATTATCTCTCTTATATTTCCTCTGTTTCTGGGTTTGTAGAACAGGTAATCCTCTCCTGCAAAGTAAATTGCCACCCGACAGCAAGAGTGGTGTATGGCCTAAATAGACAGTGGTGGAAGCCTGTATTAGCCAGGTGGGCTTCCAGAACTTAATAAAAAAAAAAAAAAAAAAGTTTGTCTAAATCGGGATGGGACTATTAGATCTGTAGAGGGGAATCACCGAGATTAACAAAATCATTAGTCATACTGGCTGCCACTGTTGTAGGTTGCAAATCACCTAAAATAACTCACATTGCGTAGGTCAAGTTAAGGTTTGCTCAGTTCAAGGCTGTCGCATGCTCAAACGCCTCATGACGATGTGTCCAAATGAGTGAGTAGCTCAAGACAAAAGAAAACACTGCTGTTCTCTTTTTGTATTAGCGATGAAGCCAAGCACTCTAGGAAGCATTTGACGGATTAGACTCTCTAAAACCTAATAGAATGTTAGATAAAGATAATGTAGATAAAGACACAAAGATAATCATTTATTTGTGTTAAAGATTTTTAAGACAGTTTAGAACCCACTCAAATTTTTATATAAGCTGGCAATTTCTAACTCTTTATTCAGAATTGAATCTAACAGCCAAAGATGCAAAACTGCCCACAGCTTACTGAAACTTAATCGTTTTTACCAAGTTCAGTCAAAGTTATTTGCATGTGTGAGATAAACTCACAAACAATATTAAGACTTACCATGATCTAAAATAGCTTCCCCGGTAGGCAATTAAGTTGCTAAACAAATGAGAAAATTTATAAACAAATAGACGTTAGCCTTGCAAGTGTTGCTACTGGAGCAAAGAACATCCCATCAGGAACAAAAACACAAAATACAGCCGTGGCCTGAGGGGTGCAGCTGGTTGGGGCAGGGGTTTGAAACCTTCGGGCAGGGACTGTTAGCTGTGAGGAAATAAACACAGATAAGGGACAATGAACAAAGGAAAGCAGGAGAGACCCACGAAAGTCTTCACATTGCTCCATACCGTTATTAGTGATTCTCTTACCAAATTCACCCCAGAGTCTGATGCCCACTGGTCCTTTCCACAATGTTACTCATTCCCAAGAAGATGAGCTGCATCCTGTGCCTGGAGGGACCTGCCTGGGAGCACAGTGCCCTCGCTGGGAGCCTAGGAAGAAAGCATGAACAGGCACAAAAAGAAAGAGTAGGGAAACTGAGGCAGATGAATCTGAAAAGAGCTGGGAGTGGCGAGCATAATGAAAACCTGTTAGAGAACTCAAAACTTTCAAAGAACTAATAAAAAATAGGACTCGCTAACCAGACTTTTCTCACTCCAGAGTCAAATAGCATCACAGAAGACATACACAAGTGGATTTTTCCTGACCATCTTTTTCTTTAAATATGACTTCTTTTGGACATATTTCCAGGACTGCAAGAGTGTGAAACCAAGGATGGGTCGTGACTAAGGATCAAATTTAAAAAGCAGTAGACTATTAATTCATCTTTAAAAAGTACATTGAAGTGATCCTTTATCCTTCCAATATATTAGAATCATTCCATTTTAGGTGAAAATAGAATTTATTCATGCTTTAATTTTCATTTGATTTATTCACTATACCAAATTACCTAATTAGTTATGACCTGCCTGTTGCCTTCATCCCTTCCTTTTGTCCTTCCTTCCTCCTCTCTTACCTCTTCCTTATTTCTCCTTTCTTCTTTCTCCCTTTTCTTTTGTCTCCCTTTGTAATCCAAGTCAACCTTTAACTTGTAATCTTCCTGCCTGTACCTTCCCAATGCTGGGACTATAAGCATGTCTCCCTAAGCCTGGCCCCAAACATGCTTCCCTGTTGTCCATTCATGCATTTTCTTTTAAATCTTTTTTTCTGCAGTGCCTGTTAATCACTCACTGTGGAGACCTAAAAATTCATTCCTGCCATTTCTATTCATACTATGTACATTAGCAATAATACATTTTGATATTTGTTATAGCTCCCACTTTGTTTATCTTTAGATATTTATTTCCAAATACATAAAGATATTTTGAATGTTTGTGTATCCAAGTCTATAGATTTTCACATTGCCTTTACCCCATCTCCGAGCTTACTTGGGCAACAGAAAAGAATATGTAATGTGAGATCTTGTTTTCTCTGAGTTGGACAGCATAATTAATATTACAACATGATCCTCTGCAGGATAAGGTTCAAATGGTCCGAAGAATGCAATAGAACACCAGCCATCTTCCAGATCAGCTAGAATGAACAGGATTCACTTCAAACCAAATTTAAAAATGCATAGCTGGTACTTTCCAAGTCTAAGAAACTTCTCCACTCTTTTTTCTGGGAAATCCTGTCCTTCAAAAACACCACAAACCACTTCTAGGTCTTCATAATAGTAGAGAAATGATGCCAAATCAGTGTTGAATTCATAGTGTCTAAACACAAGATACCAATCACAGCAGGGCAGGCGCGCACTGCCTTGGACATGCTTGCTCAATCAATTACCAAGAACACAAATTATTCGAGACACAAGAGCAGCCCATTCTTCTACCTGAGATGCCTTCCTGCTGTCAATTCCAGCTGTCAAAGCCAAAGTGGATGGAGCATGGAGGGCTTGGCGAAGTCTCCCCTGACCACCAACCACATGTGATCTCTCCTTGTGAAAGCTTGTTAAACGCTCCACCTAGGCGAGCCTTGCTTTGTTTCAGTTTCTCTACATTGACTGTCACCCCTTCTAATGGCACACCCTTCACCAGCAGTACACCCCTCACCAGTGCTAAGGACCCTCAGCAGCGACACCAACAAGCTTTGTTATTTTTGAATGCAATATTACCTGAACACGTGGATGAGTTATAGTTTTTAAAGTACACCCTTCTTTTGCCAGTTACCCAAGAATCTCACGTAGAAAACATCCATGTGGTGAACGACAAAACCAGTTCCTTTAGAAGAACCAGACATAAATGTCCATGAATGAAAACTTTAAGGTCAACTCTAACCAGAGAAGGAATAGGTTTTTTTTTTTCTCACGCTGGCCCTTAGTCTCAGCATCGCTCCAACCCTGTTCCAGGAGTGGACTCTGCTTTGAGGCACTGAGAGTTGTGGGAGGGAAAAGTTCTGTGCAGAGGTGACACACCTGTCATGTGCGGGCAAGTAACTTACTTAATATGTATCTGAGAGGAAAATCCATACCCAACAGTTTTTGTCTGTCCTTGTCCCCGCTGGGCATCAGACATTCCTGAGGCCTCCACCTACCCGATTGTGCCACTCCTCTGCCCTCCAGTTCATTCCAGACCCTGCGTGGGTCCCAGGCCTTCCTCTCAAATACTAATTCTCCCACGCTCCTCTTGAAAAGACTTTCTATTTTATAACCGTATGACCCCACTCGACCTATCTGATTGTTTGTTCTCAAATAGACGAATATTTGCTGTGTATTAGGTATTCAGTGCTAAAGGCACAGTTGTGTGTGCATATGAAAACACAGCTCCTGTTAGCAGGTCTGATAGAAACAGTCAGGACATACAAGTGAGAAGACATCACACAAGTTTGTGAGAAATTGATAAATTATATATTGGTGCTTGTCGTTATACTCATTTTTCCTTCTGTGGATTCACTGGCTAAGCTGTGTTTACCTTCCCTTATGAGAGCAGAATTTGCATCCCAAAGTCTAAGGCATCTTGACTCGGGACCTTCTTTATGTTTGTGTACTTGGAAGCCAGTACAAGAAACCTAGCCAGGGAAGTGGAGACTGTGTAACAGTGACACCAAACTCTCCCAGGAGAAGGCAGTGATCTATACCCAAGTAGCGAAAGTGGGGCCATGTAGAGAAAGGATAGGCAAGGTGGTAGTGTTGCTTCAGCTCCAACAGCCTGGATGTGGCAGCGCAAGATGGGGATGACCACAGTTCAGTCGGGACTCGGATCTGAACACCAAATATGCTGGCTTCACACACTGTGCTCGGTATGAGGGAGGCAATGTCACCACCCTGGGAGGATCTGTGCAGAACTTGGGTGAGAGCATCTCAGAAGTGAGTGACCATGACAGACTCCTGGCTTCTCCTCCCTCTGTCTGTGTCTGTGCTCCATGAATGTTATGCCTCGTGAGGCGTCAGGATGCAGCACAACCCCCCCAAAAAATAAACAGGAAGCCATACTTCAGGAAATATATCTCTTACATCCTACTTATCATAAGCTACTTGCAACTACTAATTACAGAGTAATTGCAATTTTCTGCCAGAGATTAACTAAGTCTTGACTGGTTTAGCCTGGACTCTAAGTTCATCTGTGCTACTTTTGAATCCTGTCTCTTCATGCCCTTCAGTCTTGTTGGTCCATGCAGTTGTCCAGAGCAGTCACATTAACAAACCCAAAGCAATGGATCCTCGTCACTAGACCATGAGGGATAGATAGGGTACAGACCTAAACAGAGAACTCTCAACAGAAGAGTCTCAAATGACTGAAAGACACTTAAGGAAATGCTCAACATCCTTAGCCATCAAGGAAATGCAAATCAAAACAACTCTGAGATACCATCTTAAACCTATCAGAATGGCTAAGATCAAAAACACTAATGACAACGTTTGCTGGAGAGGATGTGGGGTAAAGGTAACACTCCTCCATTGTTGGAGGGAGTGCAAACTTGTACAGCTGCTTTGGAAATCAGTATGGTGATTTCTCATAAAATTAGGAATTAATCTACCTCAAGATCCAGCAATAGCACTCTTAGGCATATACCCAAAAGATGTTCAATCATGCCACAAGGACATTCGCTCAACCATGTTCATAGAAGCATTATTCATAATAGCCAGAACCTGGGAACAACCTAGATACCACTCAGCTGAGGAATAGATAAAGAAATGTATTACATTTACACAATGGAGTATTACTCAGTGGTTAAAAAATAATAATAATGATGATGTCTTGAAATTTTCAGGCAAATGGATGGACTAGAAAAAAACATTCTACATGAGGTAACCCAGACCCAGAAAGATAAATATGATATGTACTCATTCATAAGTGACTTTTAGATGTAAAGCAAAAAAGTAACCAGCCTATAGTCCACAACCCCAAAGAAACTAGACAATAAAAAGACCCTAAAGAGAAATACATGGATCTGCCTAGCAAGAAAAAAAAAGACAAGCTCGCCTGAGCAAATTGGGAGCATGGGGGCAGAGGGGAGGGTGGAAGGAGAAAGGGGAGGAAAGAAGAGGAGTGGAGGAAAATGTATAGCTCAATTAAAAATAATAAAGTGTAAAATAAAATAAAAACAAATCCAAAGCACTTATCCCATGGCTTCTTCCTGTCCTAGTGGAGCTTCCCTTGTTTATCTGTTTATTTTCATTATTGCTCATTAGGGTAGCAAGAAAGCACAGTTTCTCACTCAAAAGACCAAAGAAGAGTCTCTTTATTTTGGAGGGGGTGTCCTTTGACAAAATAAAAACTTTGAAACGATAAAGTGGAGGAGGAGGGACACCCACCAAACCAGCAAGGTCGGAAAAGTCCACTATGGGAAGCCACAGTAGCAAGCAGTGCCCCAGAGCTTGAAAGTCTGTTGCAAACTACAACTTTGCATTTCACACGTATCATAGCTCCCCTAAACACTTTGAAGTTCCAACATAATCTACAGCAATCTGAAGAAAGGAAAGTTTGAATTCATAGCTACTCCCAAAGTATTCCTAAAGACAAATAACCCAACGGGCCATGAGTCCCACAATTCCTATACAGAGCTCCAGGGGTAGACTTCTTGTGTGCTGCCACCCACCAAGTAAATGTTCTCTAGTTTACAGTTACCTACAGACCCTAACACGCCACTCTGAACTTTCCTAATGCCAGTCACTTTTCTCAAGAGTTTCCTGAAGGCATTGTTATCTTATACTAATCATGGGTCGTTTTGATTCTGATCTCTCCCAAAATATTTTCTTCTTAGCAACAGATCAATACCCATTTGGCTCTTTGTTTTGCTACTGCTTTTTGGGACAGATGGAGGAGAGAGAGAGAGATGGGGAGACAGAGAAAGAGAGACAGAAAGAAAAAGGACCACTGGAGAAAATATAGTAGGCTAGGCACTAGCACACAGAAACTGGTCACTCCTGTCTAACTATAATTTTGGGCCCTTGCTCGAACCCTGGTTACCACCATTCTGGTTGCAGCTTTTTGACATCAACTGTTTTATGCTCCACATCAAGAGTGAAAGTCATGGGGTGTTTTCTTTCTATGCTTGGTTTGTTTCCCTGAAGAAAATCATCTCCAGTTCCATCCTTTCGCTATTTGCCAGGACTTCATTCTTTTTCATGGTGAAACAGCATTAGATGGCGCATATGTAACAACTTTCACTCTCTTCCTCGGTTAATGGACACATGTGTTGTTCATATGTCTCGCCTACTGTGAGTGTGAACGTGGAAGTGCACACGTCTGCTCAACATGTCAGTTTTACAGTAGTGGGGTGGCTGAATCACACAGTAGCTCCATTTTTACTTTTTTGCAGAAATCTCTGTTATTTCCTATCTATCTATTCATTCCCACCAAGAGTGTCTAAGGCTCCTCTCTCCTCCATAGTCTTACCAGCATTTGTTACTTCATCTTTTGATAATAGCCATTCTATCCTGCATGGGATTTTGATTTGTGCATCCCTGATTGTTGATCAAGGTGGCTTGTTTGTTTCCCAGCCACTCAAACCCAAATAAAACACAGAAACTATATTAATTACATTTGTAATTAATATATACTGGTTGGCCAGTAGCTTAGGCTTCTTGTTAACTAACTCTTACATCTTAAATTAGCCCATTCTTATTATTTTATATTTTACCACGAGGCTCGTGGTTTACCTAAGGTTCCCAGGCGTCTGTCTCCTTAAGTAACTCCACCTTCTTTTCTCCTCCATCTCTGCTTGGAATTCCCACTTTGCTCTATTCTTCACTTCCATAGGCCCAAAACAGTTTCTTTATTAACCAATGGTAACAAAACATATTTACAGCATACAGAGGGAAATCCCACATTACCTGATGGTTAGAAACAAAGAACACTTTTTCATGTACCTGTTGACCACTTGTCTCTTCTTACATTTCTTCCCTGCACTCCTGGGGTCCTGTCAGAAAACAATATCCCCTTGCCCTCCTGTTCTGGAGTGCTTCCCTTGGGTTTTCTTCTGGTAATTTCACAGTTTCGGGTCTTCTGTGAGTCTTTCATCTCTACTGTTTGTTGATTTCTGTAACTGATAAAAACTGGACTTCTAGTTTCAGTCTTCCATGCGTAGAGATTTTTTGTTTTTTCAGTCTTGTTTCTTAAAAAGCCTGCTCTTTCTCCAGGGCATGTTTCCAGCCTTGTTGGAAGTCAATTGGCTAGAGATGTGTGAGTTTATTTCCAGACACTCTGTTCTGTTCCATTAGTCTGTGTATCTGTTTGTATGCAAATGCCATGCTGTTTTGATTATCATAGCTTTGTATTTTGAAATTGTGTAGTGTAGAACACTTCCTGCTTTGTTCCTTTTGATAAACTTAGCTATTTCAGTTTTCTTGGTGTTGTTGCTAGGGCTCTATAGTGAATACTAAGATTGGTGGGCTTTTTTGTCATAATCCTAAGATTGTCATTTTTGTTTTGATGGGGAATGCCCTGATTCAGAACAGCATGAACATTTTAACAATATTGTTTCTTCTAAAACATGAACTCAATATGTTCTAGTTTCTTTCAATGATGTTTAATTAATTTTATTATAATAATTTTTATCACTTTTGTTAAATTTATTTGTCGGGTTTTCTTTCATCTATATTATAAGTGGAACTGCTTTCTTGATGTTTAGTTCATGGTTAGTTCACTATTTTTAGAGAGCAACACTCTCAATTTTGTGAGTTGGTTCCGTACTCTACAGTGTCACTAAATACATTTATCAGTTCTGGTGAGTTTTCAGTTTTGCTTTGTTTTGTTTTTTTGTGGGTATATTGCAGGGGTAGAGTCTTTGGTGAGTTTTCTATAGCTAAGATTGTGTCATCTGTAAACAATAAGAATTTGAGTGATGTCCTTTATCTCTTTCCCTCCCCCAGCTTTTCTGCCTAAGACTTCTAATACTGTGCTAAACAAAAGTGGTGAAAGCGGGCATCTCAGCTAGCTCCTGCCCTTGGGGTGAAGGGGGTCTTGGACCTACTTATTAGTGTTGGCTAATTGACTAACATGGCTAATGAAATGCCTTTTATTATGCGAGATACATTTCTACACTTAGCTTGATCATGTGTTTCTATACTTCAGTCAGTTGATGTGTTATATAGGATTTATTGACCTCTTTTTATTAAACCAAAACATTGGCTTTCAAGAAGGCAAACATCATTCCCCTTTTACAATTGTGGAAACTTGGGCTCAGGGACTTTAGGTAGATTGATTGCCTAAGGTCAAAGTAAGAAATCCATTAGTAAATTTCTTTAACTGCTTTCTCTCTCTTAGTCATCTGTTTAGAGGAAAACTTGCGAAGTCCCCATATTTTAACCAAGTATCTCATTTAGAAATGAATTATTTTTTTCTTTTCTAGACTTTATAAACATCTTACATTATTTCCATATAATATATAATGTCAATATGCCTGCCAAAAGAACTGACTTTTCAGCCAGAGTTTGGAAAAACACTGTGACAGCAAAACCAGATAAATTTACTGTGATGCGAAAGAAATAGCACTGAGTTCTCCTCTTGGTGTTGGAAGACTCCTAGTGTTCAGCTGACACCAAAAAGCAAGATCTGTGCTGTGGGACAATGGTCTTGTACCCTGTAAAGATTTGTCTCTTGTGCTTATTTAATAAAATGCTGATTGGCCAGTAGCCAGGCAGGAAGTATAGACGGCATGACCAGAATAGAATTCTGGGAAGAGAAAAGGCTCGGTCTATAGTCATCACCCAGCCACAGAGGAAGCAAGATGAGAACACCTCACTATAAAATGTACCAAGCCACAGGGCTGACACAGACAAGAATTATGGGTTAATTTACGATTTAAGAGATAATAAGAAGCCTGAGCTAATAGGCCAACCAGTTTAAGATCAATGTAGACCTCTGTGGGTTTCTTTAGGACTGAACGGCTGCAGGACCAGGCAGGACAGAAACTTCTATCAACAGATCTGTGTGATGAACTCCTAGAACTATTTGTCTCTGAGAGTAGAGGCATCATTTAAAAAACAAGGACTTCTTGAAGTTTGCAGGCAAATGGATGGAAATAGAAAACACCATCCTGAGTGAGGTAAGCCAGACCCAAAAAGAGGAACATGGGATGTACTCACTCATATTTGGTTTCTAGCCATAAATAAAGGACATTGAGCCTATAATTCG
>NW_026067948.1:5940757-5981508 GCF_014885135.2 Alexandromys fortis | reverse complement strand
AAGAGACAGAAATCTTTAATAAATAAATAAATAAATAAATAAATAAATAAATAAATAAATAAATATAAAAATAAAAAAAACAAAACAGCACACCAAGCACACAAGCACTTTCCTGTAAGTCTTATGTAAGTGCTGAGTGACAGCCACACAAAACTGTGCCAATGTGACTGGCCCTTCTAAATTATATACACAAAATGCTTTTCAAACTTCAGCTGGACCAACAAAAACCATTACATATTTAGGGAGAGTTTTAAACCAAAGTCCTTATAGGAGCTTTCAACAGGTCTTGGCTCTACAGAAAAAAAAAAATCCTAGGGAAGGTGAGATGAAGAGGCTCTGACTTAGATTTCGCTGGTTTCAAAGGTATGTGCTGGAGAAGGGGAGGTCCACGGTAGATGATATGGGTCCAGCCTGCAAAGGTGTGCAGAAAGGCAATCAAGACATGCATGGCCAAGCATTGAAAATGCCTCAGAACTTCCTGCATCTGCTCAATCATTTAGATTCTTTATAAGATCCCAAGAGACTAACAACTTGGATTTTTTTTTCCCACTGCCCCTAATAGAAAGCAGTGGAAAGGAAGATTTTTCAGAAAAAAAAAAAAAGAAAAATGATTTCCTTTTGTCTTTTATGAGACCTTACGGTAAGCCAAAACAAAAGCCAGGCCACAGACAGACAAGCTGTGTGTTCCTGAAAATGGCTGTTTTACAAAAAGGAAGGCGCCAAACTACTCTCCAATGTGCCTCACAGATGTTTATCCCCTCAAGCGCTGTGTGTTGTGCATCTACCACGGATCAAGCGCTGTACTGGTTGCCCAGAACTCAGCAGCTTTCTCTGAGGCTGGCACCCTTCTGTTGCTGTCAGTTTCCTGCAGAGAACACTGAAGGTCACAACTGAGGGCTGAGTGTGTGAGGGTCAAGTCTCAGCCACACAGCTTCCCAGATGGAGATGCTCATATTCAAACTATAGTAGAAACTAGAACTAAAGACTTGTGGAGGACCATTGAGAATGAAGAGAGTCTTTCAGCCTCAGGTTAGCAGCTAACAGTGGCTTTCAGACTACCTGACCTACATGCCTGCTTACTCGGGCTACCACACCACCTATAGGCAGAGACAAGAGGTACAACTATCAACAGAATTTAGACTCCAACAGATACTCCTCTGCAGTCTCTGACTCAATGTTGATGCCCTAATGTAGCACGTATTCTAATTGTTCTTAATAATAAAAACCTGGAATCAGATATAGGGGTTAATGCTGAAAGATCAGAGAAGCAGAGTAGTCAGACACTAGAGAGTTCTTACCTCTACCAATGCTCAGACTGAAGGGGTGATCTTGTCTCTACAAATCCTCAGATTTAATCTCAGACTGAATCCTCAAACTACATCTGAGCTCCTGTCTCCTCCTGCCTTATATTCCCCTATCCACCCAGCCAAAACCCTCCTGTTTCCACCTCCCTAGAGCTGGGATTAAAGGCATGTGATCCCAAGTGTTGGGATCATCATTGCACGAGCTCTGTTTCTCTTTTAGACAGATTCAATCTCGTATAGCCCAGGGTGGCCTTGAACTCAGAGATTCATCTGTCTCTGTCTCAAAGACTGGAATTAAAAGTGTGTGCCACCACTGCCTGGCCTCTGTGGCTAACTAGTGACTTAGCTCTGTACTCTGATCTTTAGGCAAGCTTTATTTATGAGATTTCAAAAAAAATATCACTATACCCTAATATAAGATGCATATTTTCTGGAATAATATCTCTCTAGGCAATAAGTTATATGCAGCCTAGAAGTTAAGAAAATATATTAGGAATCTACTGTCAACTTAGTCACATGATATACAGCCTAGATGCCAACACATGAGCAGATAATCTGTTCTCAACCCAGTGTCTGTCACTTTTAGTAGATTTATCATCATTCATAGATCTTACTAACATTTCGCTTTACTTAGAATAAACACAAAAATGTCTACTTATGTGGCAAACTTTTTCAGTGCCTGCCACACAAAATGCAAAAACTCATTTAGAGTAACAGTCACGATTACTACCTAATAATCTCTGAGCTAGGGCTTCTCGACATGATGGTAGTGCTATTTGGAGCTGTGTAAGGTAATCACTGTGCTATCGCATGTTTTAAAAATACCCCAGGACTCTGTTCACTAAATACCTCTTACGGTCCACCACCTTCCTGTATCTACCAACAGTGATGGCCCAAAAATGCCCCTAAATATTTCAATGGTGCCCTGGGGCGAGTGAGAACTCACTGTTCCTCAAGAACTACTGTGCCACAGAACACAAATCACAAGCATATGATTCATATTAAGTAATAGCATGAGGGCCACACGCCTGGGGCACCACTTAGAAGTCTAAGAATCTTAATTTTTCATTTTGTGTTGTTTATTAGTTAAACAATCTCATCCCAGGTACATTGAATGCTACTATCTGGTTATAGATAGATAGAAGCAAAATGTCCACTTTGTTTCCAACTCTACTATTTGAGACCCATTTTGTGGGATATAGAGTATTTTACAAAAGTGTCCTTTAGAGAAGACTGGACATGCATAACAAATTAAATTCAGCAAGAACTTGAGTGGTGAATAAACAGGATAGAAGACTCCACCCAATAGAGCAAGAATTACAGTTCCCGAAGTGCTGTGGACCTTGAGAAAAGTGAAACCCATCAATAGCTCTTTTTATCAGATTCAACCATGTAGCCTCAAGCTTACAAAGTTTCAACCACATCTCTAACCACCACAGTTCAATGGGAACCAGACCACATAGCCGAAGCATTTAACTGTGTGTAAGTAGAAACCAGGTCAGCTGAGAGCCACACTCCCAAACAGGCCAAATAAATCTGAAACTTAGCATAAAAGTGGGGTTTTGACCATCTCTTGATTTGCTTGCCTTGATTTTTGGTCTTGACAAGACTTCAGTCATACTTAAGATCATGAAAGACTAGACTCTCATGGGATTCTAGAGGGTCATTAAAATATTGTTGTTCTGTTATTTGGGGCCACTGAGTAAACACTGTGGCAAGTATGTCCAAATTATTCTTAATAATAATAGACTTTAGGATTTGGAAGTATAGCTACAGAGGATTTTCTTTCTTAAAAAAGAAAAAAATCAGTTGGTCTATTATAACCTGTTTCTCATTATATCGGCGCTGTTCAACTCATGCATAGCTCATAAAATCTCAGAAAGAGCCACAAATAAAATAACAGGAGTTAAAAGGGCAGAGTGGAGTTCCACGCTCTCAAACTGTTCATAGAAAGCAGCTGCAAAAATACCACAGCTCTCATTGCCTGTCTCTGGAGCAGAGTCTATATAATTATCCCCGTAGGAATGTCTCCCAATCACAAATACTCAGGAAGCCATTAACACTACTGCTGAGATGGACATGCCATGGCATGGATAGATTCGTGGGAGGGGCACTTCTTGTGTGGTGAACAGGGTGAGACATGGAGGACTCACCACCCTCGGAGTCCACTAGGAAAACAGAAGGTATTGGAGAGAAATGCTGGCAATCAAAGCAACAGATTTTCTTCATTATAGGTGAACTGTTCATACACTTAAGAAACACTTTTTGGATATCAACTGCTATGACAACAATTTTTTCTGGATTCGGCAAATCATAGAAATGTAGTCAATTAATTACAGTGACCTAGCAGAGGAGTTTAAAGAATAAAAAATAACTTGCTCTATGCTTACAGAACAAGTCCTGGTGTAAGATGAAAGACTAGAAGCATTCTATATAACTGTGTAAGTAACAGTCTGGGTAACAAAAGTCAGGTTCTATTCTAGGGAGATAAAGCAAAGTTGAGCAACAGAAATCAAAAGATGATAAGAAAGCTAAGAAGTGCAGAGAAACTGCACTGTGTGATGAAAATGGTGACATAAGCAAGCCACAGCTCCAGTCCTGTTTCCAAGAGGGAAGCCAAAGCCACAGCCTTGTAGAAACCAGGTGGCCTTGGTGGGGGAAGACTCACAGCCCGAACCACAGGATAAACCAATAAAACAGGCCATCTATTGTCAATCATTCCTCCTTCGTAGGTCAACAAGAGAGACCAAATCCACTTTGGGATAAAATAAAATAAAAGGGGGGAGGTAGAGATATAACTAAGTGGTAGAGTACCTACCTGGCATGTTAAAGGCTGTAGATTCAATCATTAGAATATACTAAAACTAAGATTTTAAAAACATGCTGCTAAGTAAAATTATGCTGCAGAAATGAAAGCATATCTAAGCATAGGGAGCATTTGGAATACACGGTCTGAAAATAATCAGTCCATGACAATATTGTAGTTAAAATTATAAAACTAATGAACAATAAGCAATAGACAACTTTGTGACAACTCACAAAGACAAACCCAAAAGACAACCTTCACAGCTCTCAAAATAAATCTTAAAGACAGGCACAACATATTTTAAGCCCTTAAACTAAGTAACAGCTGACAAAGATTAGTATATACAGTAAAGTTATTATTGGAAATAAAGATCTTCCAAAATGAGTACAAAACGAAAGTAATTTGTGAAAAGACAGAACTGGAAAACATACCTAAAGTAATCTACACACAGTGCAAGAAGAAGGGTAGTTAAAATGAAGACAATAGGAAAGAACAAATTTGATCAGGACTAGATAAAGAAATGAGAAGTGAGAAATAATCAACCATATGAAATACTGTAAAGAAAGCAAACTAGCAAAACCATGATATAGAAGAAAAACAAAAATCGTTATTATAAAAACCAACATTATTAGAAAAACAACAAAAAGTTTACAGCAAATCCATCACAATTATAACCCTAAACATATGGTCTTAACTCCAAATAAAAGATGCAGATTAGCTGATGAGATTAACTAACAAAATCCAAAGAAATACTTTTGATTGGTAAACACAAATAGCAACTAAAAGTGTAAATATGGGAAGAGATACACCAACAATTGAAAAATTAGAACAGGATTACCAAACTCATATTTGACAGTTGCAGGATATTTGATCACACTGTGAAACCCAAGACTGTGTTAATGAACAAAACTTGAATCAGGGTTAGGAGCCAGCAACTGGTTGACAGGAATTAGCCATAGAGAGCATGAAAACCACTAAGAAGATAGATAGAGAGATGCATGGGAAGGAATAGGGATGGACTTGGAGTTTCATGGTCTTTTGGGTTTGGGAAAACTGGAGACATCCTTTCTTGCTGGGTCTTCAGCCAAAAAGAGAAGTAAGCAGGTTGCTCCTCAGACTCTCTGTGCTAGAAGGTTTTCACCCAAACATCTGACTCCTGAGTCTTTATTAGACATAGAATGATACAGGCTTATTTATAAACTATATTTAGCAGCAGTATATTAAGAAGTGACCAATCCTTGAAATCCTCCTTTATTTGTTATTAAAAAGAAATAAGGAATCCGGGCGATGGTGGCACACGCCTTTAATCCCAGCACTCGGGAGGCAGAGGCAGGCGGATCTCTGTGAGTTCGAGACCAGCCTGGTCTACAGAGCTAGTTCCAGGACAGGCTCCAAAGCCACAGAGAAACCCTGTCTCGAAAAACCAAAAAAAAAAAAAAAAAGAGTTGCTTATTGAATGTGACCTATTTTTGGCTTCAGAATATCTGAGCTATGAGGGAAAGGGTTGATTACACTGGTCAGTGACTCTGTAATACAACATACACAGTTTTACAAGAACAGGAGAAAAATTTGTCTTCACAGTGCCTACTTTTAAATATTCCCAGCCTGTTAAAAGATACCATTAAAAATTCTTCCAGAAGGGATGTTAAGCATCCCCACCTTGTGACAATGTTTGGTATAACTGCCATTAGAAATAATTAATAAACAGTTCCCTCAATTCATAATTAACATTATATGGATGATAGCTTACTGGCTGGTTCAGATATGGATATCTTAGGAAAAAATGTTTCAGAAAGCAAAGACAATTTAGCCTTATGGGTGAATACAAATTACTCCTGAAAAAAAGTAAAAGGAGAAGAGTCTATTAATTACCTAGGATATAAGACAGGTTTACAGAAAATTCAACCACAGAATGTACAAATCAAGAGAGATCAATTATCAATTCGATGATTTTCAAAAATTCCTGGGAGATATTAACTGGCTATAATCCACAACTTGACTAACTACTCAAGAACTAAGTTATTTATTTCAAACCCTACAAGATAATAAATACATAGATAGTCAAAAAAACAATCATTTGAAGATGAGAGAAAATTAACTCTGGTAGAAAAAAATTACAGGATGCACAAGTGGATTGCGTGGATCCAGAGCTTGACTGAATTCTAGTCATTATACCTTCTACTTATTCTCCTACAGGAATTCTTATTTGGGGAGAAGATAATATCTTAGAATGAATATTTTTAGCACACAAACAGAGTAAAAATAATCAAAGACCTATGTAGAAAAGGTTTTTGAATTGATTTTGTAAGGAAAGTTGAAACTTTATCAATTGTCGCTTTGCTTAATTGATCTATTACCAATAAAGTTCAAGAATCAGATATTGTGGTGAAAAACTTATAGATCAAAGAAGCAGAGGAGGAGTGACCAGTTGACATCTTTCTTATCAGAAATCCAATCAGTGTCTCTTCTCTCTATACGTCTCAGATGGAAGAGAGCATGAGAATTCCAAGTCCCTCTTTTCTCCTTCCTGTCTGTCTTCCCTATCCATATTCCTGGCTACTTTATGGCTAATCTGGTCAGCTAGTCACCGACTCTGCCCTCTTACTCAAAGTTAACTTTATTAACATACTCTAGGAGCGTCACAATGCAATCAAATATCCCACAATATTTCCCCCTTTTTGTCTAAATGAAAAAGGAAAGGTTTTAACTCTAATATAGTAAAACTATATACTATAAAAAAAATCAGGTATATGGAATTGAATCGACAATGTCCAGTCCATTTGTAGCTGGCAAGTCAAAAAAATACTCTATTATCTATCCTATCTTGGTGAGTCCCTCCCTTCTTCTTCCTGTCTATCATCTCTGTCCATATTCCTGGCTTCTCTATGGCTAATTCCAGTCACCTAGTCACTGGTTCTTCCCCAGTTCAAAGTTACCTTTATAAATATAGTCTGGGAGTGTCACAGTGCAGCTAAACATCCTGCAACACTCAATCAGCAGGAATAGACCCAGCAGAAATTGTAGTACCTTTTACTAATGCAAAAACTGCCTTGTTGTGTGCCAAAAATGAACATTTGCAGAGAGCATGCAGTAATTTGGGGGGGAGAGACTAGCAACAAATATCCCAAATGCAGGAGACTTCAATCTATATAAAGAACTAGCTGGATTCTACCTCATATAATAAAAGGAACATCAATTTCTGGAGCCCCTACATTCTATATTGATACAAATAAATCAGGAAAGGCAGGTTATAACAATTCAGAAAACATAATTAAAGTGGCTCAAGTCCCATATGATTCAGTTCAAAAATCAGAATTATATGCCATTTTCATGGTATTATTAGATTTTCCATAACCTCTTAATACATTTGCTGACTCTCAATATGCAGAAAGAGTTGTTTTACAAATCAGATCCACTGAACTTATCCCAGATGATTCAGAATTAACTGTTATTTATTCAGTTACAACAAGAAATCAGAAATAGAAATCATCCCTTGTATAAAATACATATCAGATCCCATGCAGGTCTACCAGGCCATCTGGCACAAGATGAAGATGAAATTGATCAGCTACTAATAGAAATGATACTAAAGAGCCTCAGAGTTTTATAAGAAACGCAATGTTAATAACAAAGGTTTGAAAATTTTTTCCTCACTTGGCAACAAGCCAAAGAATTTATAAGGAAATGTCCTAACTGTTCTTTGTATAATCAAACTCCACTACCTGCAGGACACCCAAAAGGTTCTCAATGATAAAAAAAATTTGGCAAATGGATGTGCTTTCAGAGTTTGAAAAATTAAAGTATGTGCATCATACCATAGATACATATTCAGGATTTCAATGGGCCACTGTTTGCGTTCTGAAGAGGCTGACTCTGTAATTATACATTCATTAGAATTTGTGGCCATTATGGAGATACCTATACAAAGTAGGACGCTCCAACATATGCCCTAGGAAATTGAAAGAGGTTTTTGGATGTTACAACATAAAGCATATTGCAGGTATGGCACACAGTTCTACAAGAACAGGCAAGTCCAAAAGCAACACACAGGAAGGACTAATAAAGATTGAGGCTGACGTTAATAAAATGGAAACTAAAAGAGCAAAACATGGGTGGCTGGGGGTCAATGGGTAAAGGGTTTTCTATACAATCATGAAAACCACTTTTAGATGGCCAGAATCAATGCAAAACCCAGGCATGGTAGCACACACTGTAATCCCAGTTGTGGGGGGGGGGGGGGAATGGGGGCAGGGACAAAGATGGTAAGATTGTATGGTTTGCTGGCCAGTCATTCCTAAGACAGCAAGCTCTGGGTTCAGTGACAGGTCCTGTCTCAAATAAATAAATAAATAAATAAATAAATAAATAAATAAATAAATAAATAAATAAATACAAAGAAAAACAACAACAACAATAAAGTGACCAGGCAGTAGTGGCGCATGCCTTTAATCTCAGCACTCAGGAGGCAGAGGCAGGCAGATCTCTATGAGTTCGAGGCCAGCCTCGTCTACAGAGTGAGTTCCAGGACAGCCAAAGCTACACAGAGAAGCCCTGTCCCAAACAAACACACAAGAAGGTGGACAATGTGTCTGCTCTGACAAATGAGCTCTGAAGTGCTGCTGAAAGAAATTAATGATGCCAGGCGATGGTGGCACACACCTTTAATCCCAGCACTCAGGAGGCAGAGGCAGACAGATCTCTGTGAGTTCGAGACCAGCCTGGTCTACAAGACCTAGTTCCAGGACAGTTACACAAAGAAACTTTGTCTTGAAAAACAAGAAAGAAAGGAACGGAGAGAGGGAGGGAGGGAGGGAGGGAGAATTTCTCTGCACTCTAACACCATTGTTTTATTTATCTATAGAAAATGTTTAATGCTAAATAAAATAGTAACTTATATACCAATTGCTTGGTGCTAAACTCTATTTTGTTAGTATTAGGATAGCTAGACCAGCTTGTTTCTTAGGTCCATTTGATTGGAAAATATTGACTCTGTGGTGATGTCTGTTTTTGAGGTGATGCAGCAGAAGGATGGATTCTGTTTTTATATCCAGTCTGTTAGCCTGTGTCTTTTTATAGGTGAATTGAGTCCATTTATATTAAGAGATATATATGGTCCCTTTACATTTAACAAAATAAGAAAAAATACATTACCATCTATCCTATCTTTGTGAATCTAAAATTTTATATCTAATTTATTCTTTATCATAACTAATAAACACAATAACTATCTGTCTTCAATTCTTCAAAGACGCCAGAAGGATATATTACCTAAGAAAATAGGAAGTGCATTGTAAGGAACTTCCAAAATTCTAGAAATTACAGAGTCTTCTTGCTGCCTGGACAGTCACCCAAAGTTTTTCTGTAATTTAGGGCATCCATCTTCAGCCTACAGGCCCATAATATCTGGCAGACTTTTCAGTGAAGCAGGAAATTTGAAGATCTGTTTTGCCTTGTACTTTTAAAGTTCATCAGTTGCTTTCTTCTGTGTACTACAGAATGTCTGGAAATTTCTTCTGTGAATCAGGAACCCTGAAGACCTCCTAAGAAGGAGAGCAAAGACTGTAGTCATCAGCCAGATACAGAGGGAGTGGGAGCTGACCATGCCATGCTAGTAAAGAAACTGCCATGTGGCAGAGCATAAATACGGAATATGTGGCAATTGGAGCAAATGCTCTGAACAGAAAATGTCTGATTACAAATGAAAGGAGGAACAGTATATTTAATCATGTAAACTAGGTAAATGAAGAAAAAAACTTCGTTTGTGAAATGAGCACAGAGTCAAAAGTAGGGGAAAAATAAAAGTGGATTTCTACATTAGCCAATGAGGAAAGCCAGGGTAAAAGACAAGGGACAAAGTAAAAACTTTTACAATGATGTTTTCAGTAAAACTAACCTAAGATGTTTTTTCCCAGCCTTTATCTCTGTCACTGCATCCCTACAGCCATGAAGAAGTATGGGACGCATACTATCAAGCAAATTTCCACAGAGCTGAAGCAGTAGCCCCCATGAAAGGTAGGGTCTACGCCTTCACAGCTTGACCCTGAGTCTGCAGTGGGTCCACCAATGGACTATGGGGTGATGCTACAACCATATCTGGGCCTAGCCTTTGTAGACTGGCTTTTCTACTATTTCTCTTCTCCTAAAACATGTACTCTAGGAATGAGCCACCATGATTGCAGAAAGCCCAAGTGTGTCCCCGGGGAAGCCCAAGCATCATGGTGGAGAGGTTGGGAATCTCCAACCTCCTTTCCTGGCTGAGCTACCAGACCCAGGGTAGCCTCAGGTTGTTAGGGGTGGAAAGCATCTTCTTGAAAGAAAAGGACCTCAGCACTGCTTGCATCCCAGATGACATCATGTGGAACAGAGAACAGTCATCCTTACCAGGTCCTGCCCAAATTGCCAATTTTTCAAGAAAAACAAACAGTATTGTTATTACAGCGCAAAGGTTTGATGTGGTTTATTACATAACAATAAATAACTGGTATGGCCTCCTAGTAGAACGAGCACATTTCGCACTAGGGAAGCATTTCTAAGAGTAGGTGAAAGGAAAGATGTCTCAGCCTCCAGATGAAGTGAAGACTCAATCACCTATCTGCCTGTCTTTCTGGTTAAGGTTCTGTCCTGCCATCTTTTTTTTTTCGTGCTGTGAAAGAAAAATAAGGATGGGAAGGCAGCCTTCAGCCAAGCCTTCTGTCCTTGGTCACGTGTGATGTGTTGACTCACATGGCTCCACAAACCCTCAGAGCATGAGAAAGAATGACTAAGGGAAGCGGCTGAGGAGAAACTCACATGTACCGGAAAATTTGTTCTTGGGGCACCTGTTTGCCATCTGTGTTGAAACACACAGAGAAGTCCTGAGGACAGCGGGGGTCATTCGGAGGGTGTTCACACCGGGCATTGGCCCTCTTGCTTTTCTTCTAGTTATCAGCATGAAATAGTGGGTCAACAAGAATCAAGTTCATCCAATTCCTTCACGCCACCATCTCTTCGGCTCCTGCTTGTATAAACAGTTTCTTCTGTGTCCCCACCCTGTCACAGGGAGCTTCCTCTATTGTGGTACTTCTCACGTAGCGTGTACTTGGCTGCCTCCCATACTAGACGTTCACATCCGGGAAGCCTTTGTATATCCAGTTTACAGAGCTTTGGCATCCTGCGAGTGCAGAGCTTGTGCAGAACTACAATGGGAAAATGAATAACACTCGTGCTTAGCTTAAAATTGCCCCCAGATGACCAACAGTCTCCTGGAAAAGAAAAAGAAAGCTAACAAGTATTTTCCTCCAGAACTTTCCATTGACTCTTCTAAACACAAACATGAATCTCCCTAATGCAATGTCTTTGGAGTGTGCTTAGGTAACAGTTTTATGATTATGACCAAAACATGACATTTGTTCTTGATAATATTTAAATTTGAAAACTTGAATCCATTTCATTCCAACCTGGGACAGTAGATGAGCATTAGAGAAGGAATCTAAATCTTACAGATTCTTGATTTCTGTGCGGACCTCACTTTTAATAGATAAAATATGGAAACATTAAAACTTTAGAACATTCTTTGATTGAAGGAATTTTTGTTTCTAAAAGGGTGGTTTTTAGAGTAAATATCTGAAATTTCAGAGATAATGTATACCAATCAGCTTTGATGGCAGTGGTGTCTATGGTCAAGTAATCCTTGTTTTACTGAAGAGCCTAAAGTCCAAAAATAGTTGTGCTGGCAATTTTATTATATCATATTATTGTAATTGCCCTATTATTGTTGTTATTAATCTCTTACTGTGTATTATTTATAAATCAAATTTTATCATAAGTATACACGTATGGTATACGATGTAGAAAATTCAGTTCTATGTGTAATTTCAAAACCCCTTGGGGGGGTCTTGAAATGTTTCTTCCACTAATAATAAGAGATCATATTGTTGAAGTAAGTGTGTGTGTGTGTGTGTGTATGTGTGTGTGTGTGTGTTGGTTGCTCTTTCTATTTCCGTTGAGACTTTGAGGTTTTCTCTGCTCATCTAATCTGCTACAACTTCCACCAAGATGTCTCCATGTGTGCATTTGACCCGGTTGTGCTTTATCTCAGGGTGCCCTCCCATGGCAGAGACTCACCCTTTAGTATAGAGCCTTACTCCCTCTTCAGATTCCATCCATGACTCTCGAACTCAAGCTGCTTCCCACCCAGCCTCCTATGCAGTGTGAACTAAAGTCACTCTGCCTACCCTTCGCCTATTTCATCTCCTCCAGCTGGAAACCTGGCTGCGTTGCTTTCCCATTGGATTCCTCACTGCTGATGCCCAATCAACCCGTTTTCGACTATAAGACTCTGTCTTCTCTGATAAATTGCATCTTGATAATTACAGTTTTATTTTCAAGAATCTCAATTCTTTTTGCATTAAAAATGCATTTTCATTCTCATTTCTGCTGACTTCTTCAAGACACTAAATTTTGAATGTATTATTTCATAAGTAATGTGTGTTTTGTTCAAACTCCTGTCCACTTCTTTCCCTCCAGCTCCTTCCATTCCATTGCTCTCCCAACACGTTTTTCTTCCAACTACCTGTCCTTCTTTTTAAACCCACTGAGTCCTCCTAGCACTGCCAATATATACATGGATATAGGATCATCCACAGGACCATGGGAAGCTTCTCAGGGATCCCATCTCTGAGGAAAACTGACACGTTTCTCCCCTGGCAGCTGTCAATCACCAATAGCTCTTCAGCAAGGGGTAGGAATTTGTGAGCCCCTCAAGACCTGTATTTTAATATTTTAAATACATCTTCTCTATTTTGTGACATATTTAGAACAGATAACCGACTCTAAGAAGTGAATTTAAGTACAGTCTTAGCTAGAACTCAAAAAAATTATAAACACATAAATCCAAACACCATAATTCAAACATGAAAGAAGCTACTTTTCTTGCTCAAGTCCAGGGCCCGTGGGTCAGCAGGGATCGAGAGGGCTCTCAGCAGATTGGACGGTGCCCATCCACACGGTGAACTCATAGACACACCCTGAGATGTCTTACTAGTTCTGCTCTAGATCCACACAGTGCATCATCACTATGACTACGCCCTCATGTTCTTTGTATAAAGACACAAATCACCATGCATGAGGAGCCACTCTTACCCAGCCTGATGCCATCCTGGCCTCGCTGCAGCTGTGAGGACGGGTTGCTAATAATGTCCACCTTCAGAGTATCAACAGCTATACTCCAGTATAGCTTTGGAAACATGCCATTTATCCTAAATACCATCTCTTGATTCTGACAATGTGAAGGTCACAACATGGAAAACACAAGCGGGGAGGAAGGGATTTTGAAGGACCTGAACAAGGGGTCACCTGTACCTTTAAGTCCCAGATAAACTTAACATTATCTGACTCACTGTACACTAAGCTCCAAGAGAAAAGGCCACAAGGATTGAAATAATGGAGCTGAGGGCCATTTGGGGATACTGAGCTTTTGCATCTCAGAAAGCAAGTCAGGCAAGCACTCCAATCCAGTCTCTTGTCCTCTCATGATAAAGGTTTGTGTCTTTGCTTGTTCTCTAATGCAGCTGACCCACCCTGTGTAACTGTGACCCAGCCCGTTCATTAGAAATCAACAGTCACTTTTCTAATAATAATTACCACTTTCTGAATGCTTACAGGATGATTTCCATTTATAGGTTTTTCTCTATATGCATTGTTTAACCCACCACCTATGGTTTGGGACACCAAGGATCCACTGTGATCCAAGGCTCAGCCCTAGGGTGGTGCTACTGGAAAGAAGAGAACCCTCTGAGAAGTCAGAGAGACTTTCGATCATTGTCTTGGGAATTGTCTGTGCAGCACACCGGTTCTCCCTTGTGTTCTCACAGAGGCCTGTGATAAAAGGAGCAAGTATAACCCCATCCACCATCTCTTCCTCTCCACTCCTGTCCAAGGCATGATTGCTTGACACCATAGACAGCCCAGTGTGAAATCTTGCTATCGGCCACCCTCACCAGAAACCAACTAGAAAATGGGCCACTTAAACTTCCCCTATGAATGTCCAGTGTCATAAGTCAAATAAGCTTCAACAACATCTCCATAAGTAGCCTGAGCCCAGTATTTAGTTACATTGACACACATCCGAATAACACAAGTCCTCAAAATTAGTCTTAACCCTCAAAGTATCACCAGTTCTCTTTCTACACAAAATATGAAGGAAATACAGCGTCTTTGCTTTGGTGTTTTTGAAGCCCTGGAAGTCAAACCCAGGCCCTGGCATGTGTTGTGCTGGCCTACCCCTGTTTGCTTATGGCTAGCACTCCCATATACTGATGCTGTAGGCGTTTGTGGTTGGGTCCCTCCTCCTGTGGTCACCATGTATTATGATACGAACCGTACAGGAAATAAAAACAGGTGTGTCACATGCCAACCAGCTTCTCCTGAACTGACTGTGGAGGCCAGTGTGAACTAGCCATGATCTTCCTCAGTCATTGCGAATTAAAATTTTCAAACTGAAAGATACCACAGTTGCTGGGTTTTGTTGTTGTTGTTGTTTTCCAAGAAACTAGAGTAATTGAAATAATTAAGTCAGTCAAATTCTAAAGTTATGATGACTAAACCTCTAATCATAAACTAAGATTGCCTCCAGCTGGATTAAGATTGCCTCCGGCTAAAGAACTCGAACTTGTTACCTTGCACTGTTTTTCCAAGCTTGTCTTGGAAACTTTGCTTCAATTGGTCGTCTTTCCAAATGAGTATGGTTACAGAATCAGAAATAGAAGACTAAAGTTCGTTCTGTGACCCAGATATCTAGGCAGCTTAGACTGGGTCTAGTGACAGAGTTTGAATAATTTACTTAGAGTCTCCTGTCAAAGGAGACCAGGCATGCTACAAGTCCACCCCATCTTTCTAGTAGACAACCCTAGAAAGACTTGAGGAATGCAGATAATGCTTTGTGTGTTTTAAAAATAGCAAAAACTACGCTCCAGCCAGGGAAGTCGGTAGGGCAACTGAAGATCTTCTCCACTCCCCTGCTCCTCCAAATTCAATCATCCAGCCTCAGTCCCAGCTCTGCAGCACACCGCTGACCATGGCCTTCCCCCTTCTCTCTGCCACCATCTCCAGGATCGCACAGATCTCCGCAAACCTTCCTCCCCACTCATCCCATCATGGCAGTCCCCAACTCCAGCAGACATTCCCTGGGAACCCACCAGCCAAGCCTGCTGGAGAAGCAAGCAGACGGGCTGGCAAAGCAGGCAGGTTAGCTTCAGGTCTCTACTCTCTCTCCTCTCCTCCAAACCCCACCCCCAGTCTCATCCCAGCCCTTGAAGCAGGCCACCTGGTGTGTCCTCACTTTACTCTCTGCCTCAATTCCCAGGGAGCTAAACAGATCCTGGTGGAATTCTTCGATTCCCTCCCTTCTGTGGAGCCACCCAGCTCTCCTCCTAACCCGTATATGTCCCAAGTGTCAGCTTCCTATACCTAGAAACACATTTTACCCAGAAGGCGCCAGTGGCTACACCAATCTGGATCCCAGAAGAATTCCCGACAGGGAAACACGGAGCCATCGCACCCTTCTCCAAATCAGAAAGGGCAACAGAAACCAAGGAACAGAACACCCACCCATGGTGACTATATGCTGTCTCAAATTAATGTCATTGACATCACGTAAATAATTTTAGGTGGACATATAAGTCACACTGTTTCAATCTATAGCATCACAAGCTATTTGAGGGGAAAATATAATTTACGTTTGTTTCTATCAGGCTTTGTCAGAAATCATCACGATAGTTGTTTTGCATCTACTCTAATAAATGTTAAAAGTCCAAACTAGTAGAAGGACCCTGCCGTTGCTTCTTTTAGACGCTGTGGGTGTAGTCTAGGAAGTGCATGTTTACCTCAGTTTACAAACATCTGATTCTGACTTGTCCATCACACCTAGAAGCACATGGTGAGAGACACGCCAAATACAACATTTCACCGTTCACACTTTCAGCTGATAAGATGGCCTGGTGAGGCCACTGATGCCTAGTCATCATGCCAGACCCCATTTCAAGGACACATTCTAGAAATTTCCTGAGATTGAAACCACACTCATTGAAATGAAAACCACATTTATTTGTCACAATTCTTTCTGCTCTAGTTCTTTCAAGGATCTTCAAAGAAAACTGCAATGTGGGGTTTTCCCCAGTTCTCCTGCTGATTGTGCCGGAAGTCCCAGACCAAACTCATCAGAGGAATCGCTTAACCCACTCGCCCTGGAGATCAGTCTTCTCCCCATAGGATACGCAGTGCGTTTCTAGGCCAGAGTACATTTTCCCTGGCAAAAATTATACTTAAAAACAGAGAGAAATCTGAGAAACATTGTCTTCTCTGATACCCCAGTATTATGTTTTCTGAGATGAATATTCACCAGAAATTGGAGAAAAAGGTCTTTCTAAGAACAGTACCATAGGCAGAAATCATAAAGTGAATTACCCGCTCAAAATCAAATTATTGGCCTGGAGAGATAGTTCGGTGATTAAAGGACTTGTCGCACAACCGTAAGAAATACATAAATCCCCAGGATGTGTGTGGATGTGGGGTGAAAGAGAAGGGCCGCTTGCAATCCCATCCTCAGAAGGCAGCGGCAACTATCCACACAGCAAGCTGGCTGCTGAGACTAGCCACAGCGGGGAGTTCTGAGCTTGACTGAGAAGCCCTACCTTAGTAACGAATACAGCAGAGAAGCAACGGAGAATGGCTGCCGTCAACCTCAGTCCTCCGCAAGGATTTATACTTACGTACAGGTACCTCCACACCGATGAGCCTACACACACACAAACATGCATACACATGAACAGTGCACTCACAGGCATGCAAAAATGGAAAAATAAAAACAAAGCATCTATATATCAGGCAATACCATACAAACAAAAATTTGAAAACTACAAACCAACGTCTTCCCCCAAGTGCTTGATAGTCTTATGCAGTTATTTTAATTTTTCTGTTATAGACACACTAGAAAACATAAAAAGTTCAAGAAAGCAGAGTTTTATAAAGGAATGTGTAAAAACAAAGCCCACCCTTTCCTCCGTCACGCTATGTGTATTGATTATTCGGGAATATCACACAGTGCCCACCAATCACATTCACTTCCCAGTCCTCCCAGGTCCACCCTTCCAAATATATAAAGTCCAGTTTGTGATGCCCGTATGTTCATTGGGGCATGTTTATACTCCCAATGGCCAGCTCCTTCCCTACCCCACCTTTGCCAGGAGCCATCAGCTATAAAGAGCTACGGTCCAGCATGTTTTATCACGATTTTTTTTTTGCATTTGACTCAGCATCCTCTTGCTTCTAGCATCCTGTTAGCACTGCAGGATAAGCCTGTCTGATGAATGACTACATTATTCAAAGCATATATTTTTTTTACTTTTTATTGTTTTTATTGAGCTATGCATTTTCTCACTCCCCTTTCTTCATTTCCTCTCCTCTTCTACCCTCTTCCAGGATCCACATGCTCCCAATTTACTCAGGAGATCTTGTATTTTTCACCTTCCTATGTAGATCCCTGGATGTCTCTCTTAGGATCCTCTTTGCTGTCTAGTTTCTCTGGGGTTGTGGCCTGTTGGCTGGTTTTTTGGTTTTTGGTTTTTGTTTTTTGGTTGGTTTTTTTTTGTTTTGTTTTTTTTTTTTTTTTTTTTTTTTTTGCTTTTTGTCTAAAAGCCACTTATGAGTGAATACATATTATATTTGTCTTTCTGGGCCTGGATTACCTTACTCAATATCGTTTTCTCTAGGTTCATCCATTTGCCTGAAAATTTCAAGATGTCATCATTTTTTTACCACTGTGTAGAATTCCATTGTCTAAATGTACCACATTTTCTTTATCTATTCTTAGCTTGAGGGGCATCTAGACTGTTTCCAGGTTCTGGCTATTACAAATAATACTGCTATGAACATAGTTGAGCACATGTCCTTGTGGTATGATTGAGTGTCTACGGTAATGAAAACAGTCTGGCATTGACATAAAAACAGACAGGAGGATCGATGGAAACGATTGAAGACCCGGATATCAATCCACACACCTATGAACACCTAATTTTTGACAAAGAAGCTAAAAATATAAAATAAAAAAGCATATTCAACAAATGGTGCTGACATAACTGGATATCAGCATGTAGAAGAATGAAAATAGACCCATATCTATCACCATGCAGAGACACGGACTTGGGACTTACATTCCAATCTGTTTATATAAGGGGTCCATGGTCCTGGTTATGGCTGGAGGCCATGTTGATGTCCATGGTCCTGGTTACTGCTGGAGGCCATGTTGATGTACCTCATCTCAACAAATACAACAAAATGTAAATAACACCCTGCATCCTATCTGACCACCACAGATTAAAGCTGGGTTTCAACAACAGAAAACCTGCAAACTCATGGAAGGTGAACAACTCTCATGGAATAACCACTGAATCAAGGCAGAAATAAAGAAATTAAAGATTCCCTAGAATTCAGTGAAAACGGATGCACAAGCCGAGCTTACAGAACACTGTGAAAAGTGGTACTAAAGGGAAAGTTCACAGCCTTCATAAAGAAATTGAAGAATCTCATACCAGCAACTTAACAGCACACCTGAAAGCTCTAGAATGAAAAAGGCAAGCACACCCAAGAGAGTAGACAACAGGAAATTATCAAACAGGGGTAAGAGGGGGAAGAAGTCAATAAAATAGGAAGAGAACAATACAAAGAATCAGTAAAATAAAGAGTTGGTTTTTTGAGAAAATTAACAAGATAGATAAACCCTTATCGAAAGACTGGGCAGTGGTGGCACATGCCTTTAATACCAGCATTTGTGAGACAGAGGCAAGCAGATCTCTGTGAGTTCAAGGTCAGCCTGGACTACAAGAGCTAGCTCCAAGACAGACTCCAAAGCTACAGAGAAACCCTGTCTTGAAAAACCAAACAACAACAACAACAAAAACCCCTAATCCAAACAAACTAAGAGAGAATATCCAAATTAACAAAATCACCATACAAACAAATAAAAGAGGAAAAAGCATAATCATCTCATTGGATTCTGTAAAAGCCTTTGAGAAAATCTAACAGTCCTCTATGATAAAAGTCTTGGAAAGAGCAAGGATACAAGGAACATACATGAACATAATACTGGGGTCAGGAAGGCACAGAACTTAAAGGAGTGGCCAAGCAATGATTGGTCTAACTTCAGACCCATACCACAGAGATCCTATTTCTGACACTGCCTGGATGGCCAGGAATCAGAAGTTGGATAGCCCAGACAGAGACTTATGATAAAAAAAAAATCAATAAAATGATTCCTAGTGATATCTTTACATACTCATAGATCAGCACCTACCCCAGTCATCATCAAAGAGGCTATGCCAACAGCCGGTGGGAGCAGATGCAGAGACCCACAGCCGAATATTAGGTGAAGAACGAGGCCAAATTTAATATCCCCATTGGGTCCCTCTTCTTGGGCTCAGGGAAGAAGAGAGAAAGGAGAAATGTAGGAGTCAGAGGGGTTGAGGATATGAGGAGGACACAGCTCACAAACTTCAACTAAATAGTGTTCATAGGGTCCCTTAAAGACTGAAGAAGCGATCATGGAGCCGGCACCGGCCTAGGTCCTCTGCATATATGTTATGGCTGTTAGCTAAATGTTTTTGTAGGACCCCTAATAGTGGGAGTGGGGGTGTTTCTAACTTTTTTATCTGTTCTTGTGAGAAAAATAAAGGAGAAGTGGATTGGGGCGGGGTGTGGGGAGTGGCAGTCACTGGCTTGGTGCTCTTACCACTTTGTTAACCAGGTCAATCCTCATAGTCACAGGGAAGTGAAACTCTTCAATGTAGTGGAGCATTCTTCATTAAATGTCTTGATTTAGCCAGAGAAGACTCCCAACAGGCCCTGACATTGGAAGATTCCCCAGTAGGATATCCAATCTCTCGACAATCTTACACTTTGAATTAGCAATTACATTAATCAGTTTTCCTGCCTGATCCATCTTTTAAAATGACCTCAGAATGATTGATCCTGTACATGACTCTGATCTTATTCTTGATTATACTTGAAAATGTCAAATTTTCATATACTGTTCCAGGTGGGTTCTTTATGTATAGATAGTTGTCTGCTTTAACAAAGTAATATTTTTTCTAAGACAAATTCCTAATTTTAGGTTCCAGTCCACTGATTGCCACTTTCTGCCCTTACAATTCTAGATCCAAACAGAAATAACTCTACACACTAGGTATGTGTTCATGCAGATCTGAAGCAGAATGATTTTTATGACTGTTTTTCTTTCGGTTGTGTTCGCAGATGAATTACTGCGAACACTGGGCACTGATGTTTTTATTTCTATAATAAACTGTTTCATAGCTTGGGTTGGAAAGCTTTTTCACTCCTGCCTGCATCCATCTTGAATTGCTTTTACGTGGGATAAAAGAAATAACACAACACACACACACACACACACACACTTCCATAGAAATACAATGAGGCTCAAAATGACCAACCCGGTGCAGACTAGCAGAAATGTTTATACCAAATTGAAAAAAGAAAAGAACTCTAACAATGTGGCGAGCTTAGGTAAGAGTAACTTGTTATCCATTGAAATTCATTGGGGATCCCTTGAGAGGCAACAAGAAGAAACATGAGCAGACCACACACATAGGAAATGAAGGACGCTTACCATCTCCATCCCAGGATGGGGGTCGCAGGTTGGAACTAGAGAGATAACTAGAAAATAGATGACGTGGCTAGTAAAGCATATGATCTTCCTAGGGCAGCTGTCTGACACACAACAGAAAAACAAAAGTTAGCATTTTATACTATGTCACAAAACATTCTTACAGCCATATTCAAATTCTTCAAAAACTAGACAGAGCAGGTATGATTGATTTTCTTGAAAATAAATTTCCTGAAGTTGCTAGGATACTAAGTGCTAATGCTAAAACTCTGACCTAACTATAGTTAAACTAGATCCTATGGTTATGCTATTACATTAATATACCAACTTCCTTTTGAAAAAAAAATCAGTACTGATAAGTGATTATTTGTAAACCCTACTCTCAAGTTTACTACACTCGTTGCAGATAACACAAAAGATCCAACCAGTTGACGCTGGTTCAAACATAATCCAAGTGCATCATTTTAGATACGTGGTATGTTGCAATTTTAATAAACAAGACTGTTCTTTTGGCAACAACATTGACTCTTTGTTCCCTGTGTCCCTCTGTTCTTCCACCCCCAGGCTAGGAATTGAACCTAAAGCTTTGTGGATGCTAGACAAACACCCTATATCTGAGCTATGTTCCTTCCCATTCCTTGCCCTTAGCTCGTTTTGTTTTGTTTTGTTTTTGTTTAAATCTTCCAACATTCATCTGTAATGTTTTCCATTGGGTAACCTGAACTAAGTAAGTTGGGAGTGAGTCCTTCCTATGAACTGAATTTATTATCCAGATAATAAATGCATTTTGCTGGTATACATAAAGTAAACGCCCAAGATATCACTCTGAATATGCCCATGAAAACTGTACAACCCAGAGGGTATCTCTATGTTTATTCATGAGGCAGTTAAATAATTAAATAGAATATAATTTACCCAACACTAACTGACATCTTCCTGTGCTAATTACAGATTCTTTCCAGTGACTGTCGACTTTTTAAGTCTAGAAGGAAAAGTACTTTGTGTTTTAGATTTATGCTGGGCTAAAATAGTTCTTACAGCACAGGTAGTTCATACTGTCTCTTTTCTGACATCTCAGGGTGCCTGACAGAGGGAGACCCACTCAGAACTACGCAGTTGAAAATGAGGATGTCTGGTTTCAGTGAACGAGTTGGGCAGCGAGAGACAGCCATTCTGTGTCAGCACCATGTTGTCCTTCCAGTGTTCCCAGGCTTTCTTCGGAATGTAATAAACTCTGGAACCTAAGGTCCAAATCTTAAATCCTTGTGGAGAATCCCAGGCTTCTGATAAAGCGCCTAAGTCTGTTCTGGTGCAGTCAATCTGTCTCTGGTGTAGGACTTTAACAAACAGCATCCTTTTCATGTCGTGTTGATGAAGGGCCAGGCACTCGCTGCACGTTGAAGTCTTGTTTTTGCAGTATATGAGATCAGGTTCCGCAAGAAAGGGCTCTTCTTTCCTTGCCATCAGTAAGGGTGCTTTGCTTCGATTTGACTTCCTAAACTGTATTTCTGTAACAGTTTGGTGTTCATTATACCCAACACATAAGGAGAGAAGCAAAGAACTGAAAACCAAGAGTACTGAATCCTGAACCAGTTCCTCGACAGAGTACCAGTTCAGAGAGGAGGGACAGAGGAGAATAGAGGAAGAGGAAATAGGAGGAGAGGAAAATGGAAGGAAATTGAAAATGGAAGCAGATGGAAGGAGGGAAGAAGAACGGAAGGAAAAGAAGGAAAAGGAAACAGAACCCAAGGGAGAGCTGTCCGCTGCCATTACCCTCTTTATGGACCCAGGTATCCGTGAATGTCTGTCAATGACTTTGTCTGAACTGTGGAATGGTATTCTTGCCACCAAAAGAGGTGCAGAACCACTGAGCAGTCATTTGGTATTGATATCCTATTGAACGTCATTCACCATAACATCAGTGAGCTTTTACTCGGTGCCTCTATATTCCTGACATGGGACCAATTCCTTCCCAGTCATTAGTTCAAAACATCCTCATAACAACCCTGGGATGTACGAGACCTCTGTCATTTCTTTTCCATGGACAGATGCAACAGTTACATCTCAGTCAGTCTCTATCCTTCCTGTCTTTTTATAAGACCCATCATTGAAATTAAAACTAGTCTTAAAGAAATAGCTCAGCATATCATCAGAGTGTGCCAAGCAGAGGACTGGGCCCCTGACCATGTCCACATGCTAACATACAATAACAGTGGATAACTGGACAGTTGTGACTGAAGGGAAGGCTTGGAGACAGAAGAACTGTTATAGACAATGGAGGAGAGCCTGCTGTTGTCTGAGGAGAGGCACCCAAGAGTCATCTAGAAAGATATGATACTGAAAGCAGAACAAAAGAATGAACCAAGAAGTCCCAGGGCCAGTGCCTGCTGGATTTGCAGTTGGAACGGGGCCATGCTCCAAGGAGTAAGCATAGAATGTCGAGTCAGAAAAGGCAAGGAAACAGAATCCCTCTGTAGAGTGTCCAGAAAGAGTGCAACCTTGCCAACACTTCTGTTTTAGTGGAGCAGGATCATGTTGGCTGACCTCTGGTATCGTAACATAATAAAACTGGATCCTTCAACTAACCAAGCTTGTTTGGGACACTTTGTTACAATAGCTATAGGAAACCGGGGCCCAAAGCTGCACTGAGCATTTGTCTATAATTTTCTTTAAAAGACTAAAGTACATGATCTGGGAAGAGAGCTCAGTTAGGAAAGCACTTTACTGGGCAAGCGTAAAAGAGGACTCCAATCCGCAGGGCTCACATAAAAACCTCAGGTATGGGTGAGGAGAGGGCTTAGAGTGCAGAACTGCTGCTGAGCAATTGTGGGGACTGACTTGGAGTCTACAGCACCTACACACAAGCCAGGCATGGTGCACATATCTATAACCCCATCTCTGTGTGACAGAGACAGGGATCTGAGGTGACCAGCCTGTCTGGCTAAAAAGACAGCCTGCAGTTTCAGGAGTCTACCTCTGGCCTCCACACATACATGTAATATGTACACAGGCACACATATGCATACAGCACACACAGTACTTTAAATCCAGGGGTGGTGGCACACATTTATAACCCAGTGCTGGAGAAACCAACACGCAGAGCCCTGGAGCTCAGTGGTCCGTCACCCTAACATAACCTGTGAGAACTAGCTCCCAGTGAGAAAGTGTCTTACAAAATACAAAAAGCAAGATGGCTGGCTCCTGAAGGACAATACCCAATACTGACCTCTGAACTCACACACCTGCACATACCTGCACACACCTGCATGTACGTGTAGGTGCATACACACAAGCACACGCATGTGTATGCACAAGACTGCAGCAGAGACAGCATGGTCCAATATAACCAGCCATGTGTTCAGTCGAATTATAATTTGGGTCCAACCAAATAGTCTAATCAAGAGAGTGTTTCCTGGGAGAACAGCCAGCTGTGTACCAGAAATACTTCTCTCACCAATGACATGATCATCCGCAGGTCTTCTGTTAGTTAACATAATTCATGTCAAAATAAAATTTTATAGGTGAAATCTGTGTCTTGTTAGCAAAACCAATACAGAAATGTAGTCTCCTGGGATAAATTTTAAGTATTCAAGTTATGTAGACAGACAAATATTTAAGCTTTAATGGCCCTGACATGAGAAACATATAAAAATAAAGTGATTCTCAGAACCTTAACACCTAAAGATGGTGTCTATATTTGGCCCTCTTAATGGTCCTAGGTCTAGCTACTAAAGGATTTCTGGCTGTGCGATATTAATTTAAGAGAAGCTGATCCCTGTGTCAAAAATGTTACCTTAACTTTGAGAGACCCATTCTCGCAAGGTAGTGTCGGTATACAAAGTATCAGGCAGCTTCTGATTGCTATAGCAGACATCTGAGCCAAACAATGTAAGGGAGGAGAAGTTTGTTTGGACTCAATGTCTGAGAAGTTTCAGTCATGGTCACTTGACTCCATCATTCCTTGGAACCAGAGGGAGTAGGACACTATGTCAAGGAGAGGTGATGAAATGCTCTTGAAGGACTGAAAGCAAAAGGCTAGGACAAAATGCAGCCTTCTAGGTCATGGCCGGCACTCAGGGAACTGTTTCCTCCATCCAGGCCTCCTCTCCTCTCAGGCTATCCAGCCATGAGCTCATAAGTAGATTAAGTAGCACCCTATGATTTATTTGTTTTTCAAAGCATCACCAGCCTTTTGGAGAGACACTTCCCATCCAAGAAAAGCAACGAGAAACCCGACATCACTACTCCTCTAAGTTGTGTGTGACCACTGGTTAACAAATATCTGTTGTTGGGGCTGGTTCGGTCCACAAACCTTCTAGCAAGGCTGCAGGAAAGTAATCAGATCTCAGACATGATCAGAATCATCAAACACCAAGAAACAGCAGTCAACGTGCCATGGAATTAGCCTAGGCTAGTTCAGCCCAAGGGTCAGAATCACAACCTTTGGAAATCATCAAAAGGAACCTTCCTTTTCTTTCCTGTTCACGTGAGGCAGCAAAGGCATATTCAGTCACTATTGAGATCCTGCAGAGGTGAAGAGTAACCAGGAAAGACGGCAAGAGACTCCCTGCGCGTTCTCACACTGCGGTGTGTGTTGTGTGCCTCACTGGAAGAAAACGGCACAGATCGTTTACTCTCATCAGCATCTTCTAAAGGTACCCCCCACCCCTGCTTGCCTCAACTGTTTGAGATGTAATCTCTCTTACAGGCAGTTGTAAGACCTTGTCCAAGGTTCCCAGCAGAAAACTACAAGCGTGAAAGTCAAAAAGCCAAAATAAATTTCTCAAAAAGCCTAAGAAACAAACGTTTCATTGCAGGAAGGAGAAAATGCTAGCAGCTAAAATATGAGAAAAATATGGTACACGTGGAACTGCCAATTTCAAAGAATTGCTTTCTCCTTCGTATGCAGTCCAGGAGAGAGATAAACCAGAAAAGTAGCCAAATAAAATACATTTGACACAGCACTCCCCTGTGTGAAGACATTCTGATCTGTGAGGAAGGGCTGGGTGGCAGAGGAGACCCTACAACATGATAAACCAGTTTCCAAAGGATTTTGGAGGTGCACTCGCAAACGCTGCCCCATGCCACACTGCTTCAGTTCTCCGGTCTCTGCCTTACTCTGAAGAGACATTTTCAGGCACCACGCCTCATGATGGGGGACCAGCCTCGACAAAAATACCTTTTGCTAGGGTAGGGGCGTGGGGATCAGAAAAATAAGTAAAGACTACGAAGACATGAATAAAATAATAAAGCAGAAACATAGAAGAGTATTGGAAGGGAGTGCTAGTGAATACTGAAATCACTCCTGGTTAATTTTTCCATACAGTTTTATACCCCAATACAAAAGGGGGAAGAAGGCAACAAAAGACTTCTTTAACATGATACAGGGATTGTTAATTGACCAGTTAATTGCTTCAACACTTTGAGACATCAGGTGATTAACATTCTGTTGTTTGGGCAGTGAAGCTACCCTAGACCAAGTATCCTGAAGTCACCACTCCCCAGCTAACCTCATATTACAAAAGAAGGAGAAGAACCATGCTTTCATATCCTGGGCCATCTTAATGTCAAAAGAACCAAGTAACCACATCCTGGATTGGGATGTGTAGCCCTGGTTGTTGTCAACAAATGTGAGCCACCTCCAAACTCTCTGACCATCAGACAAGGTGGAAAATAGCTCACATTTTTGGGCCTCCACAGCTTACAGAGATGACGAACAGTCTCTGCACTTCTGCCCATGTGAGCAAGTCTGAAGGATTTGACTGACTTCATCAGATGGAGAACTATGAAATCAGTCACTTGTTTGTTTTACTTCATAGAATTCTCAGATAAACTTTGAACTTGTCCCAGGCCTCTTGTTCTACTAATAAATTGCCTGAATTACTTTGGCCTATATCTCAATTGGTAGCAGAATTACATAATCATTCTATAGTACCATGGCTCTATAATATTTATTTATGTATTCTGCCATTTGAATATGCATGCCCCTTCCATTCCTTTGTATAAAAGTAACAGTTTATCTAACAACAGTGGAAACGGGCTTCCTTCTTCATCTGTGGCCATTCGGAATAAACCAAAGTTGAGACATCTTTCGCTCCGCTTCAAATTCTGCATGTGATAAGCTTTCCAGCATTTGTCTACCTTTGCTTGCGATTCCACATCGGCCTAGAAAGTGTGGAGTCTGTCCTCTGCTGAGCCAACTCCCCGCAGAACAAACACCCAGGTCACTTCTAGCCGCTCTTGGGAGCTATCCCTGCGCAGCCCGAGGAAGTCGGTTTGTTCCCTCTGCCTTCCCCACCCTCAGCCATGCTCACGCCAGCTGAAACCAGTGTTGAATTCTTCCTTTTACTTTCTGAGATTAGAACATGTTTAATCATCTCCCCCTTCACTGTTTTCCCTGCAAACCTTCCCATATACCCTTCCTTACTCTGTTTTAAGTTCATGCCCCCCCCTTTTTTTTACTAATTTTGTTATATACATATATATAATCCATATGCATATGTACCTAAATATACAAATATAACTTGCTCAGTTTGTATAAGGTCACTTAGATGTATGCTTTCAGGACTGACCACTTGGTATTGGATAATGCTGATACGCTTTCCCCTGGGGAAGATTATTTCTCCTGCCTTCAGCATTCCCTAATTGCCTGTAGGTCTTTGTGTAGGGTCGAAGCCTCGTGGGCTTTCCCTGGTTCATTTTAGAATGTCTACTGTTGTCCTTGGTCAGCTCATGTTTAGGAAGTCATGTTAGTGAGATTTTATGAGTGTGGCTCCTGACACTCGTAGGAGACACAATTTCACAGCAACACTATATAACAAGAGAGAGAGAGAGAGAGAGAGAGAGAGAGAGAGAGAGAGAGAGAATAAAAGAGAGAGCATTTATGAGAAAGATCTGACCAGCTGGCTTTGAAGATGGAAGAATGAAACTGGGGCCGGAAGCCAAGGAATATAATGACCCCCCCCCCCCCGCCGCCGTGTCCAGTGCTAAGAGGAGCAGAGAAACGCATTCCTTCTCTCCTGGCCTCCAGAAGGAATGTAGCTCTGCTTGTACCTTATTTAACCTCAGTAAGACCCATGTTGGAATTTGAACTTCCAGAACTTTAAGTTGGCAAATTTGAATAGCTTTATCCATTAACTTGCAGTAATATAGCATAACAAAATGACAATCTACCAGTGTGAACACAGTCATGTACTTTTAAAACTGGGTAAAGGCGGCCAATATATGTGTGTGTGAGTGTGTGTGAGAATGTATATGTGTGAGTGAGTGAATGTGTGTGAGTGTGTGAGAGTGTGTGTGTGTGAACATATGTGTGAGTGAGTGAATGTATATGAGTGTGTGTGAGTATGTGTGTGAATGTGTGTGTAATGTGTGAGTGAATGTGTGTGTGAGAGTGTATGTGAGTGTGTGTAAGAGAGAGTGTGCGAGTGTTGTGAGTGTGTCTGTAAGACAGTTGTGTTTGTGTGAGAGAGTATGTTGTGAGTGTGGTGAGAGAGTGTGTGTGACTGTGTATAAGAGAGTTGTGTATGTGTGTGAATGTATGTGTTTGTGTGAGTGTGTGAGAGTGTGTGTGTGAGTGTATGTGTAAGAGTGTGTGTGTGCAGGCATGTTCATGTGTGTGCAAGTGCACGTGCAGGTGGAGAACAGAGGAGGTCAACATCAAGTGTCTTCCTCAGCTTTTTCAATCACTCTTTATCAAATGTTTTGGGATGGAGTCCATCCAGGAAACGGAGGCACAACCACATCCTTCTGTCTCCATCCCCCAAGCCCTGGGATTACAGCACACATCACCAAGTCTGGGTTTTTATGTGGGTGACAGAACTCCAAACACAGGTCCTAGTGCTTGTGAAACAGTATGTGACCAGCTGGGCTGTCTCCCTAACCCCAGCCAATGTTCTTTAAATAACCACATCTCTCAACTCATCAAAGAAACCAAACTTTCAGTCTTTTGCTTTTGATGAATAAATGTACTAATTGAATTTTATTTACTTATGGCAATGCTTGTGGTTTTTCTAATGGTGATTAGCTTTAAAAAGCAACAGAATAGCAATGATTTAAAGGATAACTAAGCAATGACTAAGTACTCAGCCTCAAAATGTTTGTAGAGATACAGAAAGGAAAAGAAATTTTCAGAGTAATTTTGAAGATCACAAACTAAGAAGACCTACGTCCACATTCACATTATATCTTAATGATATGTATTTTTTATTCTATTATGAAAGAAAATGCATCCCCGTGTTGTGTTTAAATAGCCTGAGAACAAAGCTGGTTAGAGGAGAAAGGACTTTATTCAGCATATAACTCCAGGTCAGGGACGTCGAGGCTGGAATTCACACATCTAGTCACATCCACAATCAAGAAACAAGAGAATGCATACATTCCTGTTTGCTTGCTAGGTTTCTTCTTTCTTACACTGTTCAGAATCCCGTGCTTAGGGAATGCCATCGGCCACAAAGAACTGGGTCTTCTCACACCAATTATCAGTCAAGAGAATACCCTGCAGACAAGCACACACACCAACCTCATCCAGACCAGAAGGTTCCTCATTAAGACTCTCTTCCAAGGAAATTCTAAGTTGTATCAAATTGACAGTTAGAACTAACAGGCACACCATGTAAATGTTCTAGTATGATAATAATCTTCAAAGATTTTTCCATAATCATTTATATATAAATAGTTTAAGACAGAATCATCAACTTTATATGGGAGATGTATTTCTGCTTTCATGGCCGGCATTGGAAAAATGTTTTCCAAAGCAATTTCAAAATAGATACACACATTCTGTTAAGATGGCAAATAGATCAATTTTTATCAATAAATCCACACGTGATTTGTTGACCCTCAAGGGAAAGGCGAGTACCAAATCAATATTATGCAGATAGCCTTGACTCCCTGACCCACATGCATAAGCATGTGAGATTGAGACCAGTAGGGACAACAGCGTTCTATAGATGCTCACCCCTCGTGACGCTGAATCAATCTCCACCATTATTGTGCATGCTAGGTCTGCGGGCTTCTTTCTCGCTCTTCGTATTATTGTTCTTTTTTCTCATTTTCTTGACCAGCCTGATGCTGCTTTTATTGAATGATTGCTCTTTTACAGTGATGATATTTTAATTTTGTTTTAAGTTTGCTTGATTTCTCATCTTTAACGTTTTCTTCGTCTTTTATCTTACATATCTTCATCAAAATGACTTTCCCAATATGCCTTTAATCAAAATATATTTTCATTTCTTAATTTCTCTCTAATATTGCCTTGAGCTGCTTGTGGTAGTTTGGATGTGATACATCTTCCCATGGGCTCCTGTGTCTAAAATCTTGGGCCCCAGATGCTGGTGAAGGTTTAGAAGGTTTGAAAGGACCTCTCCCAAAGAACTCAGAATAAAGTGGATTTGCTTCTTTTAGCTTCTGGTGGCTTCCAGAATATTTTTCTCTGTGGTCACATTACCTCAGCCTCTGCTTCTGTGGCCCTATTGCCTTCTCTTCTGTGTGTTGCTTATGAACCTTCTCCTATCTCTCATATGGATATGTGCTGACATTTAATATCTTTCTAGATAATCCAGGATAATCTTGTCTAATTCAATAAATGCAACTGCCATGACATTTTTCCTTATAAGGTAGTGTTTAAAAGAGTAGAGGACCCAGATATTATATGTTTGAATGTGATTACTCAGCCTAATAAAATCCCCAATTAAAAGAGAAAAATAGGAATAGGTGTCACCACTAAAAACAGAAGGCTAAAGAAGTCCAAACCTCTATCCTGTCACAAAAGCAATGAATATTACACCCAAAATGCCAGAATCCCTTGAAGACTAGACTCTAGTTTTAAAATGCACAATAAGGAGCAGTTTAATGAAAACAGAAGTTGCAACATTTTAGGTCTAAAAAAAATCTTTGGCGAGTAATTGGCTAACAGAACCAAGATTTCCACGGTTATGCACAACAAAGAGCACAGCTGTGACAAGATTGGTTGCAAAAGTCACTAGAATAGACACTAGCCATGCCCAGAGAAAAGTAGGTATTTCCAGAGTTAGCATATTGCATTATCAAAATACTGTGTTTTTAACAAATATATAAAATGAAATAAGAAGATAGGACTTGGAGATAGAGAGCTGGCTCAGCACTTAAGAGCCAGTTCCTGTTCCTGTTGATCCAATGCCATTTTCTGGGCTTCTGGGGCACTAGGCAGGCATGTAGGATACACACACACACACATATACACACCTGTAAAACTCCCATACATATAACTCTTTTAAAAAATTGAAAAGATAAGAAGATTCATAATTGGAAAAATAATAAAAAGGCACTATCCTCACACACTCTCACAAACTGGACTTTACTAGACAATGACTTTAAATCAATTACCTTAAATGTATTCAAAGAGCTCACAGAAACTGTGACCAAGCACTACAGGAAATCAAGGGAAATAGTGTCACACGTTGGTTCTTATAGTAATATTTCATTTGCATTTTAATAAGTAAAGCTTGCTTAAAGACAAGAAGGCAAAACTAAGCCACTAGAGGCCAGGCAGTGGTATCTCACACCTTTAATCCCAGTACTAGAGTCACACACCTTTAATGCCAGCATCAGAGAGGAATATAAGTCGGGATGAAACAGGAACTCATTCTCTTTTAGTCTGAGAATTTCATAGAGGAAAGAGCTCTCTAGTGGCTTGGCTGCTTCACTTTGCTGATCTGCAGTTTGAACCCTAATAACTGTCTCTGGGTTTTTATTAATCATACTACAGTTTCTTTAAAAAAAATCAACAAAGACATAACTATTAATAAAAAGAAACTCTGGGTCTGAATAGTACCATAACTAAAATAAAATAAAAACTTCACAAAAGTAGTTCAAAAATAGATTATGACAGACAGAAGACAATTAACAAACTTAAAAAGAGGTTCATTGAGATTTGGTCTAAGAAGAGAAGGAAGGAGGAACTGAAGAAAGCAGAGCTCTGTGAGGTGCCACCAACTACATCAGCGACACAGCATGGGATCCTAAAGGAGAACGGAGCAAGAGGAAACAGATAGACATGAATCTATACATTCAGGCCTCACCAACGAGCTCTCATCAAGTTAAATTCTAAAATATTCACACAAACACTCTCAATAGAAAAGGAAGTCTTGACAGCAGCCAGGAGGAGCCAGTTCTTCCTAAAGCAGAGAGTTTCAGTGAAATTAGAAATGATCTCTGCTGAGAAACTCTGGGCCCTGGAACAGAAGAAGCTGGTGTTTTTAAGTACTGCAACGAAATGTTGCCCCAGAATTCTCTATCCAGAAAAACTACTCAAAAAAAAAAAAAACAAGAATGAATTAAAACAAGAAATATGAAATGTCTTCAATAAAAGGTCACTAAGTAACTCAAATACTTATGAAGAAATGTTTTAAAAACATGAGTAAAACTAACTACATAGGTAAAAGGAAACACCTAGCTTTGCTGAATCTGGGCTTAGTACACTGTTTAACATCAGTTCTCCAGGGAGACAGGGCCAATATGAAGTGACAAGAAGGGATCTATAGGTCAACTAGCTCATTTGTGAAGACTGAAAATTCCCACCGTGGGTTACAGCCATACTTTAGAACCATGGGAACCAGAGCAAAGTTCATTCCAAAACTAACTACAGGCATCCAAACTTAGAAAGACACTGCTCTCAGTTCAAACCTAATGGCTCAAGAGCCTATGGATTCTCTGATAGTAATTGTAGAGTTCAAAAATTAAGATATCCTAAAGTTCTTACATCCAAGAACAGGAAAAGACAAGAGCCCTAGTCTAAACACCAGCAAAGGCCCCTTCTTTCTTGAGTCTATCAAGTCAGGCCCCACATTGATGACTTGTAGACTTGCATTGAAGGCAAACATTCCTCATTCAGTCTATTGGCTCACTTACTAATCTCACCTGGGACTCCCCGACATCAATGGGTTCCCCTTTCAATGGAAGAGGTATATAACATCTACCTAAGCATTGAGAATAATTAATGTGATGCTTGGGAAGAAACAATGCCTTGCCGGTTAGCTGCATAACCTCCAATGCGATCAAATTGATATCCAAAACCAGTTTGTTGACATTCCATTACTGTAACAAATACCTGTGATCACTCACTAATAACTCATTTATTTGGCCCG
Organism: Alexandromys fortis; assembly: GCF_014885135.2. Classification (NCBI taxonomy): domain Eukaryota; kingdom Metazoa; phylum Chordata; class Mammalia; order Rodentia; family Cricetidae; genus Alexandromys; species Alexandromys fortis. The sequence continues at coordinate 5,948,622 of NW_026067948.1, read as the reverse complement.
CAGCCCCAGAGGTTTCACTCTGCCACCCTGTGCTGGGGTACAGCAGCATAGCTTACTAGGAAGTCTACTGAATGGCAAAGCCACTTTTCTCTAGGCAGCTAGGAAGCAAAAAGGAGAAAGGGGTCACTGTCTCAGTGTCTTCATCAGAGACATACCTGAGAAAGTTCTCACCCTTCTCCACATGACCCTACCTCTTAAAAAACTATACCGAGTTCCAATGCCATGGGCAGAAATGCAGTTTTCCATAATGGACTGTTGGGAGATACCTATCCAAACCATAGTACGAGTTTCACTGATAAGAAGTAGCCAGAAAACATAAATGAAAGAGACAGAAAGCAGAAACTTGGCAAAACCACCACATCTTTTAGAGGTAGAAAAAATGTTCCAGAGTTGGACAGGGGTGGTGACTGTGCACACCATGATTGTGCTCATGCCAAAGAGTCATTATCTTAAATCATTGCATGATGAAACATCATGTGAACTCTACTTCAATAAAAGTTAAAAAGATTAAAAGTAAAAAGCTCTACCTCATCCTTGAGGAAGCCAATGCCTAAAGGGATAAGAAGACAATGGACTATGGATTTCTAGAAGTGGTCTTATTCGGCACTGTAGGACTAACTCACCCCTCTCAAGAGACTGGAGAAGTATGCAAGGAGGTTTTTTCCAAACCTGGGGTTGCCTGGTATAGGCAAAGCTCCCACAAGGAAGCATAACTTGGGGGACAGATTCCCTCCAACACTCATGGCAACAGCTAGAGGAAAAGATCCAACCTCTGCCATGTGCTCCAGACCCAAACTTTATGACTGGCTTCAAGCACAGCCTCTCCTGGCTCACCTCGGCCACACCGACTCACCATGCCTAGAATCTGTTGCATCTCCAGGAAAAATTTATCCACTGTCATCTTGCTGAGCTCAGCAGTATTGACCAACAGCTGAGTTCTTATTTCTCTTATTCCCGTCCAATATAATACTGGGAATATGGGACACACCTTCGAAAGATTAGCTACTGTTGAATGAGCATTCTAGCACTCATGGATAACCCTTTCACCAAGACTGACTACATCCCTACTCTACCAAACGCATCAAAACATTCAGCTCCACAGCACTTGAAATCACAGAACTCCTGGATGGACTTTTTTTTTTTAACATTTCTTTTTCCCCACAAGTGAGTTTCTCAACTTTTTACTTTGGAAACTGAAAATAGTGTTATACTGAGAATGTATATGTGGTGGTTTGAATGTTAACATTCCCTATAGGCCCCTATATTTAAAAGGTTGGTTCAAAGGTGATGGAACCACTTGGCAAGGATTAGGAGGTATGGCCTTGTTGGAAGAGCTGTGTCACTGGGGTGGGCTTTTGAGGTTTGAAAAGCTCCCTGCCATAATGATCATGAACTCTACCTCTGAAACTGTATGAAATCTCCCAATCAAATGCTTCTTTATAAGCCGTTTTGATGATAATGTCTCTTCATAGCAATAGGACAGTAAGACAGTGAATAATGAAACCAAGTCAAGGGAAGCAGAAGGTCCTTTGCTGCTGCTGAAGGCTGCCATGTAATATACACACATTCATTTTTCAAAACTGTTTATGGAAATATCACATCTTATTTGGATTGCTTCATGTCATAGAAATGACTATAAAGTCACCAAGGTCAAAGTGACAAAAGTTAACAGCTATAGAAACAGAAGCTCAGGAGGAGGAAGATAAGGCTTGAGAGTGGTTTTCTGCTGTCTGAGGTTTTTGTCCTGCCCAGTTCCCACAGTTGTTAAGTCCCAAAGAAATCACACAGAGGTCTACATTAGTTATAAACTGATTGGCCCATTAGCTCAGGTTTCTTATTAACTCTTATAATTTATATTAGCCCATTATTCTTGTCTATGTTAGCCACATAGCATGGTACCTTATTCAGTGAGGCAGTCACATCTTGCTTCTTCTGTGGCTGGGTCACGACTACAGAAAGAACTTTCTTCTTCCTAGAATTCTCGTTGCCTCGCCTCTACTTCCTGCCTAGTTGTCCTGCCTATACTTCCTGCCTGGCTACTGGCCAATCAGCATTTTATTAAAATACAATTGACAGGGTACAAACCATTGTCCCACAGCAGTTTTCAATTACCCATCATTATGATAATAAAAATTTGATATAATTGCTTTCCACCACAACCCTAGACACTCCCCCACAACACCCACCTACCACTGGGATCCATGTAAGGGCTTTAAGAACCTGCCACCTCCTGAGCCCAGGAAGACCCCTGCCAATGACACGTTACTTTTATTGGTACTTTCTTCCTGAGCGGTATAAGTCTCCCTGACCTGTTTTAGTTTGTTTTGTGTTTTGTTTTGCCTTTATATATTTTTTTGCCTCAATCTATCCCTAATTTAAGTTGAAAGAAAACAAGATAGTTTTACCATATATTTAAATTTTCACTGGAATCTAGTGAAAGGTCACAAAAATGTACTTCTCATCGGTGGCATAGGCAGCACGTGCTGCACAAGGGTCACCTCGACCTGAAATGTGCAATCCAAAGGGCTGGGCCAGGCCTGTCAATCAGAAACTTCAGACTCTGGGGTCTGCACATTGCTCTACTTCACAGACCCTCCATTGCACAACGAAGTTTGAAACTGCAGCAGAAGGCACATAAAAGATTTTCAAGGATACATTTTTCTGTCCTCCAAACCATCCATCTGAGTCATAGAAATAGTTCTTGGACAACAGAGTTCATATGATCATCCATCAATGCGTTGTCTAAAATACCTTTGTTAAGCAATATATCCATCATTAGATTTGGTTTTAAAAATATAACAGATGTCCAATAAATGTTTTTTGAATGAGTAAATAATAAAACCAAAAGAGCATTCAATCTTCTGAACAAGACTCTTTAAGCACGGTCTTCTCCTATATTGGGAAACTCATACATTAGTAATTTTCCAGTCAGTGATTTGCTTTGACACATATCTCAGGTATTTACCACACAACCATCTGCTTGCTTCTAAACAGACTTCTAAATGCATGGTGTCATCCAGGCACTGGTGTCTTAAGTGATCCCCTAGTAAAACCATAAAGCACAGAGAAGAATACAATCTATTTCCCCAAAGGAATTTACAATAGATAAATTATTGTATGTCCCACAGAATGATATTCCCTTGCCGACTGTGCTGGAAGTTGTCGCCGTCGCTTTCCATAAAAATTTCTGAAGGGGCCCCTCTCTGCAACAAATTATGTCTTCTCAGAGAAGAACCGATTCATCTCCATTACTGGGCATGTACAGTACATCAGGCATGGTGTGTCTGCAGAGATGTGGTGCTCAATGAGGTGGGTATACAAGATGCCCAAGATTCCAGAGAACCCACCTACCTGAAGGATCAGCAGGTCTGCATCTGAACAAGGATCCCCAAGAATGAGTAAGTTCTTAAACGGTTGCTGAAATGCAAACTAATTTGTCCAAAGCACTAGCTGAGCAGAAGAGGCAAGCGCTCTTTAGCTGACCTGAGCTCCGAATCAGACCTAATGGCTCTCAGATGGTGTGACAGTGTGCACACGTGAGTCACTGGCTTGCCCTCCTGACTCATTCTTACTGTAACAAGTTGTTCTAGAATGTCATACGTCTCAGCTTACTTGAGTCCAGTAATAATACTACTACTCTTGGGGTAATGTTCAAGGGCAAAGCGTTCTAGACAAAGTAGCCCTAAAAGAACTTAGTCCCCCAGAATAAACAATTTTAGGTTTTTTCAGGCAACAGTTTAGTCTGAAACATCTCTAACCCTTGTTTTTTTCTTTCTTCCCCCTGTTCTCTACTTATAAATACACAAGCCCTCTTCTCAGTGTCTTCTGTTTCTTCATTTGTTCCTGCTACAATTCTTCCCACATCTGGCGTTTTAGCAACTGTCCCTCTGGGAGAACTCACTCTGACAGGATATGTTGTTCTCTTACTCTGGAGACTGCTCTAGTTCCTGCAGAAGGAGCTTTAGTCAGGGGAAGCTGGGGCTTGAACTAGTGGTGGTGCACGGATGTGGCCCTAGGAGGGCAAGGGCAGAGGTGTGTTTAAACAACCTAAGTAAGTCACAAGTAGACATTAGTAAGAGCCAGGATAAACTCAAGAAAATTTACTCAGTGAGCCAACTGGTCAGAACTGGGGTCAGCAACGAGGATTGGCGATAAATTCCAAAGGGCGTTGTTCCCCACTTTTCTTCATGAACAGTGCAGCTCTACAGACTGGAGTGGAGGCATAACAATAGAGTTAATACTGGAAGGAGCAGCCACCAAGACCTGGAGAAGGATAGGAATGGCATCTGTAAGCTGGAGCTTAGAGTCTTCTATCACCTGTGCTGACAAAGGGGTTAGTCACAGGTTCTCTTCCTAGACTGCTATCCCAGCTCTCTGAACCTCTCAAGGTCCCACACTCACTAATTGTCAGGGTTTTCTACAGTCTACAGAAGAATTTGTATAACTTTATTTCTAATTCTCCCGCACAATAATTCATAGATATAGTGGTCACACTAATCAATAATGTATTGCATCTTCTGTCATAATATCATAGCATCTCAAGTTGCTGCAATCTGAACTACCGTCACACCCAACCATGAATTCTAAGCTTGAGTTCTATTAGCAGCTAGCAAAAGCACAAGAGCAAGGCATCTTTAAGTTTAGAACAAGGGTCATAATTAAACTGATGAGTCTAGTGTTTGTCCAATGATATGGGACAAATTAATATGGTTTTAAACTAAAAAAATAAGGCTGAAGAAAAATAAGAGTTGATTGCTGATCAAAACTCTAGAAGAATTGGAACAAGCTACATAATGAGCATAACAGTTTCTCAATAGAAAAAATGATGAGAGGAACTTGGGCTGGTAACCTGCATCTGTCTTTCTGTCCTACTGCAACACAGTAAGCCTGTGTTGGCCTCATTTCAGAGAGAATTGGTGAAGACACAGAACAAGTAAGCAAGCTACCATAAAAAATGAATACCTAACAGAAGACCTAAGATGCTCTGTGAGTCATCTGTGTAGAGAGAGATGCTGTTTACAACATATATTTGACACATCTATAACTGTGGAATGCTTAAATTAAGCTGTGTGGGTGCTCAAGAACCTTACTCGATAACTTTCCACGCTTCCTATAAGGAAGAAAAGAGAAGAAATAGCGTTTAGCTTGGGAATGAGCAGGAAGAGTACCAAAGTCATCAGTGGTCTAGTACAAAGAGGAAACACCATCCAATCAGCTAAACGTCAAGGATGGGACTGGGGCTGAGAAGAGGAGGAATGTTTACGAGAGCCCAATGAAACTACAAAACCAGAAGGATCCTGCAATGAGTGGATAAAAGAATTGTCAAGCAAGCACTGTGATAGATGCAGTGAGCCTCGAACATAGGCACAGTAAGATGCAGGCAAGATGGCTATGCAACCTTCTCAAGCCTTTCTCAGAAACGCAGAAGCATTAAACAGATCATCGATCTCTAACTAGGATCTGGAAATGCATGAGGTTAACAGTAAATATCATAAAGGAATTGGAGATATTTGAGAATAGTTGAAACAATTGATCATTGAGTCCATGCCAAAGTGAAGAGAAAGAAATGCTAATGAATATTTGAAAGCCGCTTTCTCTCCAGGTTATAGAAATGTGGCGTAGATCAGGACCATTTGTTTCCATTTCAATTACATAAAGCAAGAACACTGTACCTAACATTGATAATAAAACATATTCACAACACACAGAAGGGGATCCCACATCAAACTATGGCCTTGTTGGAGTAGGTGTGGCCCTATTGGAGGAGGTATGTCACTAGGGGTGGGTTTTCAGAATTCAGAAGCTCAAATCAGTCCTAGGGGTTTATACTCTCTCCCTGTTGCCTACAGATCTGGATGTAGAACTCTCAGCTACCTCTCTAGCACATCTGCATACATGCTGCCATGCTCCCTGCCATGATAACAGACTAAACCTCTGAACTGTAAGCTAGCTCCAACTACATTTTTCCTTTATAAGAGCTGCCATGGTCATGGTGTCTCTTCACGGCAATAGAACACTGACTAAAACAAGAACCCAACTAGACAGGACCAAGAAATTTCTTTACCACTGTAGAGCATAACCCATCAGAAAAATGTAACCTGATATACTACAATGAAAAGACATTAACCTTTCAAATGAATTACTGTTGTACCAAAACATAAAGTGCAGACAAAGAAGTGTAAACAAAGGAACCCTTATATATTCCCAGTGGGAGTGTAAATTAAGCCAGCTATTAAGGAGAACAATACAGAAGTCCCTCAGGAAGCAAAAAGCATGTCTGTCCCATGGTTGCTCCACTTCTGGGAATAATTCCAAATGAAAACAAACCAGCATACCAAACAAATGTGCTTTTTATTACAGCACTGATCACATGACAACTAAGATATGAATCCACCTAGATACCCACTAACTAATGGGTAAGAAAATGTTTACACACACACAAAGTTTGTGTGATGCTGAGCTATCAAAAAAGCTTTCTCAAGGTCACCTGCTCATGGTTGGAGATGGTATCATTTTGAATTTATAGCTGACCTTATCTCTGTCTCCACACCAGATAGACGAATTCCAGGGTGAGGAGAGAAGCTTTAAGTAAGAGCAATTAATAAGTACAAGTGCTTCTTCACCGAGAACTGTTGGTATAGTCTGAGAGAAAGTTGATGCCACTAGGGTCAATAGCTGCATCAAGAAAATAATCTTCTGACCTGCCTATACAAATGAAGATTCTCTCCATTGTATATAATGCTCCATAAATGCATGAGGATTGATAAATATGGAGCTCTTTTCTATGGTATAAAAAAAATGATAAGTCACTGTCGACATTTTTAGAGACCTAACTAATTACAAGTAGCAGTCTAAACACACATACGCGGGAGAGGAGGGGGATTTGAGAGTACTGATAGAATTTCAAAGCCAAGACATTACATATTTCATGACCCTGTGAGCTTCAAGAGATGAATTTACAGAATGAATGATAAGGGGGGACTTCCAGGGGACTGCCAAGATAATAATAATAATAATAATAATAATAATAACACAAGCAAGTGACCTGATAAATTAGGGGCAATGACAGGTCATTGGTGGGTCACAAGGACCAGAAGGGACGAAAGATGATGGAAACACTCTCAGGTTTCCTCCCATACATTTCATGCCATTGTATCACTGGATATCCAAGTATTCTGAATTTTCCAGGCTCTAAGCTTATAAGAATCATTCTGGGGAACCGGACGCGCACGGCAGCGGGCGGCCGGAACCGGACGCGCACGGCAGCGGGCGGCCGGAACCGGACGCGCACGGCGGGCGACGTAGCTGGCGCAGCGGCCGGGACCGGCGGGTACTGACACAGTGGCAGACAACGCAGGCGACAGGGACCAGGGCAACACCAAGAGCAGATCGCCCCAGGACAATTAAATCAAAGAGGTAGGCCTTTGGTTGGCAAGGTCCCGGGCAAACAGGGAACCTGGTTCTTTTCCTGAAGACCCGTCTGAGGGGTGAGAGGGATCTTGGCCCCTGGCAGGAGCCAGGAAACAGAACGAGGGAATTTTGCAAGAGGAGCCTCTGGCCAGCAGGGAAACCCGATCTGGTTTTAAAAGACCAATTAGAGATTGTCAATAGGAGGAGATGGGCAGGCGCCAAGGCAAAAATTCTCCCAATAAGCTGAAAAACAACATGAAAGCACCAGAACCCAATGATCTTACAACAGAAGGACTTGAACACCCTAACACAGAAGAAGTGGAAAAAATCGACTTTATGAAAGCAATAGAGTCCCTTAAACAATATGTAAAAAACACCTTTATAGAAATGGATGAGAAGTATAACAAAAAGTTTGAAGAATTGAGTAAATACGTACATGAGACCCTGGGAAACCA
>NW_026067948.1:5919627-5935739 GCF_014885135.2 Alexandromys fortis | reverse complement strand
GGAAAGGGGAGACGGCAGTGGGGAAGAGACAGAAATGTTTAATAAATAAATAAATTAATTAAAAAAAAAAAAAAAAAGAATCATTCTGCCTCTGTACACATGAGTTAGAACACTAGATTAGGTCAGTGAGTTCCAGTGTTCCTTCTTGGTAAAAAGTCCTTTTCCAGGAAATATCTGTATCCTGAAAAAAAGGAAAACCCACTGAAGCCATACAGTTTCTCCAGTTAAATTTCTGCAATGAGTAGATGACAATCGCCTTCCTTTTCATAAAAGAAGCCTAGCCATATTGTCACCACAACAAGATCAATACAGAGAACTGGAAGGGGGAAAAAGAGAAATATGAGGCAGAAGAGGGAGAGAAAAATGAAGAACTGGAGATAGAAAAGAAGAGATAAAGGAGGAAGGACAAGAGGAGAAAGAAAAACAAGAAGTCACAGAAATGATAGCAAAAGAAAGGGAGACCGGCTGGAGAGGTGGTTCAGCAGTGAAGAACACAGGTTACTTTTGCAGAAGACCCAGGTTCAATGCCCAGAACCCAGATGGCAGCCCACAACCATCTGTAACTTCAGTTTCATGGGATCCAACGCCCTCTTCTCAGGTTCACAGATGACAGGCACACGTGGTACACAGACACACATGCAAGTAAATCACCCATACTCAAAGGAAGGAAGGGAGGGAGGGAGGGAGGGAGGGAGGGAGGGAGGGAGGAAGGGAGGAAGGGAGGAAGGGAGGAAGGGAGGAAGGGAGGAAGGGAGGAAGGGAGGAAGGGAGAGAAATACAGGGGGAGGGAAGGAACAGAGGCAATGAAGAAAAGAAAAGAGAAGAAATAGGGAGCTAGGGTGGAAAAGAAGGAAAGAAAAAGAAAGAGAAGCAGGAAAGAGAAGTGGAGATGAGAGAGAAAGCTGACCTCACGTGATTGGGTAGATCTGTTTTTGAAATTAAAATGCACGCAATTCTGATTTTATTTGTGTGCAAAATTTAAGTTTAGTTGCTCCTTGATAGCTTTGTGGTTTGTCGGCTAGGAAATTGTTTATCTAGTATTACACATTTGCTTTGGGAAATACAGACGAGTAAACTTCAAAAGTGCGTCTTCTTTCCTTTTTCTCCTGCTTTTGGGGTGCTGTGGTTTGAACCCTGACCCTTACAAAGAGCAAGAGCTCAACCAACTGAGCTGTAAACTCAGCCTTGGAGGAGCCTTCTTAAAACTTCATCATGTTCGCTTTGGTAGCACGTTAATCACCTCAATACTTCATTTGCATATTTATAACCTTTCTTGAGGAAGTGGAGGATAGGATGGTCAGGATGGGAGAAGGACAGAGAAGACCAAGTAAGAGATATCTTGTTTGAGGGAGCCATTGTGGGGCTAGCAAGAAACCTGGCACTAGGGAAATTCCCAGGAATCCACAAGGATGACACCCAGATAAGACCCTAAGCAATAGTGGAGAGGCTGCCTGAACTAGCCTTCCCCTGTAGTCAGATTGATTACTACTTTAATTGTCATCATTGAACCTTCACCAAGCAACTGATGGAAGCAGATGTCTGTAAATAGTTTGGAAGAGATAACATTGGCAAACAGTCTTCCAACACTGTCACCTCACTACCTCTGGGCCTTTGGAAGGAGAAGCTGGGGGGAGGGGGAGAACTATGGTCTCTACATGGATGTTCAGCGCAGCAGAATCTTTGTTCTGTGCTATAATTGCCCAGTTATCATGGCTAGATTTCTGTACCGAAGGAGAAAACAGGGAAGAGGCGAGAGCATCGCTTGGAAACTTCCCTGCATATTCTCACTGGCTCTTGCTCTTGAGGCTACACATACACACGTGTGCACACACGCACTCACACACACACACACACACACACACACACACCCCGTTCAGGGTGACTTGGCCTCTCCCCTCACTTTTATAGTCTCTTCATGTTGATTTTGCCATCTTGACAGGAACCAGAACGTAGTTTTAATTCTTTCTGGAGCTCTTGTTCTTCACACCCTTAATTATTTATTGCTGACCAGCATCCAAAATACAATCCCTCCAGTTCCCTCCCCTCCCTCGCAGTCCCATCCTCATTGTGCCGTGGGCTTATTTTGTTCAGACCAATTACACTGTTCCTTTCTCTCGCGCGTCTATTTATTATGTCTCAGAGAAACTCCCCTCCAAGTTTTATGGCACCCTCAATTTATTCCACCTTCTTGCTTTAAACTGAATCCTGGATGTACTCCAAGTACTCAGCCTCCCCTGAAGTCTCTCAGTGGGCTGAGACAGAGTTTCTCACATCCATCGGTCTCAGGTGCTGGCGTCAACCTTACGGTCTAATGCTTCCATCCAAAATTTTTGTCCCTCTAGCAAAGCAATGTGTGATTCTTTTTCTTTTTTTTTTTTTTTGCCTATTCATATTTTTTCTTTTTTTAATTGATTTTTGTTGAGCTCTACATTTTTCTCTGCTCCCCTCCCTGCCTCCCCCCTTTCCTTCAACCCTCTCCCAAAGTCCCCATGCTCCCAATTTACTCAGGAGATCTTGTCTTTTTCTACTACCCATGTAGATTAGATCCATGTATGTCTCTCTTAAGGTCCTTACTGTTATGTAGGTTCTCTGGGATTGTGATTTGTGGGCTGGTTTTCTTTGCTTTATGTTTAGAAACCACTTATGAGTAAATACATGTGATAATTGTCTTTCTGGGTCTGGTTACCTCACTCAAAATGATGTTTTCTAGCTCTATCCATTTACCTGCAAAATTCAAGATGTCATTATTTTTTTTCTGCTGTGTAGTACTCCAATGTGTGGTTCTTTAGGGGTCACATCTGCCCATTTCCTCCTCACTGCTACAAGGGACTTCCTCTGCTTCTTTAATTAACTGACAACTCAGCCTTTCTCCTACCGTCTTGGGTGACTCTGATGTCCCCACGGGCAGCCATTCACCTTATTGTCCTTCAAAGGCCTGTCTCTCAACATTAGGCCGTCTCAGCTGACATTCCAGCAAAGATGGCAAGGATATCATATTTGTTCCTGTCTAAGATGCTTGCTACAAACCTGGAAATACAGTCGGTATTTTATACGACCGCTTTGTTATATCTAACAGCATTATTACACTTAAGTCCCCTTTACATCCATTTTCTAAACGAGAAACCAGAATTTTAGAGAGGGCCCATATTTGGGGCAGGGAAGACATCCAGGTAGGAAGGAAAGAGAGAATATATTTAAATTCCAATTTTATTTTGATCCTATTTTCTATGTTCTCTCTTTCTTTTGGTACTAAAAAAATTATCAAGCGTTGATACAGCAATAATTTGGAAACTTTGGAATCAAAGGCAGATGAGTAAGCAGTTAGATTGGCAAAAGAAATGACTAATTTCAAAAACCCTAAAACACAGGTCAATCTCTTTTAATCTCTGTTAGAAAACAAGGCTGTTGTGCTAGAAATCCCAGTGCTGACACAGTTATTACCAGAATATTTATGAAAGCTGAGCAGAGCCAGGCCCAAGGCAGTTATCACAAACTAACCAATGTGCTAAAAAAGAGATATCTTGCAAACTTTGATTCACACTTCTTATGGACATCTCATTCAGAGATTTGTCAGTCACAGCTAAATTTTAAATACCAAGATAAAACACACAGAATGAGGTAACATTAGCCGTTCATATTTGTGCTCTCATTGGCTTCACTTTAAGAACTCTTCCAGCGCCCCCTGATTTACTTTCAGCACACCAAGAAAGAGTAGCCCTAGATAAACTATCTCAGTGCCTATCTCTGTTTAGGATATAATTTCTGCTTGATTCAACATCTTTTAAATCCCCCGTCTATTAAAACCCACTGTTAATGCAAACCCAATCAAGACAGTACCTAAGTAAAAAAACACAAAATCTTATCCTTCTCCCCCCAAACTTTGCATACACAGAGGCTGGCACCGTTCCCAGTCAGTTCCCTTTTCTGCCTAATTAAATCTGAAAGTGTATGTTTTTATGGTTTCCCAATAGTAAAAGCATCAGAAACTATCAGATAAACACTAAGAAGTATCCACCTAACCAATGTAGACAAGGAAATAATTATTTTAACTCAAGTTAAAATTCAAAAATTTAGTTGTAAATCTGGTGGGGAAAAAATACCTATCTGAAAATGTATTAAATAAAAGAACGAATGAAGGACTGGCATGGTGGTACACACATCTAACCCCAACATTGGGAAGGCAGAGACAGGTGGACCTCTTTGAGTTTGAGTACAGTTTGGTCTACAGAGAGAGTTACAGGCCAGCCAGAGCTATACAATGAGATTCTGTCTCAAAAACTAAATAGCAGTAACAGTGATAATAATAAATTTATAAAGCATTCCCCAGTTGTGGTACTCTCGTCGTATGTGGCGTTGCCTCAGGACTACTCATTTAGGAATTAACAGTCATGTGATGAAAGTTTCAACACATTATCAACTCTAACACACTCATAATTGAGAGAATTTATTCATCTAACTATCTATCCAGTTTTAATTATCGTCAGTTTTAAAACATGTGTCCATAACCTATTTTAGCAAATTAAACCTTCAAGGTAACAATTATACAATAAATGTGAGTGACTCCTTGATAGGGAGAAAAGAACAGATGTGGTAGGAAGAACAGATGTGGCACACAGGGGGACTTCAGAGACATTCATATTGCTCTTTTTCTTGACTTGAGCAGTGGCTACAAAGGCCTTCATTCATTATCTGTACACTTGATTTGTTTAATTTTTGATTAAACAAATAATTCTGTGCTTTTAGGCATTTCTTAGCAAAGAGGCACCATAGTTTGATATAGTTTAAATTCCTAGCACCCATCTACAAAGCCAGGTGTGCCTACGCAAACACCTGTGACCCTGGTGCTCAGGGGTGGTTTTCTAGGTCTTCCTAGCAGCTAGACCAGCTCCAGGCTCCATGGGAGACCCTGTCTCAGGGAAATTGAGGGAAGCAATAGAACAGGACAACCAGAATCTCCCTCTGGGTGCACATGCACTACACACACACACACACACACACACATTCAAACATAACACTCTGAGTAAGTAGCATGGGACTCAAGCCAATGAGGTAAGTCCTCGTATTTCTTAAACTTTCAGACTCCTTTCCTGAACCCCAGGGCAGATGAAAAGAAATCTCAAGCTAGCCCCAGAACTAGTCATTTTTCCCTTGGGAATGAAAGAGGCTGAGTTAGCTCAACTATTTACTGTCTTCTTGACTTGGCCAGGACTAGGCTGCCACAGTAATAAGCAAGTACAAAATCTCAGGGACTTTCAACAACAAAAATCCACTCCTCACTCAAGCTGACTTGGTTCAGGACACCCTTTACTGCAGCTGCTCCCCATATATGGGTGGCATCCCAGCTGCCCCAGTTAAACGGCATTATCATCCCAGCATCTCCCCGCACTCCTGCCAAAGTGGAAGAGAGAAAATGAGGAAATACGCTGCTCAACCAGGTATACCAGATGCCCCTCTCCTTGTGTTTCACTGGCTGCAGCAGCTCATATGGCTGTACCCAGCTTCCTAAGAGCAGAATGTCCCCAAAATGTGACCAGAGAAGAGGAAGGGGGTAAGAATCAGATGCCAACACAGAAGGAATGTTCAGCATGGCTGTCTTCATACTCAATAGCTACAACATGATCCAACACATAGTGCACCAACATGTAGTTATCCTAAAATAGTTTTGCTCTGTTCAGCATGAGGTAAAGACACACCATCTTTTATTAGTGTAACTCTAGTACTATGACATGTTAGGTGATTGTCTGTGACAAGGTAATCCTGTAACTAACTATTCAGAGTGTTTTCATTAGTTTAAAGCTGGCCTGCAGAAGCTACCACCTCACAATCATTCTGAAGTAAATCTGAGCACTCACAGGATAAGAGCCCAGCGCCAGGGCCTTGTGGCTTCTGTTCTAGCATTTTACATTCAGGAAGAGCTGCTCCAGCAAACCAAAGGCAACAGAGGTTGAGCTGAGAAACTGAACAGTAAAGATAAAAAAGTCTTTGAATCTGTAAATTAAAATAAGAACGACTATATTTTAAATTCTGTGATTTTGCATTGTTTATCTGTTTAGGGGGAGACAGGTACCCTTGGTTATACATATGGAGGTCAAAGGACAACTTTATGCTATGTGGGTTCCGGGAATGGAACTCAAGTCATCGGATTTGGTGGTAAGTATGTCTATCTACTGAGCCACCACTCCCGCCCAAAATAATGTTGTGTATAACACATATAATATGAAAGATTATATGTTGCCTTTAAAATGTATTATTTGGGGGATGGAATAATGGTTTAGTGGCTAAGAACTCATTGTTCTTACAAAGGACCTGGGTTAGGATCCCAGCAGCAGCAGCAGCAGGCTGCTTATTCATAGCTGCCTGGAACTCCAGCTCCAGGAGATCCGAAGCCTTCTTCTGGCTTCCAGGGACACCTGTGTGTATGTGAGCACACACACACACACACACACACACTTAAAAATAAAAAAATTAATACAGTATTTAAATATATATATTAAACTTAAACTAGGTTTTAAAAAATCTGTTCTAAATTTAACTTTTGACTCATAAAAATGAGTCAAAATATATGATTTAGTTCCTACCATAATATTCAGACACACAGAAAAGAGATTTTTGTAGGATTTTGAGTGCTATTAATTACTGCTATTTCCTAATTGTGCCATCCGCTCGGCACATCCCCTCAAGTTCTTAAGTAACACTAAAGAGGCAACTTGTGCAATCCCTTTTATGAGCTCACTCTCCTTTTTGGCTCCTAGGAAAATGCATGAGGTGGTCCAGAGTGAAAACGGTTCAAATCAAACCCATCTGCTGATACTAGCATAACAGAGCTAACTTGGATGGCAAAGGGAAAAACAAGCAGGGTTTTACGTAATAGATACTGTTCTGGGCGGGAAAGGGCAGCGTCTTAGAACAGGGCCATTCATCTCTGCATTTTCCATCCATGCTATGCAGGTCACCTCGTCATGTGAAAATCCCATCTATCTACACAGGTCTCCTCAACATGTGAGAATCCCATCCATGCTGTCAGGTCCCTCATCATGAGAAAATCTCATTTGGATACTAAATATTTGTTTAACATCTCTGTTAAATGTGCACTCTCTTTCACAGCCGATTCATGCAGAAGAAATGGAAAAGGAAAATGAGAAAGGAGACCAGGGATTAATTAAAGAAGGAGAATTTCAAGAAGAAAAAGAAGTAAAAACAATTTGAGACATGGCTATCAATTTAAGTAAATGCCTATTTTAAGTGTCTTCATTTATAACCTTATTATTAAATACACGCAGAAATCTATTTTCCAAAACAATAAAATTAAAAATATTTCAACCTTGGCAACGAACTAACACAACATGCCCCATGAACAAAGCCCAGGCCATTAGATAATGTTATAACTCTTTGGAATCACTCGTGACTTATTTACTTAAGGTGTGAAAGTGATCTCTTTCCATAAATGTCCCTTCCTCCTTTTCCCATCTTCCCTCTGATGTAATAAGACAATCTTCCAAAATAAACTCTCCTTTCCGTTGTAGATATCCTGTTGCCTCTGCTTCAGAGCAACCCTGTGTTGTTAATTTATGCTTTAACTTAACCTTGGGTTAGAGAGTCTGTCCTACACAAACCCAGAGAAACCAGACCTAACGTAGGCTTATGTTGTTCTCGAGGGCATCTTTGGGAGACGGCCAATCATCATTCAATACACATGATACAACACATAATACAAAGCCAGTAAACCCATCCAGGCTGAACTTGAGATTCTAAACAGGCCATGGAACATTTGTGAATGTGTTTTTAATTTTGGTCAGCAGGCCACAACAGCATCTCCTAATGAAGAGCATCTTCTCTGCAACCTGTGTGTGGAAACTCAGTTCTATGAACTAGCCTGACTCATCAGCTCTTTTTCCCCATAACAATTTTCTGTGTGGAAGCGAAGGAAACCCTACACATATCCACATACACATTGAGTGGCCAAAAATCTGTTCTGGCCCTGTCAGAAACCAGCATGTTTCAAATTAACAGAGCTGGCGTGAGACAGTGAGCAAGTGGAACACGCTGGCCCCCTGTGACCTAACAATTAAATTAATACAACTTGTCCTGTAGCTAAAGAAATTGGATCCAGTCTGCAGATCCAGAGATGTGGTGCTGGCATAGAACAGGCTCATGCGATTCAGGCTCATGCGATCTAGCAAATAAAGCTGTGAACGATAAACCAGACGGTAGATCATGCAGAACTTAAGCCTGAACCATACGTTGTCCCTCTGCCACAGAGCAGCAGGTGGAGGTATGGGCTGTGCGGTGAGGAGGCTCATGAGCCGAGGACCATCGCTGGTCATTGCGTAGGTAGGGTCTGATCATGAAAGACCAAGCCATTTCACTCTGTGCCGCTTGGACCTGAATGAGTTTGCGGCTGTCTTAAGTTTTCAATCTCTCTGGATTGACAATTCTTTCATGGAGAAAGAGAGCCAGTGTAAACCGACTGTCAGGATCAAGAATCTCCTTGGCGGCAAATCTGCAGACAAGACTCCGTGAGAGTTCCTCTGCTTGGTTAACTGATATGGGAAGACGCACCCTAAATATGGATGGCATCATTCCATGGGCTGGGCATCAGCATTTATCACTCTGCTTCCTGACTATGCATGCAATGTGATCAGCACCTTCATGTTCCTGTTGCCATGACGTCCATGCTGTGATGGACGGTACCCTCAAACTGTGAGTCATATGAACCGCTGTTCTGTTATACTGCAGCCCATAGGAAGTGTGTCTCTCTCTCCCTGCCATCCTGATGCTGAAGGATCCTTCATAGCGAAGGTTTGCCAACTCCTGGTCCACGGCACTGGGCACCTGGGTACCTGGAAGGGAAGGAAAAACAGAAAACATGCCAACAAGGAAGAACTTTCCACATTTGGGAATACTCTGATCTTCAGGGTCCTTGTGAGTCTCATTCTCACAACATAATCTACAGAGACAGAAGCTGTGACCTGCAGATGTGGTTGCACACTTTCACTCAGACAACAATGTGTCTAGGCTTACTGGCTGCAAAGCATCGTCTTAAGGGATGTGGGACAAGCAAAGCACCGGAAGCAGGAACAGATCTACTGTCAAATGGCTTTCACTGCATATGGGATACAAAATGTAAGCACAAGAATTATACAAATGGCTAAATGACAATGTCTTAGTACAAAAGAACAGTAGAAGGTTGTGGGTTTACAAAGCATTGAGAAAGGACTGGATTCTAGGACATTTCAGCAGAAACTGCAAGATGAGAGTAGAAGTCATCAGGGTTATAAGGGCAGAGGTCAGATGGGAAGACAGAGGTCAAAGGGCAGGGCAGAAGGCAGAGGGCAGAGATGATGGGGCAAGACAGAGGTCAGAGGACCAAAGGAGCTCAGAGAGACGGACAGAGCCGGGGAGTCAGCACAGACATCAGATGGAAAGGGGCTAGCTGTCAGGAGAGGGGCAGGAGCGGGGCAGGAGAGGGCCGAGGGCAGGGTGAGGGTGAGAAGGGCAAGACAGATGGCAGAGGGGAGAGGGGACTGAAAGAGCAGCACATTTAGAACTCTGAACTTCCCTGGGCTGTGGGAACTTTAAAGAAAAAAGAAATTTCTTGCCACTTGCTTCATTCAGAACAGTTCCTCTGCTTGCTGTGGGGCCATTGCTATCCTTTGGGGTCACATATCAGACATTCTGCATATCAGTGTTTACAATACAGCTCATAACGGTAGCAAAATCACAGTTACGAAGGAGCAATGAAATAATTTTAGGGTTGGGGTCCCCACAGCATAAAGAACTGTATTAAAGGGGCACAGCGTGGGAAGGTGGAGAACCGTTGTGCTCCAGGGACCATGAGAACACAGCTGTGGGAGAAACGTCTTGCTTGCTCCATTCAGAACAGTCCCTCTGCTGGTTTGTGGCCGCGAGAACACATTTGTGGTGGAAACCAGAATTTTCCCAAACACTGCACTCTCTCCATAGTGAGCAGGTCTATTCTGGAAGGTAAACCCCGCCACTCCATCTCAGCCAAATCCCAGAGAAGAGAAACGCGTGCAGAAGAGGGCTTAGTGATTTTCAGTAAGCTGACAAGGACATTTGTTTTCTCCATGTATCAGTCACTTCTTGCCACTGAAACAAAACACCTACGAAACACCACAAGGAAGAATTTATTTTGACATAGTTTTGAGGTTTCAGTCCATCTTGACAGAGACCACAGTGAAACAAAACCTCTCATCCCCTGGCGGCCAGGATGAGAGCACAAACAACGGCCTGGTGGCAAGACGTTCAGCTATGAATTCTTTGGTGGTGTTAATGCTCTAGTGAGCCAATCGCCTTTTAGTAGCATCACCAACTGGTGACCCAGCCTTCAACACAAGCCTTTTAAGGAGACACTTCATAGCCAGGCCATAAAGATCCTGCAAGTCAAGGAAGACAAAGATGGGGGCTCCTCTAAGGTGGATGCAGAGCAAAGACGACTGGGAGACACCAGCAGTCTGAGCCTCAGGACTGCTGACAGGCACATGAGTAGACACCTGGGCTATTGATGGGCACGTGAGTAGACACCTGGGCTGCTGACAGGCACGTGAGTAGACACCTGGGCTGCTGACAGGCACGTGAGTAGACACCTGGGCTGCTGACAGGCACGTGAGTAGACACCTGGGCTGCTGGTGGGTGCGTGAGTAGACACCAGTGGATAGGGCTGGTCATCATTTGGACACAGCCATGTCCAATATTCCACTTTTAAGCTGTTTACTTTTCTTTATGTTGAGCTGTAACACCCCCTTACACACTCTCCAGGGCCCTCCAGACAGCCAGAAAGCACGCCTGCAACGTACGATGACTGTGGATTACTGGCTGGGGAGCAGGTTAAAGAGGAGCAGAAGGAAAGGGGGATTCTTTATAACTTGCACTAAGACAAGCCCAAACTCTTACATGCCCTCCACCAAAAAGAAAGTCAAATTCTTAAAATTAAAATATTAGCAACAATAAACTCGTATCATATGGGTTAGGAGATCAAGATATTCCGTGTAAATGTTCTTAAGGTTCATTCTAGGATGGTAGAGAATTTGGAGTTCTTGCACAACCTGTCAAACCCTGGGAAACACATGCAAGCTCAGAATTCGGGGAGTCTGGGTGCTGATTAGACGGGTAGAGGCTGCACACAGATTCAGCCATACAGCCGGTTCCCTGGGGGACCCAGAGAGCAAGTCCAGCCTTCCAACTCGGGTCAAGCCCACTCTACCACAGCTGTCCTGCCAGTGATTTCCCTTAGACCCAGATGTACTGAGGGAGGCTTGAGCCAGATGTTTCCCCAAGACTGAAGTCACTTCCTGAGAAGCATGACTCATAGAAGAAATCAGGCTTTCGGTTATTAGAAATAACTCTTAAGATTCTCACTGAAACAAAAAAAAAAAAATAGGCCTCCCTTCAGGACATTCTCGAAGATAAATCTTTTGGGTCGCAATCTACCTGTCTTCAGGTAGATGAACATTTTCAACTCATCGACTCGGAAGTTACAGAGGAAGTGAAAGCTTCAACAAAAAGAAAAAAGAAAAACAACTGGGTGTTTAAGGGGAATCCATGTAAGGTCAGAGCTACGCTGCGCTCTTCTGCCTGCCCACACATCCCCCAGGAAAGGAAGCTACAGTTGTACACACCCCAGCACTGCTGCACTGCAAACCCTGACCAAAACTCATAGCTAGACAAATCCACTAGCAAAGGTCTCCATCAACGGCGATGCTTTAAAAGAATTGACAACGTTCTGCACTTTTTAACGGTATTTATAGAACCATTCATAACTAACGTTTTAGAGGCAAAATGAAGCTAATCAAGTTTTAAATGACTTAACATTAGAACCTGTATAGATGGTTTAGTCTTTCTGATCCCATTCTCTATAACATAGAGATGGTAAAGCTTGCTTTACATGATGGCTTCCAGAATATATTCTCTCAGGGGCCTGGCTGAAAGACACTTATTAAGCGATGTCTGTTATTAGCAAGCATAACTTGTTGGAGTTCACTAATCTGGCCCATGAGGAGGTAGTGGTAAAAACCACCAACATCATTATGGAACACCCTAGAAAGAACAAAAGCAAAGTTTAGCCTAATGATGCCAGATATTCTTATAACTCTCTTTCCAAGAATGTCTTGGGAGACACAACTGTAGAAACAATAGACCCATGCTTCTAAGCACTTCTAAGTAGGCAGGTGAGCACCCTCCACACTGTAATCCATTTTTGTCCCCAACATCAGCTTCCACTGTAAAAACCTTCAAAACTACCAGATTTGAGACAGAAGCCGTCATTTATTTTCTCCCAGGCCTTTGCAATGTTTATTTAAATAACTAAATTTGACAAGGTCAAAACTAAATCTGAGAAGTCTCTCTGGAAGTGTTCGGGCCAGAATGGCAAGAAAACAGGATGCCCTGGGAAGCTGACCCTGAACCGTGATGATGAACTGGGAAAGATTTTGAGTGGCAGGTTGTCCCAAAGACCTCACAGACCCCAAGACAAAATGACCTGGGGGGAATCTGTCCTTAACAACCAATATTTCAGGGTCAGTATTCACCCAATATTTTAGTGTGTACAAGTCAAACAATTTCCCCAAACCCTACCATCCCTGTCTGACTGGCAACTGACCTGTTGACCCATTGAAATAGCTATATTTTTGTTCTTTATAAACTATGCTGTGCTTTCTGAAAACTATTGCTGTTTGTTCTTCTCCAAAGTGTGGGGTTCATGGGTACCCAGTAAGGTGGTAACTAGATGCCAGGGATCTTTTCTGTTTGAACATTTGGTTGCCTCTTTGTTTCCAGAATGGCCTAGATTCTGTTTTGCACAAGTTTCTAGAGTTCAGAGCATGGAAAACCTTGTAACTGAAGGTCAATCTTGCAAAGACCCCTTTTCTGTGGCTCTTCTTTATTAATGCCCTTAACTTCTCCAGTGATCACCTTCCTGGGCAGCA
The DNA here is from genome assembly GCF_014885135.2 of Alexandromys fortis. Taxonomy (NCBI): domain Eukaryota; kingdom Metazoa; phylum Chordata; class Mammalia; order Rodentia; family Cricetidae; genus Alexandromys; species Alexandromys fortis. Next base: position 5,922,795 of record NW_026067948.1, on the reverse strand, counting down.
GAACACTCCATCCTGGGGTTGTAAGGAAGAACTGCTCAGTTTAGACCTCAAGTTCTCCAGCCCCCCTTCACATACCAAACTGACCGTACTTCAAGTGGTATCATTTCTATAAAACCACCCCCCCACCCCACTAATGAAAGGCAGGTCCAGGACTTCCCTTTGGCTCTCCAGCATATAACATTTGCTGCTGCTACACTACCGCTGCTGCTGCTGCTGCAGTATTTTGAGATGGAGGATGTGACTGTTACCCAGCCTGGCCTTGAACTCCTATATTCAAGGGAGCCTCCTCTCTCAGCCTCCTGCAGAGCAAGGGCTTAAGTATGCACCACTGTATTCAACATCAATAGGTAATGTTGGCAGGAGAACTTTTAAAAACAGCAAAAGAATATGCATGGCATTCACATACACCCTCAACATACTAATCCGCAAAGCCTGTATCCAATATCCAGCATAGATCAGAAAGAGGTAGGGAAGGGAGGGGATAGTGAGGTCATGAAGGTGATGTGTGGCAAAGGCTCAGGGTGAGACAATGGACTCAGGGCAGGTCTGCTCTCAGCCAAAGCCCAGCAGTTCTGACCACATTAACAGCAGACATAGCATCACACTGACACCCAATACCAGAGCTCCTGATACGATAAAACAGACACACACACACACACACACACATACATATACACATACATACATACATATTGTAAAGGGGTGCTGTTAAGAGATAATTGAACAGAGGGGTCTGGAAAGGGGACTCAACAACAGTTAAGGGTGCTTCCGGCTCTTCCAGGGACCTGCATTAGGTTCCTAGCACCCACACTGGGTATAGTTATAGGTGGCTCTAAGCTCAGGGAAATCTAATGCCTCTTCTGGCCTCCCTAAGCATCCACTGCATACACATAGCATACATTCACACACAAAAACACACACGCATATGTAACCTTTGAATTTTTTAAAGAATTAATTGAAAGAAAAATAATTCATTGAAAAACACATATGTTTTTGCCTTTATTGACTAATCACAAAAGATAATCAATAGGGCATCTCGGGGCAATGTAAGCAGATACAGCAGGCTAGTTGTTGGCCCAATCAAATATCATTCATACCTGATAAATACCAAGAGCTAGCAGCACCCTGTCTCCCACTAAAGAGTGCGTGTGGCGCACAACACTAACAGCCGTGTCATTGTGATGGGAATAGCTTGTGCCCAGCAGGGACAAAAATCTCAGGATGTTCTCGAGTTGAGAGCTAACAACCAAATCTAATGCCCTAAGGAAACATCTTGGGTTCATTAGAACAGAGATCTGCTGGGGTTTTTTTGCCACCATGGTAGTAATTGCTCCGCAGTAATTCCATTTATAAGAGCAGCTTGATTCCAAAGAGCCTATTCAGCAAACCCTTAATTGTGGACATTTTAGGCAGAACAGATGAAAAAGCAAGGTGTTTATCCACTTTGTCTTAATTTGACTGCCCTCTGCTCAGCTTTACTGTCTACTGAGTTGCCATGGCCCCCTGACAACAAGGCTGTCAAGGCACCATTAAAATTAAGTAGCAAGACACAGGGAACGGCTGCAGTGTGTGCCCACCGGAGAGCATGGACGTGGACTTGGTGGCAGCAATGAGGACGGAGAGATAGGTGGGAAGTTCGGAAAGATGCTTCGGCAGTCACACACATCAAAGGCATTTTCATCAAAGCCTGGAAACATGGATGAGGCACTTTCCACTTCTGGGTGGATTATAGGTTGTAATCAGCCAAACAACCAACCAACATACAAACAAAAAGCCGACTGTGGAATGAAGATCATCAGTTTGGATTTGAATTTGTTGATGTCTAAGTCCCTCCAGAGCTTTAATTTACAATAAAAAGTCTCAGCTAAAGGCATTAATGTGGGCAGTAATCCTTTTTGCATTTGAGAAAAACAAAAGAGTCAGACAAGAAGAAAACCAAAGATCAAGCCTTGAGGAGCTGCCAAAAGAAGAACAAGAAGAAAGGAGGGAAGAAGATGCGGGGGTGTCTGCAGCTGGAAGGAAAGCCAGGAGTCTGGATGCCGAGAAGCCTATGCAGGTTGGCTCCACTTGTCTACTTGACACAACCTAGAACGATCTGGAGAGGCTAAGGGGCTGTCTAGAATGGGGTCGTCTGATGTGGGAGTGATTTCTTATTAATAAAGAAACTGCCTCGGCCCTCATAGGACAGAAAATTAGGTAGGCGGAGTAGACAGAAGAGAATGCTGGGAAAAAGAAGCTGAGTCAAGAGTCGCCATGATTCTCCCGCTCCAGACAGATGCAGGTTAAGATTCTCCCTGGTAAGCCAGCTCGTGGGCTACACAGAATATTAGAAATGGGTTAGAACAATATGTAAGAGCTAGCCAATAAGAAGCTGGAACTAGCCGGGCCAGGCAGTGTTTGAAAGAATACAGTTTCCGTGTAATTATTTCGGGGTATAACCTAGCCATGCGGGCGGCCGGGTGCCGGGGACGCAGCCCCGCCGCTCCTAATGCAACAGTCGTCCGTGGGGGTAGTCTTCATCGCCTTAATAGATGTGGAAAGACTCAGAGTCAAAGTGGGCCACATTGTTCCCAGGTTTGGGTCCTGGACTGCGTAGGAGCAGAGAGCTGAGTACTGAGCATACATGCATTTCCCTCTTCTCCCGAATGTGGGTGTGCTGTGCCGAACTATTTAAGTTCCTGCAGCCTCAACTTTTCATAATGGTGAACTATAACTGGAATTGGCAACAGAGGTGAAGCCAGGACAAAGCCAAGGAAAGGAATGGTCAGGGGGCAGAGAATGAGCTGTACAGATGTACTCAAGGGTCAAGTGAAGAAAGCAGTATGGATGCCCAGCAGCCACAACTGAAGGGAACACGGCACATGAGCAGGAGCTATTTCAGACAGGTGACTAAACAAAAATGGCCTTCAACCAGGCACGATGGAACGTGTCTGCAATCCCAGCTCTTGGGAAGTACAGGCAGGAGTTCAAGATCATTCTTAGCTGCTTAGCAAGATCAAGGCCAACCTGATCTATGTGAGATCCTGTCTGAAAATAAACAAACAAAAGGGATTCCACTGCTCTTTGAATGGTTTTTAAGGACGTGGAGAGAGAGAGAGAGAGAGAGAGAGAGAGAGAGAGAGAGAGAGAGAGAGAGAGAGAGAGAGAGAGAGAGAGAGTGTGTGTCTG
>NW_026067948.1:5911903-5914539 GCF_014885135.2 Alexandromys fortis | reverse complement strand
TAGTCCATGTTTGGGTGCTGGGGAGTTCCAGCTCAACGGGACGGTCCCTGCTTCTACACTGAAAAGATACACCCAGAGACTCATTCACAGCAAAGTCTGGACCAAGACACCAGGCCTCTCCTGGCTCCATTTGAAGGAGGAGATGGGAAGGCGCCAATGCAAGACTTCCTCCAACAACCTGAAAGGCAACATGACTTCACCAGAATCAAGGGATCCCGAAATAAGAAGAATTGTACACCCTACTCCAGAAGAATTAGAAGAAATCGACTCAAAAGTGAATTATATGAAAATAATAGAAGACCTTAAGCAGGAGGTGAAAAACTGCCATAAACAATTAGAGATTACAAACAAAAAGGTAGAGGAAATGAATAAATCGCTTAAAGATACCCAAGAAAATCAAGAGAAACATGAAAAAGCAATCAGACAGGTACGGGAAGCAGTTCAAGACTTGAAGAATGAAATGGAAGTAATGAAGAAAACACAAACCGAGGGAAGATTGGAGATGGAAAATCTGGGTAAACGAACAGGAACTACAGAGACAAGTACTACCAACAGAATACAAGAGATAGAAGAAAGAATATCAGATACTGAAGATACCATAGAGAAAATAAACACACTGATCAAAGAAAACAGCAAAACCAACAAATTCTCATCACAAAACATTCAGGAAATATGGGACACAATAAAAAGACCAAACCTAAGAATAATTGGAGTAGAAGAAGGAGAAGAGGTGCAACTCAAGGATTACAAAGGGGGGTGTTAAGGTATATTATACTCATGATGGGACCTAGAATCACCTAGCAACCAAGATTCTAGGCGCACTGGTGGAAGATTTTTCTCAATTAACTAAGCTAAGAAGGCCCACCCAAAATGTTGGTGGCACCATTTCATGTACCACAAAATTAATACAAATTGGGGGGGGGGGGAGTCACATCTCCCTTAATACTTATACAACTACAGAAGCCATTAAATGGATGCAAGCCAAGAAATAATATCATCCAACTAACATTAAAGAACAGTGTGGCTGGCATATGCAAAAATAGGGGGAAAGGGATGGTAGACGGTCAGGGTTAGAGACTATTTCAGGAACTCAGACCCCAGAGGTGGGAGAAATGGCTCAGAAGTTAGGAAAGTATATATTCTTCTTCCAGAGGACCTGGGTTTTTCTCCTAGCACCCCCATCTAGCAGTTTGCAATAGCCTGTCACCCCAGTTCCAGGGGATCTAAGGTCTCTATCCTCCAAAGACCCTGGCAAGCACATGTACATACCCACACAAAAACACACCGACACATAATTAACTTCAAACAAAACAAATCTTTAAAGGATTCATTGTATCCTTTAATAATAGTAATTCAGGTGCCCAAACCCTCCTTCCTAGCTGTACATATGTATGAGTATGATATGAAATCCAGTACATATGTATTTTCCATCTCAGGTAAGTGGTCCTTCTCTTCACTGGGCATGCTGGAAGTTCTCTCTGCTCCCTGCTTTGAACTGTTCAGTTAAACGATGTCATGATAGCTTCCTACGCCATGGAACATGGGAAAGTATGTGCTAATCAGTGCTTTGCCTGCACCCACTGGCCATCCCCTCCCCATCCCCCAGTCACCACGCTCTTCCTGGGCCCTGGCGTTCACTCATTGGCTCTTCCCTGATGCCAGCATATTAGCTTACACGGTGAGGATATATAATAGTTGTCTTTCTGCACCTGAGTTGTCCAATCCGATCCATGCTTCAGCAACCGTCAGAATTTCATTCCTTTGTGGCTGTGTAGTCTAAGAGTTGACTGTGCCACATTCTCCTTTTCCATTCATCAGCTCATGGACACCACATGTTGTTCCAAATCCTGCCTGCTGTGAATATTGCTGCTATAAATGTCTCTTGAAATACTAATTTTATTTCCTTTGGTTAACTATTCTGAAGTGGGAACACCCGGCCACATATCAATTTTATTTCCAGGTTTTAGACACCTCATGCTGCTTTCAAACAGCTGGACTATTTCATATCCCCAACAACGTATAAGAACATCCCCTTTCTCCACAACATCACTAGAATGTAATTTGTGTTCTCTCTCTCTCTCTCTCTCTCTCTCTCTCTCTCTCTCTCTCTCTCTCTCTCTCTCCCTCCCCTTTTTTACACTAGCCATTCCAGGATGAGATGCTATCTTGTGGTGATTTTATGTGCATTCTCCTGATGATTGGTAAAGTTCTGTGTTTTCTTGTGTGCTGCTGACTATTTATGTGTCTTCTTTGAGAGGAGAGCGGAGGAGAAGAAATAGAGAAGAAAGAAGGTGGAAGAGAAGAAGGAAGGAGAGGCTTGTTTTACTAATATGCCTTTTGTTTTCCTGCACTGTGCTCATTCCCTGCGGCAGAGACTGTCCTTTTTCCCAACTGCTCAGACCCGAATAATCACACAGAAACTCTGTTAATTACAACACTGTTTGGCCAGTGACTCAGGCATATTTCTAGATAGCTCTTATATCTTGAATTAATCCATTTCTATTCATCTGTGTATCACCACATGATTGTGACCTACCAGGTAAGATTCTGGCGTCTGTCTCCTTAGGCAGCTACATGGCGTCTCTTTGACTCTGCCTTCTCTCTCTCTCTCTCTCTCTCTCTCTCTATATATATAT
>NW_026067948.1:5843832-5911840 GCF_014885135.2 Alexandromys fortis | reverse complement strand
ACACATATATGTGTGTGTGTGTGTGTGTGCGTGTGTGTATGTGTGTGTGTTTGTGTTCAGATTTCCTGCCTGGCTTTACCCTGTTAAGCCATTAACCCAAAGAGCTTCTTTATTAACCAAAGATAATAAAACATATTCATAGCATACAGAGGGGTATCCCACCATCCCACACCATCAGGGAATGGGCATGAGTTAACTTTGAGATCCCCAGACTGTTACTTTTGTCTCAACACAAACATTTCTCATAGTTTGGATTTTTATCAGATTTTCTGGGGGTTTTATAAATGCATTGTAATTATCCCAGTTTCACTTCTATTGCTGTGAAAAAAAAAAAGTCCTCTAACAGAAAGGAACTTGGGGGAGAGGAGGTTTACTGGCCTCACGATTCCAGGTTACACTGTGTGATTGTGGGAAAGTCAAGGCAGGAACTTCAGGTAGCTAGTGACGTCATATCTAAGAGCAGAGAGAGGGAGAGAGGGAGGGAGGGAGGGAGGGAGGGAGGGAGAGAGAGAGAGAGAATGAATGAATTTGGGCATACCTAATACCCAGCTCCTTCTCCCTCAGTCAGAGCCCAACCCCTGGTTATGGTAATTCCCAAAATGGGCCGGGTCTTCCCACAGCAAATTAACCTGATTAGGGAAACCCCCATAGACACGTCCACAGACCAACCTGATCTACACACTCCCTTACTGAAACTCTCTCATAATGTCATTCTAGATTGTGAAAAGTTGATCATTAGAACTAACTATCACAAGCACACAAAAAAAGTGTGGAGGGAGTTGGGTTGTGCACAATTAGAGCAAGGTCACCTTCACGTTCTCTAAGAGTCAGCCCAGTCCACAGGCAGCTCACCACACTGTGGCTATCCACGCTGGCAACACCTAGCCACAAACAAGCAAGTGCAGGCAGAGGAGACTTCAAAAGAAGCCCACAGAGTGACTGGGCCTTGGCTCAAAGAGCAGGACTCCTGTAAATAGATGCGCTCTGCTCTGAGCGTGATCCAGCAAGCAGCCCTGAGTAAACTGCTGAGCTAGGTCAGCCAGCCAGCCGTGGGGAATATTTTCATTCCAACCCAATAAGAAGCTAATGAAGATATGTAAACAGTGGTTCTATCCGACCACCGACCTGCTGTGTACAAACCACTCAGAGCTCTCTGCGGTAAGACTCAAAAGAAACCAAACACCGAGTGGAAGAGGGAAATGGAAGAAGCCTGAATCTCACCTTCCTTTCCCAGCAATGTCATCACCACATCCAAGTCCCAAGCAAACGCTTTTCTCTCTTGCGGCCTTGGCTGAAGGTCTCATCCCCTCTACATCATAGCCTGAATTCCATCACCTTCTACCTTCTTCCTAAAACTCTCCACTACAGACTGCAAGAGTCTAGGAAACTAGAACAAGATGGTTTTTGATATTTTCCAGGTACCTAGAAATTTAATACTTAACAAGTAGGTAAATGAGTAAACAGTCCCAGAGACACTGGGATTCCAATTCAATGCTGTTCTATACTATACCCCAGTATGAATATACCTAAGTGATTTCCAATGACTTAGAGCCTGAGGAGAAAGAAAGATGCTCTTTCTGAACAAGAATGGAGGCATCCTCAGTCCAAAACTAAGCCACTCCCTTTCCTTGGAAACCAGTGGGGGTGAAAACAGGAAGTGAGTGGTGGACGGAAGAGAAGAAGCTTTACCCACTCCTCAGCCAAGATGGAAGAATATTCTCATACTATTCGACCTTTGGAACTTTCCAAACTTCTGTGTTCCATCCAGCAAATGTCTCTGAATCATTCGAGAGCCATGTTGGTGTGGGAATTTATTGCAGCAATGTTGTTCCTAAATATCAAAAGTGTTACAACATCCCAGAGAAGCTACTCATGGCTTGAGCCTCCTTCATATGGACTTATAAAAATCCAACATCTGAGCTTCTCTGAGTTAAGCAAAACAATTGCCCTATCTATAAATTCACCTATTTTGAGATCACCTACCAGTGCGGATAGCATATAGGTTTGAAAGTCCCTCAAGAAATCAATAAGATTCCCTGATCTAGGGAGGTCTCCCTGGCTTAGCCACCTTCCAGGTGAGCTCACCAAAACAGCTCAGAGCTTCATAACCAGGGGAGGTGCTGAGAAGAAATGAGTGCTGGCTGCCTAGCCCAAGATGGGACATCACTCCTCCAAGGCTCAGGATTACTGTGAAAGAGTGGACAGAAAACCTCTGCAAGGCCGAGAGAAAGAGATGGAGTGCCGTCCTCCAAGCAAGATACAGCCATTGCACTCTTGAAGTCTCGGCAGCTGTGATTACCTGCACAAGGCTTACACAAGATTGGGCCCACCAATACTCCATCATGAAGGCAGTAAGGACTCATTAGACCCTACCGTTCCTTGAGTTCCAGATAGTTAACCATTGTTGGGAGAGAAAGAGATTTTTTTTCTTAGCCCAAACTCATATAAATAATCCCTCACCTCTGCTCCTATAAGTGACCCAAATTAGACTCACTGAATCTCACAAAAAAGAAAAGAAAATTAGAAGTGATACCTTCAAGAAAGTCTTTTTCAGTCTTCTCCCAGACACAGAAGTGATACCTCCCCTCCTCCCATTGTGATTGCCATGTGATCCAACTCCCCTTTTGTAGCCCATGTTCCAAGGGCCTTTTCCTCTTAAGAAAAATCAGGAGATAACTTGAAAAGTAATCTTCACATTTTATGAGAATTATGGATGCTGTGAGGTTTTCTATCTACAAGTCACTAAAGAGAAAACCTGGAAAGATTTTAAATGCGATTAATGACGATAATGGGGACCTACACTCACTGCCGCCTGCAGAGAAACAAGACACATTAGTCCATCAGCACACAGCAGCTGGGGATTCGAGCAGGGGATATCCGGACAAATCAAGACTGAACAACAGAATCTGCCCTCCTCTTAGAGCTCTATGAGCTGTGCCATCTTTCTTAAGTCACATGAGCTTAAAACTGCTAGACCTTCCTTAATAATTATGTCAGTGTGTTTAGCAGAACAAGAGAAGGAGCCCATAAGAGAGCTAAAAATATAGTAAAATTTATTTACTATAAAAACATAGTAAATAAATAACAAATTGAATCACAAAGGCTCTTGAAAGAAAGAGCACAGAAGAAATATGGGGATAAGCCTTTCTCAGGAACTGGGAGAAAGTTGAGGTGAAGCTGTGGAGTGTGATGGGTTGGACAAGAACCTAAAGACTCTGACCCTGAGAACACAGAAGCTTCTCTCCTGAAGGACAAGGTGACTGCAGATTTGGTGTGTGTGTGTGTGTGTGTGTGTGTGTGTGTGTGTGTGTGTGTGCAGGTATGTGTATACATGTCTACTTGTGGAGACCAAAGACAACTTCAGTTCTCATTCCTCAAGTACTGCCCTGTCTTCTGTTTTAATGAGATTATGCAGACAACAGTGTGAGACTCTGAAATGACGTGGGGTACACTATGCAGCAGAGACTTGAAGACAGAGATCAGCTGGGCCATTGCAATAATCTCAGAGGAGAGGGAAACACCTCGAACTAAGGCGATGGCTATCAGGGGGAGGGAAGAGGTGAAATTAAGGGGGAGGATGCCTTAGTTTCTTTTCATGTTGGTGTGATGAAATATTCTGTCAAAGTGATTTGGGAAAGGGTTTATTTGGGCTCACAGTTAAAGGTACAGTTCATTATGTAGGGAAATCAAGGCATCAGGAAAGAGGCTGGACATATGGCCTCTACCATCAAGAACAGAGAAAACCAACTCCATCTTCCTTTTTCATTCAGTCCAAGACCAGGTTTGTGAACTCATCTTGCCCACAATTAAGGTAGATTCTCATATCAGTTAACCTAATCCAGATAATCCCACAATGGCATGCCTAAAGGTTAATCTCCCAAGTGATTCTGGATTTCTGCCAAGGTGGTAATTAGCACTAATTATCACAGAAGATTGGACACATCAGCAGGAGTTAACAAAGAGGAAAAAGAGGACTCAGAGGATTCCAGGGATGTTGGCCCAACTCCATCTATGTATTAACAGTGGGATTTCCATACAAATAAAGTTACAGGACCAGATTGACTAGCTTACATCCCTTCTGAGGGATATTACAGTGAAGCCCTGGGCACGCACCAAGGGTGTATAAAGTTCTATTTCATTGAAACACAAAATGTACAATCGAGAAGAAAAGAGGAGGCTCTAAGTCAACACCGAAAACAACTTTCAGGAACTAAGAGAAAACAAAACTATGTATGACAGGCATTCCAGCATTTGGCTGCATGCTACAAACATAAAAATGCACAGATGTCTCTCCCATAATCCATCAGAAACCCTTCTGACTCAAGCCTCAGCAAGAGAGCTCCTGCAGAATATCGACTAAGGTCAATTAGCCAGTGCTGCTTCATTGCTAAAAAATTCGCACTCAGGGGAAAAAAGTTAAGGATGCTCTTTATGAGAATATAAACCAGTAACATAGTCCCAACCCTTTCCCCCTACCCCACTGATGTTTTAAAAATTGCTAACTCTCATCATTGTGAAATGACACTAATGAATTGAATACATTTGTTTCCCGAACTTCTGGGTGTTGTCAAGACATTTAAAGGGTCAGAGTTCAGCCACACTCAGTACTGTGAGGAAATGACTGAGGGATGTACCCACCTTAGGAGCCTCCCAGTCACACAGGAAACTCCAAATTATGAGACTCAACTATTGCAAGCTGTATTCACGCCAAAACTTACTAGCGTTGCTCCAACATCTTCTATTCAAAGGCAGCCAGCGCCTTTCCCATGGGTATAAGACTTCCAGTGAGCCCGAAAGGAGTCCTGCCAACCTGGAAAAAAAACACACAATGGCCGCTTCAGAGTTTGGGAACAGCGCTTCTGTTGCTGGAAATGGGCATGAGCCTTCCAGGATTCTTTCTCCTAGAAGCGAGCTGTACCCAAGAGGTAGATTTCCAAGGACGTTTGCAAATATTTAATGGAAACTTCTTCAAAAATAGTTTATAAGCTGAGTAGGATGCTGAGGAAGTACAGGTGGGAGTCGATGCAAAAGAGGAGAGATGTGGGGCTGAGCCCTCACGGGAGGAAAGGTCAGTGAGATGAAATGGCTGTGCAAACACGGCTGCTGGGGGCACGCTCAAGGCTCCAGTGCAGGGCACGTTTTCCCCTCATTACTTGTTTTGACTCACACAGCCTGTAGCCCTCCAGGCTCAATGAAGATTCCGCTAGGGTGAGGTGAGATTTTTAGCAGAAGAAGAAGCATTGAAGACAGTAAAGAGTCAGAGCAAATGTCCCGGGGCTCACAACAAACATTCGGATCACAGGGCTAACACAGACAGGCGAAACTAAGCCAGGGTGTGCTGGCCTCAAGGCCACTGTGCCTTCCCAGAACCCATTCCTAAGGCATAGGGGTTATTGTGAGCAGACAAGTTCAATATTTATTAAAAGATAGTAACTTTTCCTAACTGTTCTATTGCTGTCACACATAGTGACAGAGTCCGAGATGCCTGACTGAAGTTCCAGCAAATATTCCTGTCAGTTCATCCGCAGTCAGGACGCATGTTCGCAGTGAGGTCCACTTCCCTGAGAGGGCTCAGCCGCAGCTCTGCTCCACCCAGCACATATGAAACATGGTTGCAAATCACATCACGCTTTCATTTTTGCTGGTCTTTAGACATGGATCGCCTGGATAGCATTTGATTCACCTCTTACTATCTCAGGCAGAGAAAGCGAAGGAGAGAAGTGTGATTCTGTCCCGTTAGGAAGAAGAAGCAAATGGCAGCTGGGGACACTGACAGCTGGGACTTAGGAAACATGATGGAGGTGGGATTATTTCAAGGACACATCCTGGTGCTACGGTTGGACTATCTCCAGAAAAATTCAGGTATTGGAAACCTAACTTCCAAATGTATGTGTTAATGGCTTGAGGAGGTATGGTCCCTGGGAAGCATCTGTGAGGACACAAGGTCATCAGAGCGAGGCTCCATGGTAGCATTAGTGCCTTATTTTTATTGAAAATAATTTTTCGTAGAGTATGTTCTGATTACAATTTCTCCCCCCACCTCCTCCCTGATCTTTAAACAAACAGGTAAATTAAGAAGAGAAGAATAGGAAAAGGAACAAGACACTGATAAAAGTCACAGAATTGGAAATCATAATATTCAAGCAAAACACCAGTAAGATTTAAAAAATAATAAATTCCCAAACAAAGCAATATGAGAAAAATTATCTACAAAAATATCACTGAATTTGTTTTTATGTTACCCATCTATTGTTGAGTATGGTGTGATTTATATACCAAGTGAGACCCTATTAGAGAAAATTAATCTTTCCTTTGCAAGAGGCTGTCAGCTGTTGATAGCATCTTGGTTAGGAACGGGAGCTCTTGCCCACTTTCGCCTTTCAGTGCTGGGACCCCACCTGGCTTGAGTCTCTGCAGTCCCCGCGACTGTTGTCACAGCCTCTGTGGGTTCATAGGTGTGATCGGTGCCTTCATAAGAGGAAAAAGAGAGGTTCAAGCTAACAACAGCTTGCTCTGTCACCGTGACCTCAGCAATAGTGACAGCACAGAGGTCCTCAGCAGAGGCTGAGATGTCAGCGTTACGCTCTTAGACATCCAGTTGATGAAACCAGTCTCGGATACGTCATTATACGTCACATGAAGTTAAGACACGGTGGCCTGCCTGTAATTCCAGCATCAGAAGGTGGAAACAGTTATTCTCAGAGCAAGCTATCTAAAGAGACAATATACAGGACCTCTGTATTTGACTGAGAGAAACTGCTTCAAAAAAGTTAGGAGGAAGAGAAATCAAGGAACGTTTCAGAGCTCAACCTCCATCCTCCATGTGCATACAGTATACATACAGGCATCCACACGCATGCAAACACACGCATGCACATATACCATGCATACAAACGCATGAAAAGAAGAAAAAACACAGAAAATCTTTAGAGTGAAGAGTATAATTGTATCCTTTATTATTGATTGAGTCTGTTATTGTTGTCCATGGACCTAGAAAGCAAACTACAATATTGGAGACTCCTCGTTGTTGGGACCATTTGGAGTCCTGGCCTCCAACAGCTCTTCCCTGCTAGAGATCTTTACTTTCCTTCTGATTTGAGTTACTGAAAGCTGTGTCAAAGTTGTTTACCGGCTCTGCTTCACGAGCACGTGTTGGCTTGGCCTTGAGGATCAGAGGATAAGGTTTTCACCTGTTAGCCCACCTGAATGTGTTGGGTATACAAGCCTCTATGGTGCTACTGAAAAAATGGGCCAGTGAGTAGAGGTCCGTGTCTCTGTCTCTCTGTCTGTATGTGTTTGGTCTTTCAATCTCCAGCCCCTTGCCTGAAGCTCGAGAACTGTATGGTAGCCCATAGAGCACAGACAGGCGCCGTGCGCTACACCCTGTCTTATCTGTATTAATAAATAAGAATGATGTTTGATTATGTTCATCTCCACCTCTGCTTTACTGTGACTAGCAATCTATAACACCGATATCTCTTGTACTCATTCTACAGCCACAGTCTCCTTCCTACCTCTCAGTCTGTGGGATTCAACTAGCTTCTTTCCAAAGGGAAAAGAATCTAATGAATGTAAAATGACCCTACCCCTGCAGCTTTTAACATCCATTAGAAAACAAAAAGCTAGCAAACCTCCCATAAGTATAAAAGACACCAGCAGCTGCGGGATTGCATAACACACTACAAGATAATATTTTTTCTTGGTTAAAAAAAATTGTGTGAAATTCCAGGAAGCATCTAGAATGATTGCCTTTCTGAAGTAAATAGTTGTGTTGGTGGGAAATTAAGACAAAAACACACACATCTGCATTAAGAATTCAAACACAATTCCCAAGTGAAACATTAGAATTCCATTGGATTTTATGGGAGGAAATTATTGGAGCTTGGTAAAAATGTGTGTGACTCTGGCCAGCGTCAACCACATAAGACTGCTTTTCATCTCTGTATTTTGGTAAACAATTAGTAAAAACTGAATTGAGTTTTCAAAAAAAAAAAAAGGACATACTTGAGCATCTTCAACAAGATCAAGCATTTGGCTCCCGTGCTGCTGCCCCCAGCCTTGTTATCTGCACATAACGGTAGCTACCCCAGTTTGGTCATTGGCTTTTTTCCATCCTCCAACCATGAATATGTCTATACGCTCTGTGGCTTGGCACAGTGACGAAGGCTGTCGGCGTGTGCCCCTACCTTGAAGGAGCCCACATTCCCCCTCCTGTTTCCACTCTCCTGGATGCATCAGTCTCTGTGCAAAGATTCCTTACTGTGCTCATGATCTGCTCCAGAGCAGTCCCACTCCCTAAAGGAACTACACCCTTGTCACCAAGCAAAAGACAGCAGGGCAGACAACCACAAGAAGGTGGTGTGTGGGAGTCCAGCTGCGTTCTTTATAGCACCAAGCTATAGTTCTATAGACGAGTGACTCCATGAAGGGAACCAATAATAACCTCTAAAAGAGGTCTCTGTTTCCTCTCCTTCCTTTATTTTAATGTCTTTTTTTAAAAAAAAAAAAAACTATCTTATAAAGAAGCTAAGGATGAAGGGTTCATGGCAGAGAAGGTGGGAAGACGTTGAGTCACACACTGCCCATCCCCAAGTTTCAAGGGCAGCCTCAGCGCAGACAAGGGGAGCGGCTTATCCATGACCCAAGCCAGCAACACAATCTGACATACTTCAAACCTGACTCGAGATTATGTCTGCACTGCTGGAGTAACATGAAGCTCTTGACAAATGAACTAACAGCCTAGAAAACACAGAAAAAAAAAAAAAACAAAATACCAAAATGACCAAAATTGTTTTGCTCTTAAACTTTGATAATGTTGGTATAGCCAAAACTCATCTCAGCCATAAAGCAGCCTTAGGAGAACATCCATAAAATCTGAAGTTTTAGGCAACATATCTTCCCGACTACTCATGTGTAATAAAGTCACCACAAGAAGTTTCTGCAGTGGGCCACTGGCTTTGTGGGATTACTCTCTAAAAAAAAAAACACTGAAGAGCTGGGGTTCAGAGGTGCTTTCTTTTGCTGAAAAGGAAGTTATCGTAATTGTAATGGCTCCAAATAACAGCCCCAAACAGTACTGTAAGTCAGGAGCGCACCATGCTGTGGCTACATCTGATTCAAGATTTTTTAGAGGCCAAATCCAGGGTATTTTCCATGGCCAGGTCCTTCCGAAGGCTGCAGAAGGAAATCCACTCCGGTTCTCTGAACAACCCTGGGAAGCTTGTTCTCAGCTTCCCTCATGGCAGCTGATGTTCTAAGTCTCACTCCCTTCTTCATTCTTCATGCAGCAAAGGAGTCTCTTCCCCTAAATTGGGCCATGTGCCCATCTTGGAAACACTGAATATATTGGTTTTAGCCAGCCAGGGTCAACCTCTGGAGCCAGATGTAATATTCACTTCATGGCTAACCAAAATAATAACCCAAAAAATAAACACACACACACAAAAGCAATCAGCAAATGGCTAGCACAAGAGGATATGAATTCTCCAAGGTCACTCTCAAGAGCTTCCACCTCCCATGAAAAACTAGTCATCTTTATTATGTAACTTACAGACTCCTCGGTCCTTAGTGTTAGAGCCCTGTCTAATTTCTTCATGTTTCAGCAATTACAGCACAGAAAACTGAAGCAATGCGCCTGGGGACACACATCTCATTAGGCCACTGAAAAGAACATTACCCAGGTGCTGTTGTTTGTGGTCTCACCCTCCTGGTATGTTATTACTACACACTCAGGGAGAAAGTCGGGCCATGTGATGTGTCATTTCTGTTGTTCTGAAAACACAGAGTTTACTGGCAAAAAGAGTGTGTTTGCTAGACTTCGAAGGAAGGCAACTAGGAAATAAAGAGTGAAATAGGGGAGCAGTATAATATCTTGTAATTTGGTTTTACCTCATAGAAACCCAGAGCTTTTCTGGGGCAGAGGATATGTGACATGGGGACATCGATGATAAGATCCAAACAATAACAAGTTAGGGCCGTAAGTCCTGGCTCCAGGACTGAGCAATGATTGGGAGACAGACAAGTCCTTGCTCTGCCCTCAGCAACCTGTGTGTTGGAACCCCCTCAGGGTGCTCATTAGTAGGACTTGGACCTGAGGAGACACTCTTCAGGGTACAAGGAGGAAACCTCATCCTGGTTGACTTTCAAAAGTCATAGCTGGTGATGTCATCAAGGTTCGTCCATATTGTCACATATGGTGGACGTCCTTCCTTTGTAAGGCTGGATGACGTTCTGTCCTACGTACACACTGTCACTGTCCTGGCAGGAATAAAGATACTCTAAAGAGACATCTGGGACCCTCCTGAATCAGCGTACACCCAGGTACACCAGCCTCTCGTGCTGGAAGAAGGAAGTGGCTAGGAGACTGGAGCCTGGCAGAGGTGGACCTTGTCTCCCAGGAGATCCATACCTTGTGGCAGAGGTGACAGTGATGGCTGGGACCATTGGCCAGGATGGCTTAGTTATGCACCTCCCTCACCTGCTGTTTAAACCTAAACCTACTGTTAGGGCTCCGAACGGAGTGTGGGTCATCGAACCTCTTTGTTGCTCTCCCAGTGTGGCATATCAAACAAATCTTCTTCTACTTCTCACTACCTGTCTCTGTAACTGGCCTATTAAGGGTGGTAGCCAATCCCGGTTCATTGGGGCATCTAGGACCAGGCTTTTACCCTCACAACATAGCACACTTTCTTCATCCACTCTTCGGACACCATGGTATGTTCTGCCTGCCCCTTAGGTGTTTGGATAATGTTGCAATGACCATGGGGGTGCACATATACAAATATTTATTTGGAATCCTGAGTTGAGTTAAATGCAGTAGTAATTATCTGGAAGTAACAAAACTGTGTTTGTGTCAAAATAAAGGAAGAAACAAAACGCTTTCCCTTGGGTAGTCTAGCCAAGAGCAAGCCCAGATTCGAGTTCTGCTTCTCTCCCTATCTCTCCCAGCTGACCCAGAAGACAAACAAGCACACCTATCAAGCAATATCCGTGTGTTGTCTTCGCCATTTATGGTTGCTGCTCATGTTATAATCAACCTTTCTGCTGTTTTCAGCATTTGTTCCTGTAATACACAAACACTGGGTCAGGAGCATGGCAGAGTGGCTTATGATGACAGCTATGCGCTGGCTTGGGAAGTGGGAGCTGATTGCATGGACAATCCAGGCAAGTAAGGTCTATTATTAAAGGGTGCTATGAAAGACAAGTTAAACAAGTGGGCTGGGCACATAGTAGGACAGCAACCTTAAGTCTTAAGTGACCTCAAGGTGCATTATTAACTCAGATGTGGAGTTCACCAAGAGTTCTGATCTCTTTGAATATAAGGGATATTTTCAAAATATTCTATCCACACAAGATCCCAACTTCGTTTCTTCTAGGCAACACCGTGAAATGAGGTCACTAGGTCACGTGGTCGCTCTATTTAAGGACAAACATTTCATGACTCCAGTTGGGGAGTTCCGGAGATGTCCCTTTAAATTATACTAAGATGGCAGTAGCCCTTATATTACCAGTAGTGCCACAAAAACAACCAACTACACTTTAAAAATATTTAAACCCTAGAGGAACTTGCATCCCAAGAACCTAGCCAGGTCACAGAACTGCGTGTCGTTTTCAGGCAAGTCAGCTGGTGACAACCAGCTATTGGAATAGGGGGGGTGGACAAGGGACCATCATCGTGATAGGGATGTGAACATCTCCAGTGTGCTCACGTGTTTGAACGCTCGGTCCTCAGCTGGTGGCACCATGTGAGAAGGCTGCTGGGATCTCACGCACAGCACACGCAGCATGCACAGCACGCACAGCACGCACAATGCGCAGCCTTCCTGGAAGTGGATCGGTAGGGGTGGGCTTTGAGCTTGAACAGCCTGAACCATTTCCTTTTCACCTTCTGATTCTGGGCTGAAGATGCAATGTGACCAGCCAGCCTCCCTCTCCCGCCCCACGCTTTCCCTGCCTGCTGCCATATCTTCCTCACCGTGATGACTCTGACACCCTCAAACGGTACACAAAGAGAAGACTTCAAGCTGCTTCTTGTCAAGTAATTTTGTCACAGCAAAGAGAAAACTAATGTGACAACCAGGGCACCTGTCCCAGAGGCTAGAAAACCTGTCCTCAGAAGTCACAGCTATTATAGGTCAGGAAGAGCCCATTCCGGGGCCAACTGCTCCACTGGACTGTCAGCCTTAGCCTGTAGGTTACGTTATTATCTATCAGAATGCATTTAATTAAGTTTTACTCACTCATCCTGGTTCCAAATCCCTGCCCGCCCTTGTCCTCCAGGCCTTCCTGTACCTTCTGACCTAAATTCTCTTTCTAAACATAAGCTGAATTGCATAATTGTGTTACGCACAGAACAAATACAAATGACTGTAGAATAACATCTGCCTTGCTAACAAGACCCATGAGGTCCAGCATCAGCTATGATTCATCCTGTGATCTCCCCCACCAGTCCAGCAAGGCCACCTCCCATGCCACCTTCACCATCACGCAGGTTCCTCTACAATGTTTTTCCTCTACTGAAAGCCCTCCCCCGCCTCGGCTAGAGAAGACCTTGACATTTCCTTAAGAAAACCTTTTTAAGTTGCCTGTTCTCTGCATTACTAAGAACACTATATTTTATTATTTTATATCTAGTTCTAGTTTAATTAGCTTACAAAGTAGCAGGTTGCTGTGTGGCATTTGTGCAAGCTCAAACACAGTTGACCTTCCCTCTGCCGTTTCCTCTCCACCGTCACCCAGCTACATCCTTGTACCCTTGCAGTTCCCATATCCCCTTCCACTTCACATCACACGGAACATTATTTACCCCTCGGTTTTCTCCAGGATGGGAACTGCGTCTTATTTACCATTGGATTGTCGGCCATTTTGAAGTAGATGAAAGACAAGTCAATGTGTGTGGATTAACCCAGTTGAATATTTCAGTGCATATCTAGAACTCAGTCGGAAAATATACCTTCTTCTAGAAGGCAACAAAGTATCCTAAATTTAATTGAAAAAATTGAGCAAAGCTCGTTCCTATCTCTTTCCAATTGCAAAACTAAAATGTATCCCTAAGTCCCAACTCTCAGGCTTAGTGAGGACAGAGGGAAGAGAGTTTCAAAGGCAGGCACGTGTACTCTAGAGCTCAAGATCAAATCGCCCCACCACCAGTTGAGACCGGCGTCCACTTATTAATTTACTGAGGGCACACTGGAAAGCATATTTTATATCGATGCAAAGAAGAAAAGCCACCCCTCGGTGAGCAGCAGTCTCCCTGAAAAGGATGGAAATGGTGTAGGTACTGGGGCCATGTGGATGCTGCTCTGCCCAATCTTGCCCAATCCTAAGTCTCTCTGCTCCGTTTGCTTTCCTTGGAATTCCTTCTGTCTTGATTCTTGTTCTGAAAATCTCCACCCTTTTTAAAGAAGAGCTTTCCAAGACACTGTCAGAAAACAGATTTGTGCCCGTATTTCATTTTCTTTTAAATAAGACTTCCTACCAGACCCTCTTCATGGAATGAGGAAAAGCCAACTTTCTGTTAGTTCCATAAACACAACCCATTGTTTCGGGACTCTGAGTATGGGGTCTGGCTTCTCAGATGCATCATCCAGAAGTCTTTAAAGTATTCAGGATTCCTTAAGGTTCCTACCTCATATATATCCTCACAATCTAACTCCAGATATTCCAGTTCTCTGTGTTTTCTTTCAAGCTCCTAGGTATTTTGAAGTAGGTGAACATTGAGAAGTATTGTCCTAAGATCAGCATGCATTTGATCTGAGAATCGTATATACTGCCTGTGTCTCACCCATACAACTCCCAGACCTATTTTCCTAACTCCTGGAACACATGTTTGCTCATGAATATCTAATCTAATCATTTTTTCATTCCCCTGGCCACCACCCCTACCTAGCCAGATTGGTCTTCAGAATTCAGCCCAGTCCATTCAATTAAAATTGGTCTCTGTACTTGGATCCTCAAACATTATAGTTCATGTTTACATTCTCTTTACTTGAATTCCCATAGCCCCAATTATTTAAATCGTTATTTGCACTTATCAGTTATGGCCCTATTACCCATTGGCTTCATTGTGTGTTTGGTTGGTTGGCTTGGTTTCCATTTCGGTTTGGTGTTAGGTTTTTTTCAAGACAAGGTTTCTCAGTATAACCCTGGCTGTCCACGAACTTGCTCTTTAGACCAGGCTGGCGTTGAACTCAGATCTGCCTGCCTCTGCCATTCTGGAATTAAAGGCATGCACCACCATGCCTGACCTCTTTTTACCTATTTCTTTTATCCAGATAGACTATGAATTAGAACTATTGAGTATTTATAGATTAAGTAATCTTAAAAGCTCCCATTTGAAGGGGATAAAATAAGAAATACACAATAATGGTAAGAGTCCAGAGAATCTGATATCAGAGGGAAAGAGGCTGGGGTTTACATTGAATTCCAGAGAGGAGTTTTAACATGAGATTTACTGAGGGATATTCATATGCTGAGTTCTGTATTAACTGTATTGCTCATGTTTAATCCTCGCAGCTATCCTATGAGGAAATGGAAACTCAAGAAGTCTCTGAATTTCCCAGGCTGACAGAACAATGAAGATGCTGAGATGTGGTTGACCTTGAAGTCACGAACTTTCCCCTACCTACTCAGTGTGCAGCAAGGATCTCCACCTCGATGCTGCCACGGCTTCTTCTCCTTTGAAGACTGGAGTATCACTTGGAAATTTCCAGTAGAGTAAAACAATTTTATAAGAGAAAAAAAACTTTCCAGAACAATCAGAGACTATTAAGCACTTGGATGTACAAAATCATGGGAATATTTCTGTCATTCAGCAGCTTTCATTTTTCCACTCAACTCTGATATGATATGAAAGAAACTTGAACTCTGAACATTTTGAGATTGTTTTCTCCTCATATATGTATACTGTATATGTGTGTGTGTGTCATTCTTTTCCCTTTCCCTCTTCCAACTTCTCCTGTGTCATCCCCATTCCCTCTCAAATTCATAGCCCCTTTGTCTTTAATTATTATTGTTGCATATACATAGTAACAAACATTTAAATACAACCTAGTGAGTTCATTTAGCGATGCTTATACATTTATGCTTTAGGGCTGACTACTTAGCGTTGGATAACCAGTTAGAGGGTCCTCCCAGGGGAAGACTGATTCTCCCTCTCTCAACAGCCATTAATTACCTGTAGCTTTTCATCTATGGGTGGGCCCCATGAGAATCCCCCCATCCAAGTTGGCATATCAACTAGTATTGTTATTGTTCGGGTCTTCCTTAGGTGACCATATTGTTGGAACTTGGGGTGCTGTTTCTTAGTTGTGTAGAAGACACAACCTCGCGGCAGATATCCTCCTGGTCTGTCTGGCTCTTAAATTCTTTCCACCACCCTTCTTCCATAATATTCCCTAAGACTTGGTTGCTGGGTTCTGTAGTGTATAGGCTGTTTTATCTTCGGAGAATCTGATCTCCCCTTCATAAGGCAGGAACGCAGACAACTGAGCGGACTGTCTTACCATGCTCATCCAAGTTAGACGTCACGCCTGAGTGTCTGAGGTTTCTTTGTCAACTTACAAGAACCCCTGCTACCTTTCCTAATTGCAGAGGTTGGATCACTAGCCCAAACTGAAGAGCTCTTAGCTCCATTGCTACCCAGAGCATCCTCTTGGCTTCCGGGCCTCTGGCTGAGGCTGTCAATGTGAGTTGAAAGCTTGAGATGAAAGCACTGCAGAGCCTGGAAGCAGATGCGGAAGAGCCACAAGCCTTATACTCCCAGATGTGCAGCTGCAGTAGGGAGCAACAGGAAACACACCAGACTTAGAGTCCTAAGCCCAGGGCTCAGTCTACAGGAAGTTAGGTTTCTCTGGTCTTTCCAAGACTAATTCCTCATCTGTAAATGAGAAGACTGATCCCTGCAGGGCTCACTACACAGGTGTTGGAGAGGGTCATGTGGTGTATTGGGGAGTGGACACTCTGTAAAAGC
Organism: Alexandromys fortis; assembly: GCF_014885135.2. NCBI lineage: Eukaryota > Metazoa > Chordata > Mammalia > Rodentia > Cricetidae > Alexandromys > Alexandromys fortis. Next base: position 5,895,870 of record NW_026067948.1, on the reverse strand, counting down.
TGAAAGTACTGATCGAGTACCCCCTCAGCCATGCCACAGCAATCAGAGCTACCACAACAAACACTAGCTATGTCACACCTACTGCTTCACTGTCCTTCTCTTCTAGATGATAAGGACCATAAGAGTAGAACCAACAGTGTTTACCACTCTCTCCTAGTACCTACCATAGTCCTGGGCGTTTAAATGGTGCTCAGTAAGGTAGGTTGTGGGTGGATGGATGGATGGATGGATGGATGGATGGATGGATGGATGGATGAAAGGATAGATGGAGTCCAATAATGGTCATTTTTTCCATGAAATTTTACTCCATGCTAAAAGAAACCTCATGTCACCAATGACTGATGTCTTCTTATTGACAAATTTGCTTCAGAGTGTAACTTAAATGAATGGATAGATGAATTCCAACCGTGTTCATTTCTTCTATGAAATTCTCATGCCACACCAAAAGAAATCTCATGCTATGGATGTCTGATGTCTTCTGATTGACAAATTTGCTTCACTGTTTGACTGAAAAGCACCTGTCAGACACAGCTGTGGCCCTGAAAAACGAAAGCGCAAAGAAAATAAAGATGCGCACAGTTAATCCCACTTTCTAAGTTTCTCCTGTGATTTCAAAGTTCTCATAGAATCAACTTCTAAGCTCCTTTCTACAGCAAAGCCATGTGTCTCTCTATACAGACTTCTGGATATGACTAGATGGAGCATTTTAAACATCAAGTCAGTCATGTAAAACTCCCAGGCATTTCCTTGTTGGGGATAAAAGCAAAGCGTTTAGAGGACCAGAAGTAAACAGCATGCATAAAAAGCAGAGGGCGGCAGACGGAGCAGACGGGGGCAGAGGCTACTGCTGCTGACCCCAGGAAGCATTTTGTAGAAACAATGATTCAAACACAAAGCTTCCAGACTCTGTCATGACAAACATCTGAAGGCAATGAGAAGAAACGGGGAAGCAAACATAGAGCAGAGGTTTAATCCCCAATCCTGTGAGTTCCTTAAAAGTACAGTCTTTTCTCTCCTTCTGAGTGGAACAAATGTGCAGACCTAGCAACTCGATCAAAGCCCCAGAGGTTTTGTTTGAGGGATATTTTTTTCTTTGTGGGTGATGAGTCTGCAGAGGAGCTGAGGACAGGGCAATCATGTGACACCATTGTCATTCTGGAAGAACTGAATAAAGTCTCTATCCGCATAGAAAGTTGGGGGCTGGAAAGACGGCACTTACTGTAAAAGCATGAGGGCCTGAGTGTGGATCCCCAGCACCCACATGGGGTGCAGTAGTGTATGTCTTTAACCCTAGTGTTCCTTTAGGAGAAAGTAGGTAGACACAGAAGAAGCCTGCAAGCCCACGGGCAGTTTACCTGCAAAAGAGACTCTGAAGAATAATACTTTCCCCTGGGGGGGATAGAATCTTGAGTTAGACCTGTATTGCTATGTCCTTTTCAGCGACGCTCAAAATAATCCTCAGGCGATGAAGCTGTTTCACTAGCGTTCTGCTCCAGTGTCACAGAATCTCGGTTCTTCATGCTAATTATTCCTGCAATTTCTGATAGTCACACACGTCATAAACTAGTCTTTTGAGAAGTAAAGTTGGGGCCAGTATTAAAGTTCATTATTAGTTGAAATGTTTGCCTAAGAAAGAAATTAACTATTATATATTAAGAAGGTCTTTGAACTTGTTAAACACTCAAGCAATTCTTATAACTCTTTTCAACATTGTAAACTAGGAGATGTGAGATATATATAGATATATATAGATACACACACACACACACACACACTCAGAGCTTCTCATCCTATTGCAATGGACAGCAGCCCAGTATGTGTGAATGTAAAGCCTGCGATCTTCCCATTGGATAACACCACACATAGAAATTGCAGTAAGTGTTCAAATACAGATAGGTTATTTTTTTTGAAAGCCTGGATAGGATAGAAAAAAAGAACAGAAATACGCACGTGCAAATTCAAAATAATTGACACGTTAACTAATGTAGAAACTCCAGAGATCCTTTGACTCTAAAATGCTCTCTATATTGGCCGGGAGGTGGTGGCGCACGCCTTTAATCCCAGCACTTGGGAGGCAGAGGCAGGCGGATCTCTGTGAGTTCGAGGCCAGCCTGGTCTACAAGAGCTAGTTCCAGAACAGGAACCAAAAAAAAAAAAAGCTACGGAGAAACCCTGTCTCGAAAAAATAAAAATAAAATAAAAAATAAAATGCTCTCTATGGCAGAAGAAATTGCCATTTCCCAGGCATTAAAACGTGTAGTAAACCCTGGGCAAAGGAGGAAGAGCAGGTTTGCTCCTGCAGATATTTGAGAAGAGTATACATAAGGGGAAATAATCACCTCATCTTACTGTCTGCCTGAGCCTACCACTAAGAAGGGGACGGCTCTGTCTTCCTCCTGCCCCTGCTCCTGGCTGATGTAGATTAGGGTGCACCCTGGGAGTAAATGGAATGTGCCCTCACCGAATCAGCAGTGACACAAACAGGGGCTCCGCGGTGCTGTGCCAACTGCCTGACGCAGGGCAGCTCGCATGCCAGCCCTCCCTGGACACTTGGCTGAAAAGAAATGATTTTCAAGAAATGGTCTAAAGCTTGTATTGCATCCGAGGAAGGGAAAGGTGCTTTTGTCCTCAGCTTTGAACCAGGAATGTACTCGGTTTGGCAGTGGCAGCCTCAGGAGCACACACCTGTGACCTCCTCCAAGTTCTTATTCTTCGCTGCCCCCTCTTCCGCCATCCCCAGAGGCCTCACCACATTCACACCGTATATTCTGCAATTATAACATGGGAGCTTATTATTCTCTTATAATATGGTGGGGTCCATCTGGATACTCCAGATTAACATTCATTTATTCAGTAAGCTTTCTTGAGAGCCTACCATATCACATACAACGTGTTGAGAGAGAGGGATTGGGCCAGTACGCTGGCTCAGGGGGTAAAGCCTGACAGCCTGAGTTAGTTGCCCGGGATCAATATGGAGAAAGGAATAAAACAGATACCCTGTCCTCCACACGGGCCCCATGATCCACAGGCCCACAAATATGTAGATGTACATACATACACAATTAATCGCTTGATAACTGATTTTAAGGACACCAGGGGTTCTGAAATGAATCAGATGGAGTCTCACCATCACTATACCTTCATCTACAGGAAGAGAAATAAGCGGCTGTTCCACGAATGAGGTTATACTAACACCAAGTGTTAGGGCAACCTCTCTCTGTGTCACCTGGAGTTCATTTTGGGTGCTGGAGAAGCCAAGACAAAAGTCTACACCTCAATAGAGAAGCAAATGGTGTCCAGGTGAAGCAGAGAAACATCCCAGGGCAGCTGCTTTAAAGATCCGCGAGGAAAGAGCATCCTGAGTGAGCTGTGTGCTGTTGGTGATAAACCTCTACTTCCAGAAATGAGGCGGAATGGCATTGCAGACACCAAGGAAGGCAGACTGGGAAAGGCAGGGGGATACCCGAGGCTCCCAAGAATGTCCCCATCTGGTGTGGAAGCTGCAGACCAAACAACAGCTTTTCCCTCTGAGATTTTTCCATGCATTTCAGTCATGCTATGACTCAGTAAATTGTTTACAGGACAATCAAGCCTGGAACCGAGTGCCAGAGATGGCAAGGAACAGTGGTTAGTGGCTAAGTGTAAAATTATCCTAACACAACAGTTCCGATGGAAATCAGTGGCTCCTCTCAGGAGACATCCGTTGACTCCCGAAAGGTACCAACTTTTCTGAGTGTTCACCCAGGTCAATGCCAACCCAGCACAGTCTCTATGTTCACAAGGCCGTGGAGTTTACGTTGGCTTCACAGATATCACTTGAGTAACACCCAAGTTAGCCAAGTGTAAGGCCTTTCTGGGCAATGAAACGCGGTCAAATTTTGATTTCCCCTAAGCAAAAGCAAACTTCATTAGCGTTTTGTTAATTTCTAGAATCATTTGAATTTGCCCTGATTTGGAGTTTCCACCCTTTCTAAGAAGGAGAAAAATAGTTATGGATAAATTTTAAGACAGTAGATGAAGTGTAAAAATCAACACTAGTTCAATTCGTGGAATGATTTGGAAGACCTATCCTGCTTTGATGGGTTGTGTAGATATGTACCAATAAACCTCAGAGAGAGGGAAGAGATTGGACAGTCCCACAGTCTCCTTGCTCAGCCCCTTCTCCCTGCCACCGCTTTAGTCCTGGCCTCTGCTGGCCTCAGGAAAGCTAGAGAAAGGCTAAAATGCCTTTAAATGCTGCTCGTTTTAATATTTATTTCTTGTATTTCCTGTGCAAATAGTCACCTTCCTGGAATTGTGGCACGTGAAAAAAATTGGACTGCATTAATTCCAAAATTGAAATGTAAACGAAGTTCGTGACTGCCTACTCTCTCGTGAGTCCTTACTAGGAAGTCAGCTTGAGAAACTTTGGCTACAGTGGAAGATAGTAAATGTCATTATCCTCTTGGCTGTGGCTTTGCCCAGAAAATCGCAATGATGGGTCTTCTGAGAGTGCATTTCAAAGAGACGGTGACAGAATGGCATAAACCAGAACGGAACTGAGGACAACCATGCCCCGAAGGGAGATGCATCCCCGTTGACATCAGCAGCTGGAAGACACCGCCATGCTGTATTCGATCATCTAAACATCGCTGAACAAGAGCAAAATAAAGGACCATGCTGTAGCTTTGAGTTGCACTTCACCGAGTAGCAAAAAAATGATATTTGATGAGGATTCCAGTTAAAACTTAGAATAGCCAAGATCCAAACCTGCTCAAACAGACCAGAGCTTCTCAAGCAATAGGTGTGCAGCCCACCGGCATATCTCCACCCCATATAGTTAGTAGATATTCCCATGACTCTGTGGGTAATGTTTGGTTCTGCTCTTAGCTACACCCTATAGAAGTTACATATCAGCTCTTTGGGGTCACTAGTACCATGTTAAGAAAAAAATAAAATTCTACTTGAAGCCAGTGAAAGCAGGCTGAAGTTTTGATCCTGGTGGGTTACACAGCAACCCTCCTTTCTTTGAGCAGCTTCTGGCCCTCCAAGAGTACCCCTGGGTCCCATCAGCTCCAGCCTTGTTACCTTGTTCTTTTGGCTCCTTGCCCATTTTAAGGGCAGAAAAGAAGAGTACATCAGAGCCCATTCCTCATCACTTGGCCCAAAATTTACCTTCCTGTTTGTTGCTGGTGGTCAAACTTCATTTCCTTCTTGCCTCAGGTGCGGTTATTTTGTCTCTTATCCTCTTCTCTCCTTCAAACACCTGGACCCTGCACCCTTTCCTTCCTTGACCCCACTAGGGTGGAACTTTCCACACTGCATTGTGACTACAAACCTCTCCCTCCTCCCATGCGCTCTATGGGCCTCAATCCCCTCCATGGCAATCTCAGTTAGAACGTCACTTGGTCCACAGAAATTTTTTTAATAAATTCCTTACATGTTTGCTCCCTTTCCTGTTTGTTTGTCTGTCTGTCTGTCTGTCTGTCTGTCTAAAACCCTGGGGTATAATTTATAATTTAGCTTCAAACCACACTTTCTTCTTCAGGGTTGAAGTCTTCTACTTTAAAGACTCCTCCTGAGGAAGTTAGGACTACATTTTAGGACCTCCTTTCCTATTCAGTTCTAAGTCTGGTAACGCTAAAAGAGAAACTTGAACAAACTCTAGAAAGGGAAGTAGCAGCCACACTCTCTCGCTGATGGTCTCTGGTTTATCGCCCTTCAAAGAGAGAGAAAGTGCTGGAAGGTGTCCCTCCCTCCTCCCCCGTGTCTTCTCAGCTCCACATCTTGTGAGTCTGCTCGCTCTGTGCTCACTGTTCTCTCCATCTGCCGCTCCCGCTGACCAGCAGCAACGCAGGACCAGACGCCTGCTATAGAGTCACAGAAGTAGCAGCCTACAGCAGAGCTTCTGTAGACTTCTACACGAGCGCTTTCCGTCCCACTCCAGCTGACTCTGCGGCTCTGGCTTGTCCCCAAGGTCAGGGTTTCCAGGGGGCTCCTTAGATACTCTTCCTTCGCCAATTCCACTCTGCAAACTATTTCTTCCTCACCTTGAGTTCCACACCCAAATGTGATTTCATGTAGCAACTTAAACAAATGATTGTAAAATCTGGATGGGGCTGCAGAGGACCTGTGGCAATCAACATGAAAGGGGCAAAGTTGGAAGATGGCTACCATTTTATTTCAAGGCTCTTTCCTAAGGATCTATAACCAGTGCCTTGTCTTCTGCTGAGAGCTCTTTCCTGTCCCTTATTGGCTAGTGTTTGATGCGCCGCAATGATTCTTCCCATGAAGTGTTGCCTAGTTCCGCTGGAGTTTGTTCTTTCACTTCTTTATGACACCACTGTTTTCCAGGGAGTCACTATTACCTGCCTTCTGCCATCGCCATTTCCTGACTCACTGCTCTCCTCCGGTCTCTAAACTCTAAGCTCTATGAGGACCAGGAGCATTTCTGCTCCTTTCTCAAGCTTCCAATACCAAGCAGAGTTTCTTGCGTGTCTATGTAGATGTTCAGTCAGAATTCTCTGAAAGCTTGAAGTTTACATCCAAAACCTGCACACACTAGTGGTTATGGCAACTCGCTCTTTGGTGCAGAGCTTAAGTGCTAAGGAATATATGATGTTTTCTTGAGGAAGAAGGGGAGTTTTATAAGGGAACCCAATGATCATGAAAAAAGTATAAATAATGCCACATACTTGACTCTAAGTACTGCACAATTATGTCACTAAAATTGTCCTTCGAGCTTATCTTAACTTACTGATTTAGAAGAGGTCGCACTCTCTGGGTCTTCGTTATGGCAAAACGCTGTTTTGAGAAGAATCTCTGTTAACTTTTTAAGATGGCATGCAAGGGTTTTCTCTTATGTGATCCAGCAATGAGGAAACAGGCTGTTGTCTTGGCAACATCAAGTCCATTAGTAAATGGTATTGATAAGAGGGCAGAAAATAAAGGGAAACGTCCCCACACTGATACGGTCAGAGACCTGGAAGATAAAACTCCAGCCGAAACAGCATTGTTCAGTGCAGAATGGCCAAAGCAAAGGCAGAAGAGATAAATGTCCATGAAATATTAAATATTGCAGATTTGCTGACTGCAATCTAAAATATAATAGAGAAGATGTATACTTAATGCTTCAGATTCAGAACAAGTAAATTCAGAGCAAGTAAAAGTAGAAGCTATTTCTCTTGGTGGGTTTGGTTAGCTAAGAGAATATAAAAAGGTAGATAGATTTGTTAATTTACTGACATTTTGTGGGAATAATAAGCAATCTGTTGGGGTTTGAGGTTAGACAACCACTAGTCATTATTCTACACGCTGACCTTCAACACCCACACGCTGCAAGCCACACTGGTGAATTTGTAATGACATGCCCAACACACACGAGCCAGCCTTTGACACAGACACAGAGGTTCCGCTGAGGAGCAACGACCGTCGGATAGATTGAGGGAGCCAGGCAAGCAGCAGGCCACACGCCCGTGGGAGAAGCTGTCAGTAGAGAACGCTACTCCTCAGGGGAACATGCACAGTGGAAGAGATTGGCACCTCAAAAACATATGCGCAACGCGAAAGATCACATTTGCCGTGAGAGGGATTATGAGAGGGAGGACCTTGGGGCTCTGAGAAGACAAAAGGAAGCTGAGCAGGAAAGAAGACAGAAGGCCTCACAGGGTGCAATAACCAATCAAACAGTTCTGTATATACTTTAAAATGCTGTGGGAGCTAGATAATTAAGGCGCTGAGCTTCCGGACTTGCCACTGGGTTTATCTAAGCAAAAACACGGCAGAACACGGGGAATAGGAGTGTAGCAAACCCCAACAAAACGGAGCAGGAGGTTACCTTCACACGCACTAGAAGATCAAGCCTGATCTGGTCTGATTTTGAGAGCTATGGAGAATTTCTGTAGTATCTCAGCTTCCTATATACGTTCACAATGTTCATAAATCCGGGGGAATGAGGAGGGGACGTTGTGCCATTAGTTTCTTCAGTAGATGGAATAACGCAACAAAAACAATGGTTTACATATTTAGTGGCCTGTTACAATCGTCAAGGACGACTATTTTTTAATAACAGGTCCGGTACGGTTGGTATCAAGAAGCCACGCAGTCCTCGGTGGCATGAGAGGAGGAAGGCTGAGCGGCGAGCACTCCAGCAAATGTCTGTACTGATAGCATCCGTGGTCTGCACCCGGCCGCAGGTGCTGCTGGGTAAGTGTAAATGATCAGCGACCTCACCAAAGTCTCTACTTCACTCGCTACTACTCTTCCTCTATCCTAACAGCATCCCTAACGGTTCCTGTTACCATCCCGGTCGGCAGGGTGGGGAAAGTGAGGCCCAGAAATGACAGTCACACGGCCGGCAAATACGCCACACACAGAACGTGGAAAGAGCCCTTCTAGCCCAGATAAGGCGGAACGCGCCTGGAATCCCAGCACTCCTAGCGCTCTGGTTAAGACCCAGATTTAAAAAAAAAAAAAAAAAAAAAAAAAAAAAAAAAGAGTAAAATGGGTCTGAGAGGGTTCAGCTATGCAAAGCCCCTTGCTGTTCTTTCAGGGGACAGAGTTTAGTTTCCAGCACCCAGGCAGGGTGACTCACAACCACCTGTAGCGTAAGCACTAAGGGATCTGATGTCCTCTTGATGCCTCTGTATGCTCAGGCACAAATACGCACATATACATACATACACACATACATACATACATGATAAAACTAAAACCTTAAAAATAGCAAAATAAAATCAAATGAAGCTTTCAAATACATTCTTACTATAGTTTATAAACTTATCTGGAATTTATTTAATAGAAGTATTTTTCAGTCTCAAATATTTGTGAAGAGTTTGGGCCAGGTTTACATCTGTACTTTTGCTTTTAAACTTAGTAATCGGGAAGTCCCCATTAGACTTTAAATGTAGCCTTTCTATTACTAAGCCCTCGGGGAATACAAACTGGCCAAGATTTAAATGTGATGGTAATTCTTTCAGAAGTAAGATACTGCTGCTAAGACTCTTAATTGAATTCTGTTTATTATTTTTCACACTTACCAAATAGTCGAGAAAACAAAAGAGGAAAAATGTCTGAAGGCAAGAAATGAGTACTTAAAGAGACAAAAAGGATGGCTTAGCTTATGAATGTCTGCTAATGGCAAACTAAGTAGAAAAGAAGAGCAGAAACCAAACCCGCGGACGGTGAGGATGACCTCCAGAACTGTCCAGTTGGGAGCTGAAACTCAGAGCTGGACTAATTGTTGAGACTGGACTTTTTCCAGAGAGCAAGAATCCATCTCTGTGTCCCTAAGACCTCATAATAATAGGAGCCACAAAGATGTTTAGAAGCTACGGTAATGCATACTTACAGGGCACTAATTTAGCAGAAGGAATGGAAGGAAAAAGAAAGAGAGTGGGTGTCGGTGGCTTAGAAGCAGATTTATCAGGTTCAGAGGCAGAAACATCAAGACATTCTCTTTGCATTAGGCAGTTCCCACGTCCTGATGCGCTAAGCTGAGTCCAAGAAGCGCTTGCATTCCTCCCTGTGGCAACAGACCTTACTAAACTTAGATACTTAAATCCACACTAAATCACCGTGCGCTCGGCTGTTCCTTTTCCCCTAAAACCTAGCAACGTTTCTGGGTTAGCTGGGAAGAAACGGTGTTCCAAATTCTCTCTTCTGACATTTCTTTCTACCGCCTTTGAGCACTTGGGCTTGGTCTCTATGACGGGAAAGTCTCTTTTGACAGATTTATACTGAGATTTGTGGCAACGGCAGCTCGGAGTAGAAATGCAGGGCCACTTAGATTTGCTTGTGGCCGTTATGAGAACGCTGACGCAGGCAGAGGTCAGATACTCCTACCCAACTGGAAAAATTCTCACACAGACATATAAATATATAGCCATCAAAAAAAAAAAAAAAAAAACTCTTCACTTTGTGTAATACATTTCCTGGGAAGAAATCCAAAACTTTCACAATCGATCCATGACCAGTTCAGGGAAACCTTCTCAAAACTTTCAGAGAGAAACAGGACTGCTGGCCCAGGGTGTGGGGTCCGGACCTCCACTTCTGGAGAAAACGCCTGGAAATCCTGAAACTGGAGGACGCTTTCTGTGGGTGTCATCACGGCCAGCGTGTGTTCTAATCCACGATAGGAGGGAGATCTCACTGGAATTAAGGTGTGTTCAGATAACAATAGAAAGGTCTAGACTTGGGCTTAGATGTCAGTCTGGTAACTTTTTAAACACTCTTACTAATAAAATCGTAAGATCATAGGAGCTCACCACAAACAAGGCATCGACAGACCGCCTGGTCTCCATGGCAATGCACTTTATCAGACGTGGGGTGTCTTACTTGAGTTTCTGCACTGTGATGAAACACCATGACCTGAAGCATCTCAGGGAGGAAAGGGCTCATCTGCTCCATACTCCCACATTACAGTCATCTGAGGAAGTGAGGGCAGGAACTCGAGGCAGGAACCTGGAGGCAGGAACTGAGGAAGAAGCACGGAGGGGTGCTGCCTACTGGCTTACTCCTCACAGCTTGCTCAGCCTTTCTTATACACCCAGGACCACCAGCCCAGAGGTTGCAGTGCCCACAGTGAGCTAGGTCCTCCCACACCAATCATTAATTTAAAATAAAATGTGCACAGCCAACCTTATGATGGTATTTTCTCAGTTAAGATCCCAGATATTTCTGGGTTTGTATCCAGCTGACAAGTCAAGAACAAGAGGCACGCAGGGCTGTTTAGACTTTGCTAACTCATTTCTTGTGTTAGATGGAATGCAGCTGGAGGCGAGTGAGGAAAAGCCTGCGAGTCACATGGTTTAGGTTGCTGCCAATTTTATATATTAAATGAACAGCACTTTGACTTAACAGACACTGCAGGTTAAGCCGGATCTAAGTCCTTTGGTGTCACGGGGAACTTTGACACTATCTTAGCTTCCAATATAAATTCACTATTCTCCTGGACCCTCAGACTGCTTTCTTGGCGGTTCTCTTTGCTGCTGGAATAACACTTCATAATATAACACCTGTAACTTTAGTGCTTAAGCAACAAGCAAAAGAATTGGAATCCAAGCCAGTCCGGGCTACTTAATGAGACACTGTCTGAAAAGAACTTTTAAATGCTTTTAATTTTTTTAATGACTTACCAAAAACCAAAGAAGTGCAAGATGAAATGTTACTCAGGAAATACTTCCTTTTCTAATTGAATAAAACATAGCATGTACTACTTCTCTCTAAAATGTTGAAAATGCCACTGCCCCTCACAAACGCCTCGCTGCTCCTGGGACCTCTGCCCACCAACATGGTCCTCCGCCCACACAGGAGCCAAGGATTCTATGCTAACATTTCTCTGTGGCTTTAAGAGGCACACATGAAAAGATGTCCCGTGTTTTCCTGAAGTAAAGGGCTTGCCATAAACAATGTTGTGGAGACTTCACATTCCCTGAACCTCTTTCCTCTGTCAGCCTTTGTTCATCTAAACATTTTATCTGACACAGCTTCAAAGCGGCCCTCGAGAAACTTTCTGAAGACTAATGGACAATCTGTTTAAAAGTTATCACCGCTATAAATTCAGCACTTGCACCCCTGAGCTAAGTCAGAGCCTGAAGAAAAAACAATTGTCATTTATATAACTTTTATTTTCTAGGATTATCCAAATTTTGTGTATTTAAATATAGATTGAGCTATCTAATAATAGGGTTTTCCTAAATAAATGATAATAGATTATACAAGGGCAGCTGAAACAGGCTCTGGCTGGAGCAGATGCCCCTTCTGTAGTCCGCCAGGGCAGCAAGGCTCTGGGCTTCGTCCTAAAGGCTGCCTTGTTTCATTTTTCTCTTGATTCCTTCTAACAATTCTAGGGCCAGTCTGTAACTCGGTCCTGACAGGGTCATGTACAGGAAGTTCAACTTAGAGGGGCCTAGGCACAAGCAGTGTTAAGACCATGAAGAGGGACCCTGTGTCAACTCCACGAGTCTGACGCTCATGTGGAGATGATACCCTGTCTTAGGAAAGAGTTTGTCGGGTTTCACTTTCACACAACAGTTCACCATTGAAGAAGGAGGTCAGGACAGGAACTCAAACAGGGCAGAAACCTGGAGGCAGGAGCTGATGCAGAGGCCCGGAAGGATGCTGCTTACTGGCTTGCTCAGTCTACCTTCTTATAGAAGCCAGGACCACCAGCCCGGGTATGGCACCACCTAAAATGAGTTGGGCCCTCTCCTGTCACTAATTAAGAAAATGCCTTACAGCTAGATCTTGAAAAAAAAATGTTTTGTCAGCTGAGGTTCCCTCCTTTCAGATAACTCTAGTTCATGTCGAGTTGACAACACTATTCAGCACAACTGATCCCCCATCATTTTAACACGCACGTACATCCTGTCAGGTCACAATCTTTTCTAAAAACCTAAAGTATCTTTTAACACTTCAGTCTTTGAACTATGGGCTCTTATAAGAACAAAAATAAATTAAATACTTCCTTACTTCAACAAAGAAATAGCAGGGCATAGTCAAAATAAAACCAAAGCAAAACCAAACTCCAATATAGTAAATAGCCCAATGATCAATATCTGGGGTTCACACACGATCCGCTGTGCTCCTCTAAGGGGCTTGGTCGCTTCTCCAGCTCCGACCTCTGCAGCACACACAGCTTGTCTTCTAGGCCCCAACAGGTTCCGTTCCTGTGCTGCTGTCTCTCTTAGTGATTGTCCCATGGTACTGGAGTCTCCAAAATGCTGGGATCGTCTGCTACTGGGCTGCACTTTTACCAATAGCATCTCCTGTGCTCTCTTCATGGTGCTAAGTCTCAGCTTCTCCCCATGACCCCTTCAGTCCTGGCCCTTCAACTACTACCATAGCTGCACCTTCTCCATCAGCCTCTCCTGGCCTCTCACAGTGCTAAGCCTCAGCTGCTCTCCATGACCCCTTCAAGCCTTCAAACCAGTACTACCTGGTGACTCTTATAACCTAGGCTGCCTCGAGAACACAGCTTCTATGGCGCAGACTCTATGGAAACACTTCCCGGAAGATGTCACCTCAGTGATGCTGGTCTCTTCTTAGAGATAATTTCTTAGCTCCAGCTGAGCAACAGCAGCTGTCCCAGTAAAGCAGAGGTTTTAGTTCAGGGGTTCCGGTTCTGGTCTCTTGTTAATCACAGTTGATTCTTCCACCCTAGGACAACCAGAACCACAGACTTTCAACTCAAAATAACAAACAGCCCTGAAAGTCTCTTTGTAATTTTGTTTTGGGTTTTGGGTTTGGGTTTTGTTTGTTTGTTCATTCATCTGTTTATTTTTGGTGTTTGGGGAGGGTTGGGGGTTGGTTTGTTTTTTGGGTTTTGTTGTTGTTGTTTGTTTGTTTTTGTTGTTTGTTTTGGGGAGACGGAGTTTCTCTGTGTAACTGTCCTGGCTGTCCTGGAACACACTTTGTAGACCAGGCTGGCCTCGAACTCACAGAGATCTGCCTGAAGCCAGGCCTCCATTGTTTGCATTGCTCTCAACATTCTTATCTTCCCAGTTCCCACTGAAAAGCTCGCCAAGCTTTGAACACCCAATAGTTTTCCTAGTCCAGAGTTCCAAAGACTTTCCACAGTCCTCCTGCAAACAACATGGTCAGGTCTGTCACAGCAGCTCCCCAGTCCCTGGTACCAACTGTCTTAGTCAGAGTGAGGGTTGCCGTGATGAAACACCTGACCAAAGCAATGTGGGGAGGAAAGGGGATCATTTTCTCCCGGTCCTATATGATGATATCACTTTCTCCCAGTTCTATTAAAAGCAGTGAGGACAGGAGCTCAAGCGGGGCAGGAACCTGGAGACAGGAACTGATGCAGAGGCCGTGGACGAGTGCTGCTTGCTGGCTTGCCCTCATGACATTCCCAGCCTGCTTTCTAGAACCCAGGACCACCAGAACGAGGTACCACCTTTGATATCACACACAGTGGCCTGAGTCCTCCTGCACAAACCACTAATTAAAAAAATACAGTCCTGCCTACAGCTAGATCTACAGAGGCATTTTCTCAACGAGGCCACCTCCTCTCTGATGACTCTGACTCGGGTCAAGTTGCCATAAAACTAGCCAGTATATGCCCCTAAAGGGTTGTTAGGATATTCCAGATCCATAGAAAATGAGTCATATAGATCCCTGTGACTGTCGATCCAGAAAGCCAATCTCTTACAGGCAACTAAGATGCATGTCCAACATTTGATTGGGATTTTTGGTTTCAATTAGGAAGAGGGTGACAAACCTAATAAAACAGTGTGGACAGAGAAAACAAGCGGTGGTGTGAGCAAATGAACCACAAGTCAGCAATGGCAATGAATCTCCAATAACTGAGAGACCAGCATGATTGTCCCTGCCACTCCTGGAGCCAGTGACTAAATTCTGGAAAGTTGTGCAACCCTAATATCAAAGCAACTTGAGGAAACTGGACACAGTGAGTGACGTTCAGGACAGGGCTTTCCCATGGGCATTCTATGGAGTTTTCCAGACGTTACCTAGTATCCTCTTGGGTCCCTTTGCTTTTCCAGCTCTGCTGTTTCCTATGAATCTGTGATGTGAGGACCAGTTGTAAAGCTGGGAGCAAACCTTTCGGTTGAAGGAATTGATTGGTTGTGTCTCTCCTAGACAACACCCCACAGGACCATCACTGTACCACAAAGACGCAAGCATCCCCTATAAAGTAGACGGTCTTTATTGTTATCATTATGAGAAACTACAGCAAATGCCACTTTTTAAACTTTCAGATAGGGAAGCCGGCTCAACTGTTAGGTAAAATTGCTCACTGCACAGTCTAAGAACCTGTGGCCCCATGTAAAACTTTGGATTCAGCCGCACACACCTGATATCCCAGAGCTCCAACAACGAGACTCAAAGGTGGAGACAGAGAACTAGCCAGAAGGACCAGCGAGCCTGGAGTTCAGAGTGCATCCGCAGAAAGCAAGAAAAGACCCTGACTCCGAACAAAGAAAGAAGATGAGAACCAAACCTCAGAAGGTGTTCCCTGACCCCCACAGGCACGCAGTGGCACGGAACACACGCATCGTACAAACAAACGCAGAGGTAATTATTAATTAATTAGCAAAGGTACCAAGGCCGCATACAGTTTAAAAAATAAATGAAAATTTGTGTTTTTACAAACGGCCTTTAACTATATAGCTAGTGAACCTCCCAGGCAGCATAAGGTGACAAGAGAATTAAAACACAACCCATAAAAAGAACAACTCCTGAGATAAAGCAGTGTTAGAGCCCAAAGCACTGGTAAATTACTTAAACGTGAGAAGTCACAAAGAATAAAAGGCTTAACTGACTGCAGCTGAAACCGTAAGACCTGAATCAACCTCCGGTCAGAATTCTATCGTAACCAATATAAAACATTTTTTCAAGATCTACAGAATATTGATTATTATCTACAAAGAAACTTGACTTGTTTATTCCAGCAAAGAACAATTTAATCCATAATTTCCTGTTTGCTCAGTTCTCATTTAGAAGTTTTACAGCCATGAATTAAGCTTTAAAATTTTTTTTTTAGAGACAGGGTTTCTCTGTAGCTTTGGTGCCCATCCTGGAACTAGCTCTTGTAGACCAGACTGGCCTCGAACTCCCAGAGATCCGCCTGCCTCTGCCTCCCGAGTGCTGGGATTAAAGGCGTGCGCCACCACCGCCCGGCAGCTTTAAAATTTTTTAATGTGCCTGTTTAATTTTACGCTTGGTATGAAGTCTTCTATGATTTTCACAAGATATGACCCACAATCATTTCCGCAGCACCGCTGAGAGCCTCTCTGGACTAGTGGAACCTGGGTTGGTTTCAGTAGAATTTGTCATTCAGCCTCAGTACTCCCAGAGACCACCAAATGCAATCCCCAAGGCTCAGAAAAGAAGCTGAGTATTCAACACACTTTAGCTGTCAGCTGGCTATGCTTAAAAATCAGACTAGACACGTCAGAACGAAGATCAGACTACACCAAACACCTGACTTGCCTCGAGGGAGCAGGGAGCAACCTGGACAGGTAGCGCCACCTACTGGTCAGAGGGGCAGAAAACAAAGAAACAGGGTTGAACTAGCGGTGCCATGAAATGAATATGGCTCACCTGGACGAATCACTCCGGCAGGGAATTAACTCACTCTAACTTTTTATTATTATTATTACTTTATGCGTCTGAGGGTTTTGCTTGCCTGTACATCTGTGTGCCACGTATGTGCCTGCTGCTCATAGAAGCCAGGAAAGGGCGCCGGATCCTCCACAGTTGGAGCTCCACAGGGTCATGACCCACCCTGTGGGTGTTTCAAATCAAACCAAGGCACTCCGGAAGAGCGCCCAGTGTTCTTAGCCGCTGAGCCATCTCTCCAGCCCTGGGTTAGTTCACCTGAAAAGACTAATCCAAACTGACTGGTCATGTTTAATCAAGAAAACTAAAGGAGCAATATGGTCATATTCCATAGAACTTTAGAATGACCAGTTAAATCCACTGACTCCAGCGCGGTCCGCCTTCCCGATCCAGGACCTCAGTTAAAGTGGAAGTAATAAGTACATCCCCTGACACGCTGAATATTTGGTTACATGAAGGAGGAACATCCCTTTATTTTTTGCTTGTTTGTTTGTTTCATTACTTTCATTTGGGGTTTAATATTGAAGACAACCTTTTTCAAACACCCCTTATTTATTAACGGCCAAAAGCAAAATACCTTGTTCATTACATCCAAAACAAAGTACTCACAGCTGGATTCAAATCAATTAAACCATGAAGTCACTTTAGCCAGGAAGGCTTGGTCAGATGTATACGGCCAGGCCTTATTCTCCAAGAAACAGCCCAGCCTTCATTTTCTTAATCTTCTTCTTGAAGTCACTCTAGCAAGTACTTGCTATGGCAATGGATAGACTGTGAAATACAAGATCCAGTTTATTCAGCAGAGGGGAAGCCTTATATACCCTCCACCCGCCCAGGGAAGCAGCCCGTGCACGGGCACAAGGATCTTTCATGGCGGCTGGGGACGGATTCGGGGCCTCTTGTATCATGGTTCAGCGCTGTTGCTGGGCCCCTTGATAGACCTAGGTTGGCTCATTTTGGGGAAGTTACTTTACCACTTGCTCACATAGCCAGTTTAGTCTGGTTTAGTCCAGTGAGGGCCTTTGTGTCTGGCTAAACAGTACCCCACACACAAATAGACAGCTGCTCAAAGTAATTCTGCACTGTGTGTTGCCAAAAGGTGCAAAGCCCCAAAGTAATTCTCTCATACACACACACACTCATGCTGACACACATAACCCAGCCATACGCCTGTACTTCAGACACACACTCACACACTCTCATGCTCACGCTGACACACCAAAAAACACAATGATGATAAAACATACAATAAACATTTCAAATCTAACATCTTGTGACCAAAAAAAAAAACTACACTTTTGTTATTGTTTAAACTGCAGTGCTTCTGTGGGCCTCCTACTTCATCTACTAACTTCCTATCCTGAAACATCAGCTCTCTTTCTGTGCCGAAGACCATCTAGGCACCTTGGAGGTCTACCCACAGATCACAGCTGAAGCGGAATCCTGTTTCAGACAACACAGAAGAATTCAGCAGTCTGCATCCTATGGCTACTTTGATGGCTTAAATAGCACCTGGGCAGGGTTCAGCATAACAAAGACAATCAAACAGGACGTTGCTCTACTGTGACCAAGGAGGTGACAGCAGAAGGAACGTCTTGCCAGGAAAGGACAGCGTTATCTCGGCATTAACCCCGCATGAAGAAGGCATTTCTTCTGCTTTCCCAGGACACACACCCCCCAGTTATGGTTTCTGATTCCTGCCACCGTGCCCAGCACCTTCCATCAGATATGCGAGAGTGCCTGGCCACGCTGTCTTCCACTTATTAAATGATCTGCGCCAGAGTCATTTATTTCCATTCCTCTTACATCCGTGCAGTGGCCGAGAAGGGGGACATTGTCATTTCCCCTCAATCTTCTCAATGAAGTAAAGGTTAGAGCAAGGGTGCTACAACTCCCAAATAACAGCCTAACGCACTTCTTCTCACTCTGCCCGCCTCCTGCATTTCCACCAGGGGATCAATTTCTGACAGCATTTCCTCCAACGCTTAGGAGGCTGAAAGCGATTGCTGCTTAAACCCCATACTCACACGCCAAAGACAGCATCTCAAACACAGTTATTTTCTGAGCAAATATGTTTCAAAAGAAAAACGCTACAAATATAAAGCCTGGCCTGGAGGCCTTAGAAAAGTTAGCAGGAAAGAAGCTATAGATAAAAACAGAACTAATACTTTTAAAAGTCTGAAAAGAACAAAACGGCACACGTGCGTCTTCCTGTCACTTTTTTATCTTGATCTCCCGCCCGCCCAGCCCCTCACCTCCAGCCCACCACACACACACACACACACACACACATTTGTGCACACAGCACAACTCCACCCAATTGCTCTTAAGAGTATATATATATATAGAATACATATATTAAGAATATACATATTCTTAATATATTCTTTATATATATATATAAAGAATCAACCTTTGTTTTACAAAGAGAGTCCTAGGAACCAGTAAACCAAAGCAAACTCTTCCCTGCTCCTTTAAAGATAAAGACCATGCTTCTGGACTGTGGCATTTCACCTTCTAAACGTAACATAACAAAATGAAAATGTTACAAGGTAGATCGAACACTGAGCCTAATTCCCATCTATTAATATTTTGAAAAAAGGCATCTGGAGAGATGGTCCAGCACTAGAGACCACTGGCAGACCACCCAGCACCCAGGTTCAGTTCCCAGCACCCTCAGAAAGCTCACAACTGAGCTTAACTCCAGCTGGAGAGTTATAGACAGTTACAGGAGCCCTCTTCTGGTCTCCTCAAGAACTGCATGCACGTGGTACACCCATAACCAAGCACATAAAGCAATGATAAATACACAATTTTTTTTAAAGATATTGAAGGAAAAGATACCCACAAAGTTGTAAGAAACTATTTAATTTGGGAAGTAAGGCATGTCAATAGGGTCAAGTCCACCTGTGTAGAAACACTCCTTCAAAAGTCACTTTTAGAAGCTTTGGAACAAATATTAAAATGGATCAGACTTCGATTTATTTTAAGCATATTGCACAGGAAACTATATTAAACATTATCCATAAATCAAATCACATTTCATAGACTGAATCTCATACACATGGAGCTGAAGTAGAGGTCATGAAGTTATCTAAGAGTCCCCAAGAAGGCTGCCTCCGGAAGTGCTCTGGTCATTTCTGCAGGACGATCACCCACAGCATCATCTTCCTTGTTTCGCATCGCCAATGGCTCCCCACACATCAAACATAAACTCGTCAGGGAAGGCAAAGTCTCCCAGAGTCTCATCAAGGGCCACAGCAAATTCGTCGGGGTTGCTTTTGTCTTTTCCAGCTTCAAACATGGTCGTAGCTGTCAATGATAATTTTTCAAAGTTAAAGAGTCATGCGCCAACATTGGAGGACTGAACCTGTCCCCACTGCCCTGTCCCCAACCTGAGAGACCATCACTTGGGAGGCTTTAGCATTCT
The DNA here is from genome assembly GCF_014885135.2 of Alexandromys fortis. Lineage (NCBI taxonomy): Eukaryota > Metazoa > Chordata > Mammalia > Rodentia > Cricetidae > Alexandromys > Alexandromys fortis. The sequence continues at coordinate 5,876,369 of NW_026067948.1, read as the reverse complement.
CTGGTGGCTGTTTTGTTTTGTCTGGTCTTGTCTGGTGTGGAGTGTATGCACGTGCATAGAGAGACCAGAACACAACCTCAGATGTCAAACCTCTGAAATGCCATTCACCTCTTTCTGAGACTGTGCCCTCCTCACTGGACTGGGGATCACTAGGGAAGCTCTGCTGGCTCTCCAGCCAGCTCCAGGAATCCTCCTGTCTCCACCTCCCCCAACACTAAGTTTTAAAGCCCACACCACCACGCCTATCATTTTTACATGGACTCTGGGGATCAAACTTGTGTTTCCAAGAGAAGTATTTTACTGAGTCCTCTCTGCAAACCCTCCAGCATTCTGATGGGTGGAAGACACAGTTTAAGAAAGCCGCATGGGTACCCTCACCAGGAACATCAGCACAAACAGCCCCTGACTTCCCCACAGGCTAACACTCTCTGTGCCTTCTATCCATGCCCTACTCCCAGACAGCCACAGTATACGCTCCCCTCTGTGAAGGAATAGATTACAGCACACAGCAGTCTGAGTTCTGTGGCGTCTTTCTTGATCACCTTCTGGGTTAGAGTAGAAAATTAAGATACTGTGTGTGGTCTGCCTTCCTAGGAAGACACTCAAACCCCGTGTTCTAGGTCTGGGAAAGAGCATCCTGTGAGCACACACTCCCAAAGGACTTTCCCCAGGATCTAGAAGCCCTTGAAGGTCACCTACATTTTTGCTCCACCCCTTATAAGCACTAACAACCATAAAGGATTTTTTATGCCACATAGTACAGCTAAGTGCTGACCTCCTGTGGCCACTCTGAGAATATTTTTATGTTCCTACTGCCACAAAACTTTGACCAACATACAGTTTCCATTAAGTCTGTAAATATTTAAAGAACTTTTAGATATAAAAATTAACCTATTACATAAAATCTTTATTATATGTGTGTATTTATATGTGTATATATATATGTATATGTATAGGTACATATATGTGTGTACATGTGTATGTATATAAAGGCAACTGCATATATGGGGTGTGGTGTGTGTGTGTGCACGTGCGCATGTGTTACTGGAACTCTATCTAACTCAGGGTCTTATGTATAGCAGGCAGCATACATAGTGCCCTCCAATACACGTTTTAAAAAAGATGTATCTGTTATTTTTTGTTTGGATGTTTTGCCAGCATGTATGTTTGTACACCATATGTAGGCAGTGCCTGTGGAGCTGTAAGGGGGTGGTACACCCTGTGACGGAATGTCACACATGACCGAGATGCTCTGTGGGCCAGCTCCTCTGAAACAGCAGCCAGTGCTCTTAACAAATGAGTCAGTTCCAGCCCCTACAAGGCACTTTTTAATAAAAATCTACTCCAGATTCCATTGATCTCAACGTAGAAGGAGCTCTTCACAGTGTGCATGGCTTCACTGACCAAGGCAAGGAACCCAAGGGAGAAATAGGTTCCTCCCTATGAAACATCATTAGTATATAGCTTTCTAACCAGCCATAAGACGCTGTGGGAAAAACAACTTAGAAACTACCATTTGAATTGCCTTCCCACACATCTCTAGTCTTTTTAATGGGATAATTTTTTAAATTCTGAAACTGCCACCAGGCGGTGGTGGCGCACGCCTTTAATCCCAGCACTTGGGAGGCAGAGGCAGGGTGTATTTCTGTGAATTTGAGTCCAGCCTGGTCTACAAGAGCTAGTTCCAAGACAGGCTCTAAAGCTACAGAGAAACCCTGCCTTGAAAAAAAATTCTGGAATTCCCATAGATAGTTCCAAAATCCTGCATTGGTATCAGAAAACAATGTAGGTCCACAGGTAGTAACACTGTTGCCTAAAGCTTCCAATTGAAAGTATGACAATGTATCCTTATGTTAGCTCACTCCAGGGGACTCCACAACTTCCGGCACTTATTCCTTTACAAATAGCATCCCAAGGTACTCCATGTGAGCTTAGCTGGTTGAAAAAAAATCACATTTCACAACCTAACTTCACAACCACTGAAGCGCATTCATCCTCAAAGTTATTTCCTACAAAGACTCATTTGAAGCCAGGTGGTGGGGGCAGGGGGGCACGCTTTTAATCCCAGCAGTCAGGAGGTAGAGGCAGGTGGATCTCTGAGTTTGAGGCCAGCCTGGTTTACAGAACAAGTTCCAGGACAGCCAGGGCAACACAGAGAAACCCTGGAGAGAGAGAGAAAGAGAGAGAGAGAGAGAGAGAGAGAGAGAGAGAGAGAGAGAGAGAGGAGGGAAAGAGGGAAGGAAGGAAGGAAGGAAGGAAGGAAGGAAGGAAGGAAGGAAGGAAGGAAGGAAGGAAGGAAGGAATTTCCTGAAAACCAAGAAATACTGGAAATGCAAAAGATAAAGGCATCCATTTGTCTATTCAGATAGGCTCACATTTCTGGATTATATCTCATGCTAATCGTATCTGAGCAGCAGAAATTCCTAATAACAACAGCTGACACTCTTCAAATAATTATTTCCCTCACACTTTGCCTCCCTAAGTGACTGATCTCACTACTAATCATGTTTGATGGCAATGGCTTCATGTCGATTGAAGGAATTTGCTACAGATATTTAACTAAACTGACAAGGGACCACTGGATGATTTCAATGAAATTTTTAGAATATGTAATGGCCTAGATTTCTGAGAACAAGAGAAAATTCATTATTTTTATTAGGTTCTTTTTAAAATTATATTGTGTGTGTGTGTGTGTGTGCACGCACATGCATTTGAGGAAGGGAAGTCTGGTACACCACAGTGTGGACCGTGAAGGTCAGAGGACAACTTCAGCATGCAGGAGGCAGCGTTCTCCTTCCACCACATGGAGCCCTAGGACCACACTTGGATCACCTGGCCTGGTGGGCAGTGGTTTTTCTGCTGGGCCATCTCATCAACCAGAAAATTCATCTTTAAAAACTTATGTCTTAGATTAGTTTATAATCACTTGCACTATTATCCATCATTCTGCTGTAATATATCTGGGGTTTGGGGGGAAGGGCTTTGTTTTTCTTGGTTTTTCAAGACAGGGTTTCTCTGTGTGACAGTCCTGGCTGTCCTGGAACTAGCTCTTGTAGACCAGGCTGGCCTCAAATTCACAGAGATCCGCCAGCCTCTGCCTCCCGAGTGCTGGGATTGAAGGAGTGCACCACCATCACCCAGCTGTGTCTATAAATTTTTTTTAAGATTTAATATTTAGGGGCTTGAGAGATGGTTCATCTATTGTGAACACTTATCCTGGCAGAAGACACAGGTTCAAAACCCAGCTTTCACAAGGTGGCTCACAATCATCCATAATCCCAGTTCCAGGGCATCTCACGCCCTCTTCTGACCTCTGAGGGCATCAGGTTTGCACACGGTGCACACAAATACATGCAAGGCAAAACACTCATATACATAAATAAAGTCAATGTTTAAAGATTTGTTTGTGGGGGGCTGGAGAGAGGGCTCGGAGGTGAAGAGCACTCAGGCTCAATTCCCAGCACTCACACGACAACTCACAATCAGGAGATGCCATGTTCCCCCATGTTCCTCCAGTTCCAGGAGATGCCATGGCCTCCTCAGGCTTCCGTAAGTACCGGATTTATTTTATCTCTATTTATTTGAATATGTCTGTCTGTGTGGTGAGGGTATAAGCGTGTAAGTGTGGTACCCATGGAGTCCAGAAGAGAGCATCAGATCCTCTGGAGCTAGAGTTACAGTGGCTGTGAGCCACCCACCGTGGGGACTGGGAACTGAACTCGCATCCTCTGGAAGAGCAGCGAGCAATCTTAACTGCTGGACCATCTCTCTAGCCCCCATAACTGTATTTTAATAATAATAACTAGTTCTGGTTTGGATAACTATGAAAAGTTCTGATGTTAAAGACAGCTCTAAGGTCCTACCTTGAAAGTTTATTTCTCCCAAATTCTAGCTCATGATCCAGGAACGGATTTGAATCCCGAATCTCACCCTCTCTGTCATCATCTGTAGCTTCTCAGCTGGACTGATGAATTGTATCATTTTCCAACAAACACTGTCTGGTCCCTGTGTTTACGGTCACTGTCCTCTCTAAACTCTCTTATTCCCATGCAGCTGAATTACTCTGACAAGCCTGAGTCATTTATCCAAATCCCAGAACTCTCCCCAAAGGTGGGTTCTGAAGATGAGGTGACCCTGGTTGTAAGTGCACAGGATCATCTTAGTTCTACCATTTTCTCCTCTGTTCATGCCGATCTGGGGTTCTACTGTGTTGGGGTGTTCATTTTGTTCCCTGGATTTTGGGAATTTTCTCTTATATTAGCTAGAATTTTTCTGTTCCTTTAGCTTTATCCCAGTTCCTTTGTCTGTCCCATGGATTATCAGTTTGGTCCAGAGATCTTGGAAATCTGTGGGCTGGACTATTCAGTTCTCTTCTTCACTGGTGTCTAAGTGGGATGTGTTGACCTAGTCTTCTGGTCAAGACAGTCTTTCTCTTGTTTGATGTAGTATATTGGTGATACTGTCCACTGTGGTTTTTCTCAGTTTTGTTGCTGTAACTGTTTTATTTATTTTGTGGTTATTTTGTTTATGACTCATTTAATTTTTCCTTTCTAATATTTTTTTCTTTGTTTTGTAGGGTTTTTGAGATAGGGTCTCACTGTGTAGCCATGGCTGTCCTGGAACTCACAGAGATCCACCTGTGTGGAGGCCCAAAAATGTGAGCCTATTTCCTGTTGACCAAAGGTCTGGGAGTGGGAACTTACCTCTAGTTCCTTCAAGGTTATTGTGATTCCATCTCAAACAAAGGTCCCACCTAGATTTAGACCAGAGAGTTATGCTCTCAAGGTTATTGTCAACAGGTGTGGCTAATAGCCAGACTCTCTACTTCAGGAATAGAGAAGTAGATGTGTTCCTACCTCAAACAAAAGTCTAAGGATCCAACTAAGTTCCAGTTTCTTTATGGAGATAACTTGGGATTCTACCCAGGGAGTGATTTGCCTACAGAATGTTTTGGTCTGTGGTGTGAGCGAGACTTGTTTTGTTCTAGCAACAGAATGTAGCCTGCGACCTTCAATTGGTGTGTTTATTGCCTTGTGTCGGGTTGATGCAGGTTTTTTGTCTTACCCCTACCTCTTGGAGTCAGGGGTATTTAAAGCAATTGGGAATTAAGCACGGGTAAATTCCAGTACTCACTGGAACTCCCTCCCAACACTATTCTGTTTCTCCGTCTTATTATCTTCATTCGTGTCTTCATATTCTTTACTAATATTTTCTAAATCCCCATATCCTTACCCTGGCAAGTGGTATTTTTGTTGAGGTTGGTCCCAGACACACCTGCCTCTCCCTCCTGAGTGCTGTCATTAAAAGCATACATCATAGCACCTGGGACATTTCTTTTTTTAAAAAAAAAAACTTCAATTTTCTTGTTGAATTTCTTTTCCATTTTACTGACTTTCTTTCCTACACTCAAGATTGATTTTATTACTTCATTTATGTGTTTTTATGTATCTATGTATCTTATGTGAAGTCCCTGGTCATTTTTACAAGCTCTTAAATTCTTTGTCTGACATTTTACCCATTTTAGTTAGTATCTTTGAATCCAACTCTTACAGATTTATGATCTTTTGACTAGCCGAGAAGTGATATTGCCTCGCATTTTATGTTTCTTGTTTTTTCTGTGTTGAGAGGTGTGCAGTTTCATCTGGGGTCTTAGGGAGCAGTTGCTCTTAAGGTTCAGCCCCAGCACTGCTCAGAGAGGAGAAAACAAATTATTCAAGCAGCAACAACAGCAACCAAACAAGGTACAGTGGTGCATGTAGATTAAAACAATTATCACAAAACAGAAAAGGGCAACGTAGACTGTGAGATGAGGTTAAAATTATTTAAGGTTAGCGTAGAAACAAATCTGAGAGAATAATAGGGTGGAGAGGAGGAGGCCAGAAGAGGCCCAAGGTGAAGGAAACGAAGGGTGAAGGAAAATGCTATAAGAGGGGGTTGAAGGGAAACCTTTATAAAAGAAAACAAAAGTCAAAAGGAGGTCGCCTGATAATGCAAAAACACATAAACAAAACCAGAGAAGTAGTGTAAACATAGAAGCTTTAGAAATACGATAAAGTCACAATATCCTGGCAGAGTAGACAAAAAGGAAAGTGGGAAACAAGAAATAGAAGAACAGAGGGAGTGTGAGAGAGAGAGTGTCTTCTCCTGGGTCCCTTAAAGCGAGGCGAAGTCAGGCGGCCCTGGGAGCCACGGCAGCTGAACTTGCAGATGCTTGTCTTCCTTAGTTTATGCCACTTCTATGCCTATGGAGGTCATGTGTCAGCTGTTCCCCTAACGTGTTGTGGAATATTCCTTTACACCGTGTGAGATGTGCCACCATGGTTGGTTTATAAAGAGCCATTAGCTGGGCAGGAAGAGGTTAGGCGGACCTCTGGGGACAGAGAGCTCTGGGAAGAAAGGGAGAGTCACCAGCCAGACATTGAAGAAGCAGAATGGGCAGGACAGAGTAACATAAAAGAGTGTAGATTAAAAGCATGGATTAATTTAAGGCATAAGAACTAGTTAGGAAAGCCGGGCGGTGGTGGCGCATGCCTTTAATCCCAGCACTCGGGAGGCAGAGGCAGGCGGATCTCTGTGAGTTCGAGACCAGCCTGGTCTATAAGAGCTAGTTCCAGGACAGGCTCCAAAACCACAGAGAAACCCTGTCTCGAAAAACCAAAAAAAAATAAAAAAATAAAAAAAGAACTAGTTAGAAACAAGGCTAAGAAACTAAGGCCAGGCTTTCATAATCAATAATAAGTCTCCGTATAGTTGGTTTTGTGTGTGTGTGTGTGTGTGTGTGTGTGTGTGTGTGTGAGAGAGAGAGAGAGAGAGAGAGAGAGAGAGAGAGAGAGAGAGAGAACGAGCTGGCTGCTTAAAGAAAAATCTACCTATAAATGGTGCCCAACTTCCAGCCACATACATCCACATAAGGTCTGAGAAAGCAAAAGAAAAAAAGTTCAAAACACAGAGTCAAATGCAGTTTCTTGGTGACCAAGGTCTCTCAGTAGGCTCAGCTTACAGAGACTGCCTGTGGGCTGGAGCCAGTGGCCAGCACTATGTGCTAAGCTGAGATGCACTGGTGGCTGGCATAGCCATTTAAGATTTGTCTCGTGTCATCAGAGAACTCTACAAATGCTTAGAAAACCAGGTCCAGATACACAAAACCTCTGCAAAGGCACAGAGGTTAAAAAAGAAAAAAACATGGGTATAGATAATCAAAAAAATAGTTTATAAAGAGCAAGATAAAGTCTCTAAAGAAAAAGTAAAATAATATAAAAAGGATAAGCCACACAAAGATGGAAAATACAGACTGGATCCTGCATGGTGTTGTGTTAATTTGAATTTTTTGGATGCTAATGAACAGAGAATGACAGGTACTGGAGACACTGGACTGTGGAAGAGACTGCTGAGTTAAACCTCAATACTTCAGGATGCCTGAACTTTAAAACAGAATTCAGGAGATGTATTGCTTAGGGAAAGAGGATATGCTTTTATTTCCACAGAAAACAAAAGGCTGAAGATTCATTCAAAGTTAAAGAGGATCAGGTTTGACTGGGAGAGACCCCCTGAAAATCCTGGCTGAAGACATAAAGAAATGTAGAAAACCTACAAGACAGGTAATATATATTTTACAGCTCAAACTTAAAACAAAAAATTATCTTTGGCTGGCTTTTATGTACAATGCATAGTCTATACTTGTGTTAATGAAGATATGTATGTTACCTTTGAAAGTTTGTGTGTTTTCAGAGTAAGGGGACCAGACACCAGTGAAAAGAGGTGGCCCAGGTGATCCAGCCTCTCAGAGTGCCTCTGTTGAAACTTCCTCGGAGTTCCATGTCCAGAAGGGTCTCAAGGCTGCTCACTAAGGTGGTCCAGCCTCATAGGCTATTCTAGTCAGGACGACAGATAAGCTTTGTGCTTTCCCATCACATAGACTAAACAAATATTATGGATAGCGTTTCCTGAACTTGACCAATATCTCAGTTTTCTCAGGATTCCCCCAAAGATGCCATGGCCCCCAGACAACAGGAAGTAGTCTAGATAACACGATGCCACGTTCTTAAGAGGTGGGGTGGGGGTTCCTTTGTCATTCAATGGGTTATGGATGCTTGTGATCATTTAGAGGGGTTGATTACAAGTTTTTATTGATCAAAAGCTGAACAAAGGAGATTAGATTCAGGGATCTCTTTCTGAGGGTAAAAAAGAGGGATACAGTATAGATGGTATGAAAGGGTAGATTGTTGAATCCACTTTTGAACAACCACTAGTCTCAAATATTTTACAGTGGTACGGATTTGTGCATATTGATACAAATTTAAAGTTATTTTTGTTATACTGTATTTATGTTACAGATCTAGCATTCTTTTATGTGTTTCAGCTGCACTGCATGCAGTACCCATGGAGGCCAGAAGAGGGCATCAGACCCTGGAACTGGAGCCATAAGATGTGAGCTGCCACAGGAGTGCTGGGAACTGAATGCAGCATTAAGAGCTCCTAACCTCTGAGCCATCTCTTCAGCACCCAGATTCAGCCAGTTTTGAAGACAAGACCCATCTCTGAATTTTTTGGTTATAAAAACCATAAATTTCTCCCATTTTTTCCTACTTAATACAGTTGGAATTAGGGTTTTTGCATTCATTTTGTTTTGCAGTATTTGCTACCAGTAGAGTTTTAGTTGATAAAAAAAGAACTTGACACGTTCATGGTAACATAAGAAATAGCCCAGGGCTGGGCAGTGGTGGTGCAAGTCCTTAATCCCAGCACTTGGGGGCAGAGGCAGGTGGATCTCAGTGAGTTCGAGGCCACCCTGGACTACAAAAACAAATTCCAGAACATCCAGGACTGTTACACAAAGAAACCCTGTATCCAAAAACAAATAAACAAACAAAGAAACAAAAGAAATAACCTAGGAAGCACCCAGAAACCCCACTGTGGAGTCATCCTTACTCAGGAGTCTTGTATCTTTTTCTTCCTATTTCAGGAATCCTATTAAATTTTTATGTAGCTCTGGCTGTCCTGGAACACAGTGTGTAAACCAGGCTGTCCTTGAATTCACAGAGATTCTCCGTCCTCTGCCTCCTGCCTCTGCCTCTGGAGTGCTAGGGTTAAAGGAATGTGCCACCACGCCCAGTTTAGCTAAAATTTTAAGTTAAATCAGCAGTCACCTGGGAAAATCATTCATCTTTACTATTTTTATGCTTTTTTGGGTTCCACAATCCTTTTCATCCTGAAGCATATATAGTTGGCTATCATCTATAAACAACGTGGAAATTACTGTTAACAGTGTGGCCTTACCCAAATCGATATCTCGAATTCCCATGTACAGTTCGAGGAGATCATCGACCTTTTCGATCGCCTTTGCTTTGGCTTCAGAGGGCTTTAAAGGAAGAATGACAAGATAATGCATTTATACAATAAAATCTCTTGACGGCAGGAAATAGCTTGTCCATTAGCTAATTCTAATGGACATATCTGGAATATACCTTGTAACCTTATAGCTAAATGCAAATCAGTACAGTAAATAGCTGTAGAGTCAACACTAAAGAGAGAGAGAGAGAGAGAGAGAGAGAGAGAGAGAGAGAGAGAGAGAGGCACAGTTAAGGGGAGAAAGAATGATTAGACAATAGTTTGAAGGGCATAAGAGGTACAGAAGCCAGAGAAGTCTTCAGAAGAAAGCGATTTAAGAACCATGTTTACAGGGCTGGAGAGGCATCAGAACACAGGGGAGAGACACTGTGAACAGAGCAACACGTGGCAAGTCCACATGAGTTTATAAAGTCGATAGAAGAGAATATTACAGTCACAGTAAGAAGTCCCTGGAGAGTACAGTTGCACGACTAGAAGTTAGGGTCATGGGCCACTAAAAGGTTGGGAATCTCCAAACTCTTTGCCTGTGTGTGTGTGTCTGTCTGTCTGTGCCCGTGTGTGTGTGTCTTTGCGTGTCTGTGTGTGTATTCCGTGTATATGCACATGTATGACTGATATTAAGAGCTCTCCTCAATTGCTCTCCCTTATACTTTTGAGACAGGGTCTCTCACTGCACCTGGAGTTTACTGATTCAGCTGCGAAGTCCCAGGAGCCTCCAGTCTCCACCTCCCCCATGTGTGTGAATGCAAAGATGAGAAAATGCCAGTGCATTATGTGTGACTGTATACATGTGCGGGGAGTGCGGGTATATGTGTTCATATAAGTGTACATACAAACATGAGAAAATGTACATACAAACATGAGAAAATGCCAGTGCATTATGTGTGACTGTATACATGTGCGGGGAGTGCGGGTATATGTGTTCATATAAGTGTACATACATAAATGAGTGAGCTTTTGGGTGCATGTGTGTGAGTGTGAACAGCATGACAGGGTGTATTTGTACCGATTCGATATTAGCATCAAACTAGCTCCCTTTCATTATGAGATAGTTCTAATTGACCTATTGATTATGCAGACTATGCAAATGGATGGATTCTTAATGCTTACATTCGAATGGTTTCTTCCTAGCTCCCCAGAGATTGCAGACAGACGTCCTAGCTCCCTTCCTTTCACTGCAGCACCTCATGAACAACAGGGTGCTTAACACATAGTCACTGGTTATGTTCACTGTTGGGAAACGATGCTCATCCCCCACAGGACGTGGAACTACCCAGCATGCCCTGCTTCCTCACACAACGTGTCAAGGCTGCTCCTCTTCCTCACAGCCTCACACAGAGAATCAAAAGAGCCTTTTCCTAGTGGCCGACTGCAAGCTGCACCCACCGGTTTTACATTCTCCTACAGATTCCTGCCCTCTGTGCAGGCTTGGGCATTGGTTGAAGAGACAGGCACAGTCTTCAGCAACCCGCCAGGGGGTGAGATGAGCAGAGGAAGAAGTAAAGGCTCAGCCAGATATCCCTACCCTGTTGAGGCGCACAGAATTCAGCACCGCTCCTTCTCGAAACACTCTGACTCTGCCGGGTTTTACGGCTGTGCTTGCCTCACTGCTAGCTAATCTTAAGCGTGAATCTGATGAGAGGTGGCATTTCCATGGAAACACATCTCTGCGTGCACCTGTGACTAGGGTCTAGATTAGGTCCTCGATTAGGAAGGCCTGCTCTAACTGCGGGCAGCACTGTTCCTTGAGGACCAGACTGAATAAAAAGGGGAAAGGGAGCTGAGATCCAGCACGTATGTCTTTTGCCTCACAAGCAGCTGCGCGAGCCCCTGCCACCATCCTTTCTCAAGCATGAGGGACTGAGTCCCTGACTCACCATTCTCCTCAAGGTTCCTCAAAACACACAGCATCCTGAGCGACTCCTCTCACAGCCCCAAAGATGGCCTTCACCTAGTGGTCTTTACGCAGCCGCTCTAACCAACCAGCCCTTCACTGACCCTGGACATCGTCACTCAACAGGTTCTAGGGACAGGACCACTTTGTAAACAGCCACCTACTGGTCACCTGACTCTCCTTTCTGCAAACCTGGGGATCTGAGGGTAACATCCACACACAGGCTGTGAGGGCCCCTGCCTGGGCTCTGCTCCCAGGAGCTGCAAGCCTTGGATGCCGCTGCGTCGACTTCATCGCACACTGTCCTCACTGGGGTGGGCAGACCTGCTCCTGCCCTTGCCCTTCCTGATCTCTTCTCTCACCTTCCCCCTCCATTTGTCTCTTCACCTTCTGGCATTTTCCACTCAGAGACTGACCTTTGCCCTGACAGTCAGTCAATGAAGCCCTTGCTTTCCTCAACCTAAAATAAATCCATAATTAATTCATTGATGCTGCAAAAGCTTGAGTTCCTTTGGCACATGAGATTCTAGGCTGGGTGACCGAGACTATGAAATAACAACAGATGAAACTGAATAAAATAAAGATATGAATCAGCCATATTTGGTGCATTGAGGAAAATTAAGGTTAAGAAGAGCTAAAGGCAGAGAATTGCAACTTGAGCCAGATATTCTGAAAAGACTGTGTGGGTAGGGAGATACACAGGCAGAAAAATGAAGAAGGTGGGAGTACACCAGGAAGGGGGCGGTGGTAACAGCAGCCCTAACACCCTGAGCAAAGGAAACACTGGGAGCTGGTGAGGATGAGCGGAACCTGGCTGCGCCAGAGGGGGTGGCAGAAGGTGGGGGTGGCTGAGGGGGTGGCAGAAGGTGGTGGTGGCAGAGGGGGTGGCAGAAGGTGGGGGTGGCAGAGGGGGTGGCAGAAGGTGGGAGTGGCTGAGGGGGTGGCAGAAGGTGGGGGTGGCAGAAAGTGGGGGTGGCTGAGGGGGTGGCAGAAGGTGGTGGTAGCTGAGGGAGTGGCAGAAGGTGGTGGTAATGACCAGAAATGTGGGGTCAGGACACAGCTTTCATTCTCGGGACACAGGAAACCCCCACCTCCCCCAACTTGCATCTCTGGTGGCTGAGGGGGTGGCAGAAGGTGGTGGTGGCAGAGGGGGTGGCAGAAGGTGGGGGTGGCAGAGGGGGTGGCAGAAGGTGGGGGTGGCAGAAAGTGGGGGTGGCTGAGGGGGTGGCAGAAGGTGATGGTAGCTGAGGGAGTGGCAGAAGGTGGTGGTAATGACCAGAAATGTGGGGTCAGGACACAGCTTTCATTCTCGGGACACAGGAAACCCCCACCTCCCCCAACTTGCATCTCTGGTGGCTGAGGGGGTGGCAGAAGGTGGTGGTGGCAGAGGGGGTGGCAGAAGGTGGGGGTGGCAGAGGGGGTGGCAGAAGGTGGGGGTGGCAGAAAGTGGGGGTGGCTGAGGGGGTGGCAGAAGGTGATGGTAGCTGAGGGAGTGGCAGAAGGTGGTGGTAATGACCAGAAATGTGGGGTCAGGACACAGCTTTCATTCTCGGGACACAGGAAACCCCCACCTCCCCCAACTTGCATCTCTAGAGGATAATCCTGCCTGCTGTACCCAGCACAGAAGGAAAGGGAGGAGAACAGGGAATGGTCCAGCAGCCTCCAGGGTTGGAGAAGGTGCTGGAGTCCCAGTGCATGCAGGGCAAGGTTGTCGGAGTCTGAAATTGTGCAGAGCTGGATCCCCAGGGTGTCCCTGGCAGGAGTGCAGAGCATGAAAGAGCAAAGTCAGACATGACTCGAAATAGTTTTCTGAGGAGACTGGACATTTAGGATATAGTCTTTCATCATAACAGCCTTCACAAGTACATGTCCCCTGATAGTCCAAACATCCACAGACAAGTCTAGACTAGTGACCTGCTGGAGGAGGGGACTCCCAAAGACCTCAGGCTCTCTCCCATGCTTTGCTGTATTTTCCTCTTAACACCTCGGTGGTTTGCAGGAGGAGGAAACACTGATGAGAAGATGAATTCAAAGCACCCAACCTTGCATTTTACTATGATTACTTAGTTTTATTTCTAGCTCTAATAAATGTGCATAACTGTATGTGTGCATATCTGTATGTGTGCAAACAGGATGTGCATAACTGTATATGTGCAAACGGAATGTGCATAACTGTATATGTGCAAATGGAATGTGCATAACTGTATATGTGCAAACGAAATGTGCATAACTGTATATGTGCAAATAGAATGTACATAACTGTATATGCACATAACTGTATATGTGAATAACTGTATATGTGCAAACAGAATTGCATAACTGTATGTGTACATAACTGCATGTGTGCAAACAGAATGGGGACTCACTGAACATGACATACCAGCTCTTCCACTGTAGCAGGACCCTTCGATCTCAGACGAAGAGTCCCTCTTGCAGTACCAATTTTTTCTATCGATGACTTTCCAGCTTTGGTCCGTGGTCCTATTTCTGTAGAGACACGTGAATAGGAAAGGCATGAGCTCAGATCAAATTCCAACGGACTGTGAGAAAGTGGAGTTGTCTCCTTCAGGAAACAAGGCACAGTTGTGGAAGGTTTGATATGAAGCGTGCCTTCCACGGAATTACCTAAAACACAGCGCGCCCACCTGCCTCCATTATTCTCAGATGGGAGTGGCTAGGGACAGTCGGATCTACTAAGCAAGAGCACACAGTGAGAAGGGCTGGAAGCTTCAGGGATGAAACCATAGGAGTTGACTTTATTCTCAGAGTCAAAAAGGTGTGAGTGGCCAGAAGGCAGTCAAGAAATCGCATCTGGGGCTGGAGAGATGGCTCAGAGGTTAAGAGCACTGACTGCTCTTCCAGAGGTCCTGAGTTCAATTCCCAGCAACCACATGATGGCTCACAACCATCTGTAATGAGATCTGGCACCCTCTTCTGGTGTGTGGGAAGCAGAATGTTGTACACATAATAAATAAATTTTTAAAAAAATCGCATCTGGCCTTGACCTCGGTCTTTTTTTTTTTTATCTCAGTCTTAAAGAAGAGATGGAGCACAGTAATTTGATGCTTTGTATACAAAATTCCACCCACCACACGGACTGCCTGTGAGGCCTGTTATCAACCCCATTTTACAAATAAGGGAATTAAAATCAGTGCAGTTGAAATCCAAAACCAAGTCTTGCCAGGCATAGTCGCTCATGACTAATCTCAACACTTGAAAGACTGAGGCAGGGGATTGCTAAAATCATATCATGTGATCCCAGACTCTTCACTCCTTATTCAACACTGCAGACCCACTGGGACCAGAAGCTGGAAGAACAAACTCAAAGATGGCAATACCAAAGAATGAGGTCAGAAAGAAAAAACCCTGGGGCAGTTCCAAAGAAGGAATACCCCAGGGACACCAGGAACCATCCGAAAGAGTCCAGCCCTGTCCTGGGACTGGCTTTGCCTGCTTGTTTTTCTTTTGCAACACACCAAGAGTGGTTTTGCAAGGCACTAATCCTAAGCAGCAATGCAACCAAACGAGGGAAGGGCAAGGAGGGTAACTGGAAGGCATGTGCCCCATTTAGACCTCTCCAGTAACACATGCCCTGTGGGAACGCAAACCCTGCTTAGCCAGAGAAACTGGATATTCAGAGGTTTGTAGAATTTTTCTGATTTTTTTTTCCAGTTTAAACCATTATACCCAGCCCTTTAAAAATACCACACTGGCAAAAAAATAAAAAGAAATCAGCATCCAAGTAAGTGCAGGTTATCAGTCCATAGCTTCTGCAAATGTGCCCAAGTCCCTTTGGCTGAGGTCTCTGCAGCTGCAGCTTACGCCGTGGTCCAGGGGCTCAGCCACCGAGGAGACAGCTGGGGTTGCAGACAGTGAGGACTCGCAGCACAGGCTGCTAGATGCAGCAGGCAGAGAGGTCTGTGCAGGCTCTAGAGATGCAGGCATCCTAGGTACGCATGAATGCATTCTTGATAGGAACCCTAGACAGGTTCCCATCTCCTGCTAAGCTTTGTTTTCTTGCTGGAGATCTAGGGCAAGGTGATTAAGAATCTTACACATTCATTTTAAACTGAAGTTAGGGACAGACTCTCCAAAGCCCAAGTTCTCTTCTGAAAGTTACCATAGGAGGCCCAGACGGGCTCCCCACAAGGAAGGAAGCCATAAACGGTGGCGAGAGAACCTGAATGCTAGTCAGTGACTGAGCAGCTTTCCAGAACCCTGACACTGCACCTTCCAGCCTGTCCTTGTCAGTCACTACATGTCCCTGGGCAAGAAAGCATTCTCGGCTGCTAGAGCACAATTCCAAAAAGAGTGCCCAATGAGAAAGATTAGGTCAGTCTGTCTTCAGCACTGGCCAGCAATAGGAGTGTTCACAGCAAGGGTCACATCCCTAAAGTAGGAAAGTCCGGTGTTGTAAAATGTTATTTTAGCTGGGCAAAGATGTATTACATTTGTTTCTGCTGCAGACTGTCACTTTAACTGTGTGAAGCTGTTACATTGTTTCTATTGCCTTTGTTAACTATGTAACAATGTGTTACATTTGTTTATCCTACAGACTGTTACTTTAACTGTGTGAAGCTGTTACATTGTTTCTTCTGCCTTTGTTAACTATGTAACGATGTGTTACATTTGTTTATGCTGCATTTGTTTAATTATGAAAAAAAGTGTTGCTGTTTCACCTTGCCTGCCAAAGACACTTGATTGGTCTAATTAAAAAGATGAGCAGTCAATAGCTAGGCAGGAGAGGGATAGGAGGGGCTGGCAAGCAGAGAGAATAAGTAGGAGAACTAGAAAGAGAGAGAGAGAGAGAGAGAGAGAGAGAGAGAGACGACCAGGGAGAAAGAGGGGGACACTTTAGAGTCAGAAGGTAGGCAGCCACCAGTCAGACACAAGAAGCAATGAAAATAAGATACATAAAAAGAAAGAAAAGTAAAAATTCCCCCAAAGCATGTCAGATGGTGATGGTGCACACCTTTAATCCCAGTACTCTGGGAGGCAGAGGCAGATGGATCTCTATAAGTTTGAGGCCAGTCTGGTCTACAAGAGCTAGTCCCAAAGCTACAAAGAAATTTTATGTCAAAAAACAAAACAACAACAACAACAGGGGAAAAAAACCTTCAAGGCAAAAATGTAAAGAGAAATGGATTAAAAATAAGAGAGCTAAGGCAAAGCATTCAAAACTAGTACTAGCTCTCCATGTCATGATTTAGAAGCTGGTTGGTGGCCCAAAAGAAAGCTGGCTACAGTCAGACTTAGCTGGGTGGTATCAACAAGAGAACACAACAACACACATGAGGACACACACACACTAAAGTTTTACCATGTGCTAACGGAGCTCAAAGACACGCACTGCACGCAAGCCCCCATCACTCCACTCATTCCTCTGAAGACTAAACAGCACAGCAAGTACGGCAGGTAGGCGGCACGGTGACGCCGCCACCACTACGATGCCACCTGCCAGGCATACTTTGCCCTTTGTCCCCAAACAAACATTTTCCTGCAGAGTCGACAGCAAACCGCTCACTCAACACACGTGTTTTATTCTAGCATTGCGTACACATGGGCCAACTGAGTGCATATTAGCCTCTGATTCAACGAGTGCTGCTCAAAGGTTTGGGAACCAGATCTGGTAAATGAAACAGCTCTCTCTGCATACTGTTGAACCAATAGGTTTCTGGTGTTTACAAAGCTAAGGACTCTGATGCCGAACAATGTACCTTCAGAAAGACAGGATCTGTGAATTCGGCTGACCTCTGTAGATAGCTGTGACAGGTAGTCCTTAACTGTCAAGTTGACACAGTCTAGAATCACACGAGACGGAAGTCTCAGTGAGAGGCTGTCTGGGTCAGGAGGGCCCTGCACACCTCCATGGGACACTGTCACAAGAGCACCCAGCCTGAAAGTCGGCAGCACCACTCCCTGAGTCTGGCTCCTGGATTGTAGAGGCGCTGAGCTGAGTCGTACGTATGTGTGCATCCGGTCTCTGTGCTCTCAGCTGTTGATAAGAAACGGGTGTTTTCCTGCTGCCATGACCGCCCTGCTAGGATGGACCGTAGCCTGGAGCTGTGAGCTACAAGAACCATTTCCTCCACTTTTTGCCAGGATATTTTATCCCAGCAACAGAAAAGAGGCTCAGACGAGTCTCCACCTTATATCTTACTCTTTGCCCCACACCAGAATCTAGAAGGGGAAAGTATAAAAGTAGACATGTATACATCATTCATAAATTACTTTTAGAGCTGCAGAAAGTGAGCAAAAAGGACAGAAGTTTCCCCCGTATACTCCACGCCCTCGTAGACCACCACCCCGTGATCAGCACCCTGAGTGAGCAGGAGCAGATGTCGACTGTATCCATCACCCAGAGTTCATGGCTGACACTGAGGCTCACTTTGATATCCTATTCCTCTGGAAAGCTGCTTAAAGACATGCGCCATCACTGATATCACGCAGAATATTGTCACTGACCCGGAATCTCCTTGTCACAGAATCTATTTTTATCATCATCTTTTGTTTTGTTTTGTTTGTTTTTTGGTTTGGGGTTTGTTGTTGTTGTTGTTTTATTTGCTTTGGTTTTTTGACAGCCATCTTTCCCTTGGAGCATGTCATATCCGAACTAACCACTTGGTGGCACCAAAGCAGAAGTAAAACATTAAGCTCTGGTTTATACCAGCCTCCAGATTTCCATAGCCCAGGTTTTCCAAGATTAGAGGAGGTTCCAGGGATGTTTGAGACAACTTGTCCCAACATGAAAACAGGCAGGATGATCCTGCAACTCAGGCTGAGGTGGTGGAGGAGACCACAGGTTTAGTGTTCGGGGAATGTCTTAAAGATTCTGAAGGCTGATAGTCTGGCCTAATTTGGGGTCTAGCCTACCTAAGCATGTCTGGGCAGCCAGGCCAAGCCCTAAATCTGTCAGTTCACAGAAATGGATGGACACAAGGCCTCTCTCCGGGAAGAGTCAGGAGACGACATCACTCAGACTGTAGACTACGGTAACCAGTCCTGACCTGTGAAATGACTGCACCCACTCCTGAGGACTCCCCAGGCCACCCAGGAGGTGCATGGACAAGAGCCTCAGATATCACTGAGGGTATAGAACACCCCAGCTTGTGAGGCCTGGCTCCTGCTACAGTTGAATTTCACACAGCAAGAGACAGCTGTATTCCTTCCCAGACCTTCTCACGGCCATTTATCTTTCATTCTAATTAAATGATTTAATTCTAAAGAACATGAGCTAATGGCACGGGGAGCTACAATCACCATGAAAATTAGGTCGAGTGCACTGGAACAACTCCAGAAGAGCTGAAAAAAGAGGGGTGCGGGCAAGAAGGCCCTGAGAGATTAGGGAAAGTAGTTTAACAACCGTCGTTTCACACATCTGACTAAGAGTTCATTTGATTGTAATTATATAAGGAAAATGTACCATTAGGTACGGCAGTTACACTCAGGCGGAGGTGTTCAAGGCCAGGAGTTCAAGGCCCTGCGTGGCTACCTAGTAAATTCAAGGCCAGTTACGTGAGGCCCTGAAAGGAAGGAGTGAAGCAGGCTGAGCTGGTTTGTGTGGTCAACCCAAGAGAAAGACCTTTCAGGAGTCAAAGAACAAAGATGGTTGCCGGGAGAGCCTGCCAGGCTGCGTCACACTCGGTTTTCAGTGTGCCTCACACGGTTTCACATCTCACAGCTGTGTTCTACGGGCCGGGCCGGGGCTAACGGTTCCCCCTGTGGGACAATCACCCTCTGGCCAAATCTGCGCTGTGACCCACAGGTAGAGTGGTTGAAAGCATGGACTTTAGGCTCTGAACACCTGAGTTAGCATCCTCAGACCTCCACCTACAACTCAAGAGGGAAGTCCTTATCTGTAAGCAGAAGCTAAGCAGGTACCAGGGACTGCTGCTGCAGAGAGAGAGAGAGAGAGAGAGAGAGAGAGAGAGAGAGAGAGAGAGCTGCTCTTCACTTGCTCCAGAACATGGCTGTTCACATTCTATCTGAAGATGAGAAACCAAAACAAGAACAGCAACAACAAAAACATCGGGCAGTGGTGACGCCTTTAATCCCAGCACTCAGAAGGGAAGGCAGAGGCAGGCGGATCTCTGTGAGTTTGAGGCCAGACTGATCTACAGAGTGAGTTCCAGGACAACCAGGGCTACACAGAGAAACCCTGTCTCATAAAAACCAAAACAGACAAACAAACAAAAAAAAAAGAAATATGTCAAAGTTCCTCTTCATAAACTCAAGAAATTGTCATTTCAGACACTAGGGTCACAGGCCCTTCTCTCTCTCTCTCTCTCTCTCTCTCTCTCTCTCTCTCTCTGTGTGTGTGTGTGTGTGTGTGTGTGTGTGTGGTGTGTGTGTGTCTATGTCTCTGTGTCTTATATGTATTAGCATATATTTTACCCCTCTCTTAAATAAAACTATATAATGTCTCACTTCGATTAAGAGTAACAACAAATAACCCCCCAACGGGGCTCTTGTACTTCGTGCACAGGGGCAGGAGTCTTCCCTTAAAAAGTGATGTGTAAGCAGAAGCCCAGCCATTGAGGGTAAAGATGGAGAGGCCACAGCCAAAGGAGAGGAAGAGAGGAGAGAGGAGGACAGAGGAGAAAGTGTTCCGGCAAAGTCAAAGATGCCAGAAACAAGGAGAGAGCCAGAGAGTCTCAGGGTCCCTCCCAGCTGCGTGACTAGGCCCTCACACTCCCCAGCTTTCCCTGGAATGATTCATCTGAAATTCCCTCCCACTGGATACCTGAGCCTCTGAGGATACTTGGCAGCAGATCAAACGGCTGGGCATGGAGGGCGTTCCCTTAGGTCAAGGCTCTAAACAGGGAGTTAGTAATCACGTCAGAAGCAGGTGTGCATGCTCTAGGCATACCGTGTTTTTAGTTTTGAGGGGTTTTTTTTTTAATTAGTTGACAACTTCTTGGTTGTCGACTTTTTTTAAGACATGGTCCATAATGGCATTGAATTTACTTTTAGACAAAGATGATCTTGAATTCCTGATCCTCCTGCATTCGTCTCCCACACGATGGGATGGCAGGCAGAAGATGCTTAAGGTCCTGGTTTATGTGCAAACCCAGGGCTTTGGGCATTCCAGGCAAATACTCTACAGCTGAGCTACATCCCAGCAGCGATTCTTTTTTCTTTTCTCGTGCTTTTTTTTTCCTTGTGGGGACTGGGGAAGGGGTCATACTCACTAGATAAACCACGCTAGTCTCAAAACTCAGAGATCTGCTTGCCTCTGCTTCCTGAATGCTGGAGTCAAAGGCATGTGTCACCATACCTGGCAAATTTTTGTTTTCAGTAAAAGTTTACAGCTTGCTAAAAAAAAAAAAAAAAAAAAAAAAAAAAAAAAGTCTGTATAGTGGTAGTTAGCTGGGTCATAGACCGAAAATACTTAGGCAAATCTCACTTAGAACTCATCTCAAACATCGGGCACACCCCACAAGAGCCAGCCTGGCCCTTCATTCACTTCCTTCCACGGGATAATTGTGACAAGTGTCAAACCCATGTCCAGCTGGACGTTAGAAGGCCAGAGTGAGTGCTCTACTACACTGAAACATGATTAGTGACCATGCCGTTTTGCCCTTGTAAACACTTTAAACCTTGATCAACACAGTATTGTGTCAATGAGAGATAAAATACGTGTCTAAAATGTCTCGATAACAGATAAAATGCAATATATGTGCAAAACCGAAGCTTTCCTGAATTTCCCCAGTGCAACTCTGCACCCCAAGTGCCCCTTTCTAATCTTAACACCATTCTTTTGTTCAGCCTCGCAGGACAGAAATCCTGGGAGGAAGGTTGGCTTGGGGGCTTCCCTGCCATTGGCCTAGGTCTCAGCAACCCAGCTCCCACCCTCACAGGGTTACTTTCTCCCGAGAATTCCCACCTCAGTTCCTAGATCTCAGCATTTACCACGCCCTCTCTCCTACACGGTTAGCAAAACACCTCCCTTAGCTTCTCCTCTAGTCAGAGCTAGCAATAGCAATACTCGTCTTTCTGACATAACCCCCGTAACTTCCTTTTGTGCCAGTATGCAATGGCTCAATGTCAGCCTCCAAGGAACATACATGTTTCCTGCCTGTTTACAAGCTCCTGTGACATGACTCTAGGGAACACATGTGTTTGCCGCCTGTTTACAAGCTCCTGTGACATGACTCCAAGGAACACATGTGTTTGCCGCCTGTTTACAAGCTCCTGTGACGTTACTCCAAGCAACTTTTGCAGGCTGACCCTTTATGGCTCCTGCAGGGTCATGTTCTTCACCGTCAACCCCCAGAAACCCTCCTGCCTTGGAACATGGCCCTTCTCACCCTCCCAGGGCAAGTTCAAGTGCAATTTTCACAGAGAATCCATCTGACCCAGTCCAACCTGCTCCTACGAACCCTCTCATAATGCCCACTGAATTCCCACAGTGTGCTTTAAATGTAACTCCATAATTCCATGCATTAAGAAATGTCAGTATGGGGACTGGAGAGGTGGCTCAGTGGTTAAAAGCACGAGCTGCTCTCTCAATGACTTGGTTCCTAGCACCCAGATCTGGCAGCCTTTAACTCCAGTTCTTGGTGACACCCTCTTCTGGCTTCCTCAGGCACCAGGCACAAACATACATGCAGACAAAACACTATACACATAAATCTTTTCAAAAAGGGTAAAAAAAAATTGCTGTGGAATAATCCTTTTGTACACTGTGAAGATTTGCCACTTGGACTGGCTTAATAAAAAACTAAATGGCCATTAGCTAGGCAGGAGGTATAAGCAGGATAGCCAGACACAGAGAATGCAAGGAAGGAGAGTCACCAGCCAAATGGAGCGGAAGCAGCATGGCAGTAGAGTACAGGTAATAAAGCCACGAGACAAAAAGTAGATTGACTTTTTAAAAAATGGATTAATTTAAGTGGTAAGAGCTACTTAGTAATAAGCTCAAGCTATTGGCCGAGCTTTTATAATTAATAATAATTCTCCATGTCATGAAATGCTGTGAATAATCCTTTTGTACCCTGTGAAGATGTGTTGAGCTCATTGGTTTAATAAAAAGCTAACTGGCCAATAGCTAGGCCAGTGTGTCCACTTTTGAGCCAAGTCAGAGTGAAGGAAGTCTCTTGCAAAACCACCACTCAAGGTTCTAACACCCTGCATCATCTGGTCAGACAGCCCAGTATTTCCCTGGGAAGTATCTGGTCCTTGACACTGACAAGAGCCTGGCATAGCCATCTGTCTCATGCATTCTCTTCAGGAAAGTTCCCATCCAGCCTTCCCACTCCTCCCTGCTCCATCACTCTCTTAGAGCCCCTCCAACCTCCAGTCAGCTCCCGAGTGCACTGTATGGTCCATATCTGCCATGTATCGGTCTCTGAGCCTGTGTGATATTCTGACTCAGGAACACATACAGTCAAACCTCGGAGCCAGCCAGACTCATCTCTCCCTGCACTTCCACTCCGCCCTATGTGACTCAACGGCTGATTAAACCACCCCAGGCCTCACTTCACTCAACTGGAGACGTCTCAGCAGAAGAGCATGAGGATTAACTTGGGTCATAACAGCGCTAGACCTGCCAGTGCTGGCTTCCAACTCTGTGGCTACTCCAGAACTACTCCAAGCACTCTGCATGTGGAGTCCAGGTAAGACTCAGAGTTGCTATGGGTTAGGAGGCACATAAAGCTGTATTTTATAACACCAATGATCGCGGACCTAACAAGAATAAGGGAAAGGAGGCAAACACCAGTGTTTTGGGTCAGAGTCCTTAACCTTCTCTCTCACCCTAAGGTACTTTACTCACACATTCAATAAATGCCGCTATAGCCATTATAATTCTTAGTGTGTTTGCCTCTTGAGGACAGAAAATGATGGCCCCTGCTCACTAAGGCTTTGGGCACTGCCCACTTCCTGCTTACTAAGGCCCTGGGCACTGCTTACCACTTCTCACTGAGACCCTGAGCAAACAGCTTTAAGTTTAGGACAACTATAGGGAGCAAATGATTTCTTGCTTAGGAAGTACTCACAAAAGAAGATTGGAGAGATGACTCAGTGGATAAAAGCACTTGCTATTTGAGTATGAAGATTTTAGTTCAAATCTTTGGCACCTACATAAATAAAGCTGCACACACCTCAAACCCCAGGGTTGGGGGAGTGGAGGAGCAGAGACAGGCAGAACCTAGGAGCTCACTGGCCAGCTAGCCTTGCTGAAACTGTGAGCTTTGGGCTCGAGGAGAGACGCTGTCCCAAGGTAATGAGACAGAGAGGGTAAGAAAAGATACCCACATCCTCTGGTCTCTACATGTTATCCACACCCACATGCACGTCCCTCCCACACACACACATGTATTATCACACACACACACATACACACACACAAGAAGATACCCACGTCCTCCGCTCTCTACATCTAATCCACACCCACATGCACGTCCCTCCCACACACACACATGTATTATCACACACACACACATACACACACACAAGAAGATACCCACGTCCTCCGCTCTCTACATCTAATCCACACCCACATGCACGTCCCTCCCACACAGGTATTATCCCCTCGTAAACACACACACATAGAAAACTCTTACAAACTTGGATGGCAGCTACTACCATGGGATGTTGCTGTTTTCACCATTTGATCTGAAGTGAGACAGTACCAGCTGTCAACAAATGTCTGTTCATCACCAACTCACCTGTCCCTGTGTCCTCTAAGTTTCTCTCGTTGCTAAAATTGTCTCCTTGCAGAAAAGGCTACACCTTTGAAAAGAGCTGAAGAGTCTCTGTCTGACATGCTTAGAGTCAGAAGGGTTTTGGTTATCAGGTGTTCAGATTTGGGGACAGCCCTGTGTATGATGGGATAGCCTGGGACAGGAGACCACATGTGAACTTCATTTGCATCTCATGTACCCCTAACTCACAGCCTGAAGGTCACTGTAAACAACATTTCTGATGCACCTGAACTCTTGCTATGGCCCATGATATTGGGTCAGATATAGATTTTTCCATTTCTAGTCCGGATCAATGCTCAAAACCTTTTAGTTAGGGAATATTTCTGATTTTAGATTTTTCAGCAAGAGAAGCTTACCCTGTGACAACAGCTATTACTGTCAAGGACGACTGAATGATTTTTTTAATGTATTTAGTCTTCACAACAGATTAATGAGGTAAACTCTAGTGACAGCTTCACTTTTTGTATGGGAAACCAAGGCACAGGAAGATTGAGAAATTACCTGTTATCACACACCTGGCAGAGTGACATACTTAAGTATTCAATTCATCTTCTGTAATTCACTTCATGTTCTCCGGGGTAGTTTGTAGCGTCCAGAAGAATATCCAACAAACAATCAAAAGCATTTGCTACTGAATATATATATTCAATATATATTCTACAAATAGTAAAAAGCATTTCCTTGAGATATGTGTGACGGCTCACACCTGTAATACCAACACTTAAGACACAGAAGCCAGATAATTGCCTCTGCAAAATGGAGGCCAGCCTGGTCTCCATAGTGAGACCTTAAAAAGGAAGGAAAGAAGGGGAGGGGGAGGGGGGGAGAAGTCTTATTTTTTTTTTTTAATGTTTGAAACATTTAAAAAGATGTGTAACAATGAAGAACCGAAGTTTCCCTCCTAAGGTGCTGCAAGGCAGAGTCTGAAGAAAGTGCTTAGCGAGCTGACTTGGGACAATGACGTGCCCAGCTGTGCATGACTCGGGGACCAAGCACACTGGTGGCATTCTTAACATCCTGTTCTGATGGCTACACACCACAGGAAGGAAGCCTCTGAAAGCAGACATAGCAGAGCTGCTATAAAATCTAAATGTCCCCCAAAATCTAACCGACAAACATCCTTAGAGGAAGCCATGCCCTTATAGCTTCCCTTTCTGACTCGGTAAACACAGGTCTCCTTCCGGGAATCTCCTGGCACAAAAGGCAAAAGTGCTTTAGTGGGCAGATTCTCCAGGATACGTGAAACAAAACAAAGGCAGAGCTACCTGGACCCAATCCCTACAGTTCAAAGATCTCCTGAGAAAAGAACCGGTTGATCTGGTCTCAAGAGTCGTCTCCATGGTAGAGTGGATGTTCACAGCCTGGGACAGTCTGGGTTGAGTCCACTGTGAAAGTTTTGTCCCTCTGTACTGGCACAAGGAGAAAGGAAATGAGCCAAGCCCTAAAAAATATCTCTAGAGACATTCCAGCCGACACTTGATAAGGGTTGGAAGGCTGCCATGATAAGGTCTGGAGAAAGAAAAACCGGACCAGACAGCAGCTAGGCAAGAGAATCCACGTCAGGTACGGGGAAGGCTGCACCTCCTGTTTCCAGCAGGGAAACCCTCTAACCCACAAGTTTTAAATGTTGTGGTTTCTCCTGACTCACTGTGAGAAACAGATATGTGCTACTGTTTAAAGAATACTATAAACATATACAAACATACGTAACTGAAACAGACATATGTTTGTAATAAAAGAAACATTGCGTGGAAACGTAACTCAGTTGGGAGAGTGTTGGCCTTGTCTTCATGAGGCCCTGGGTTCAGACCGCAGCACAGCAGAAACAGGGTGGTCAGTACTCATTTATGACTCCAGTGCTTGGCAGGTAGAGGAGGATCCAAAATTCAAGGTCATTGTGGCAGTAGGGACGAGAACAGTCCCCAGAGCCCCATGGATTTGAATGATTAGTCATCAGTGAGTCACTACTTAAAAGGCAAACTTAGAAGGTTAGGAGGAATGTCCTGAGGGGTGTGGCCTTGTTGGAAGAAGTGTGTCACTGGTGGGGGGGTGAGGGGCAGGGGTGCTTTGAGATTTCAAGAGCCCAAGACCAGGGCTCCCTCCCTTCCTGCTGTCCTTGAATTCCCTCATTAGAACTCTCAGCTCCTTCTCCAGCACCAAGTCTGTACTTAGGCTGCCATGCTCCACGCCGTGGCTTACAGTCTCAGGGACCAGATCTCTGAGACTGTAAGCCAACCCCAGTTAAATGGTTTTTCCTTTATAAGAGTTGATGTGGTCACGGTGTCTCTTCACAGCAATAAAACAGTGACTAGGACAGTCCAGTCATTATCACCCACATAGCACAACGGCAGCCCAGGCTACAGGAGACCCAAGGTCAACTCAGGAGAGTCCAATGGATCTACTCTTAGGAAGACTGAGAAGGGCACCTACAAGGCAGTCCTCCCTTTCCTCACTAAGCTAGTTCCTCTTCCTTCTGCTGCTAGGATGCTGGCGTCTCCCATGAAGCGCTGGTTTCTGTCCTTTGTCTTAACTCTGAATGTTTTTAGAGAATTACAGTTCAGTCACTCATAAAACCCTTCTAGGCTTCAGTTCTTGGTGCCCTCCAGCCCCACATTTCCAATTAAACTGCGTCATAAATTTCGAACACATTCGATCCCAAACTGTACTTCTCAGCCCTCCTCCCTGTCTCCTTCCTAAATCTTCCCCCACTTTCCTCATTGCAAAGAATCTCTCAACCACGCCACAGATCTGAGGGTCGTTATTTACAACACCTCATTCCTTTAGCTCTGTACTAAATGGCTTTGCAATCCAATCTTCTTAACACTCAGGAATAATAATAAACGTTCAACAGTCAGCCCTATAAATAAAAGTTCCATCCTGGGCTGGAGAGGTGGCTCAGTTGTAGGGCATTTACCTAGTACGCCCTGGGATTGATAGCAAGTACTGGGGAGTGGAGGGGGCCATGCCTTGTGGGATTGCTCTGCTTCTAAGGTGGAAGTCACTACTCTAACAAGGTTAAGCAGTCCAGCTGACGCCCCATGGCGGGGATGAGAAAACATTCATGCCCACAAATGGTTCCTGCTCGCCCTTTTCTGTTCCTCCAAGCCACTTCTCTCCACATCTGCTAGAACAGCCTCAATTCAGGATTCTGTCTTCTCCACAGAAAACACAACATGAGATTTCCTGACTTCAACCTCAAATCCTGTCTCTTCGTCGGATACAGTTTCCAAATATTCTGAAATCCAGACCATGCTGCTACCTCCTCAACCCCATCCTTGGTCTTCCATGGACCACTCCTTGTCTTCACAAACAGAGTTTTTGATAATTTGGGCCTTCCTGACTCTTGGCTTTCATGCCTTGGAACACCTCCACCTCACACTTCTGTGCCCAGCACACTGATGTGTGCAACATTCCCAAATGTACAATGGCATTCCATACCGAGTTCATCCGTTCCCAGTGTTTATACTTCTAGTGTATTTAGCACCTCAGCACCCATTGTTCAACTGGCTTATTTTCATATTCATCTCGTCTCGCTAGAGAGGAGCTTACAGACCTGGATCTTAGCATATAAGAGCACACGGCACAGAGACGGCACACAGAAGACTATCAATAAATGGTCAGTATCATTCTCTAGTACCCAAACCCAGCACACACAAATGACTCCATAAGTTCCTGGAAGAGACACGTACCCGTCTGCTCTTGCCATCTATAAATGCTAAAATATCAGTACATTCTAGATTGTTAGAGAACCCAAGATCTTCACCTATAGTCCAAGAGCAGGCAACGGAATGTTCTTTCCCTCCATCCCTATGGTGGTTTGATTAAGAATGACACCATACATTTGAAGGCTTAGGGAGTGGCACTGTTGGAAAGGATTAGGTGTGGTCTCATTGGAGAAAGTGGGTCACTGGGCTGTGCTCTGAGGATTCCAAAGTCCAAGTCAGGCCCAGTGACTTCTCCTTTCTGCTGCCTGTGGATCCCAATGTAGAACTCTCAGCTACTTCTACCTGAGTGTGCCCGTGTTCCCCAACATGATGATAATGAACGAAACCTCTGAAAATATAAGCTGCCCTAAGTAAACGCTTTCTTTTTTAAGAATTGCCTTGGTCATGATATCTCACATCAACAGAACTTTGACAAATAAATAAATAAACAAACAAAAAGGGAAAGAAAGAAAAGAAATTTGAGTTCCTGGCCCTACATTGGTGATAGTTCTGGAAAACACAGAAAGGAAGGAAGGAGATACTCCAACGGTAGATGGGGATCAAGGGAACTGGGAGAAACCTGACCCCATAACAGGCTTGACCCTGACAAAGAACCTGGGAAAAAGACAGAGAACAAACAGAAAACTTTACCCATATTCCAGAGACTAAAATGAAGCACCATAACACAGGCTTAGAAGATGGCAGAGTAGCGAGGCTTCCTTCTGAGGGAGACCCCTGGGCTCAGTCCACCCAAGGGAGAAAAGTCCCATAGACCATCAATCAACTCACAAAGCAAAACCCAGTCACTGCTCCAATGCCACAAATGCTCCAATACATTCCTGCCAGAAAAATCCTACCCAGGGGCTTCTTCAGTCTGTCAGTGGACGCCCTGAGGCAACAGACAAGATTCGGTAGCAGCTGGCACAGAAGTAAAGTGCATTTATTACTCTTGTCTCTGATGCTGGAGAACAAAAGCCAAGTCTAGAACAGAAATGACTAAACACAGCGACCCCAGTAACCCGCAATTCGCACCCAAATTAAGGGGTGTGAGCAATGCCCAGATAGACACAGGGACCCCAAGAGTGTCAGTGCATACAACAGCCGGGTGTGATGGCATGTGCCTGTAATTCCAGCTCTTGGGAGGAAGGAAAAGGACCAGAAGTTCACAGTCATCCTCCAATATACAGTGAATTTGAAACCAGGTTGGGTTACAAAATAAATACTACAAAAAAAGTGTATACAACGGGGGGGGGGGAAAAATCAGAAAAAGATTAACTCGAAGACAGATTATGCGTTTGAGACAAACGTCAGAAGAAAAATCTACTTCTTGAGTTACACAGAAAATAGCTTTGATTTAAAAAGAGTCTCACAGACCACACATCTGAAGTACCTACTCCCATCAGTGAAACGACCAAATTTCAGAAGAGCCATGTGGAAATGGGCTGCTGCCCAGACGCCTGCGCACTCTGCCTTCCTCACGGAGAAGAAAGGCATGGATGCCGCTGCACCAGGCAGGAGTGTTAGCTCCTGCCATGGTCCCTGAGCAGACATGAGGCCGCGAGCATCCTCCTCCCAGCCTTCCCGTGGGGCTGTCTCCCATATGCAACGCAATTCCCACACAATTCTATTACAGAGTCACGCGGAAAGAGAGAACTTTCTAATTCCACGGAGATAGAGGTGGCCTGTGACTCACTGCAAGGGGAAAAGAGATTTGTCATTTGTCCACTGTTTCCATTAGCTGGCCTGAGAAAGCAACGTTAGAGACAAGTTACAAGAAATATCTGGGTTCTGTGGGCATCAGCAAGAACACAGGGCGTGGGGGGTGGGGTCAGGGATGAGTCAGGGCAGGCCCAGATGCTTCCGCTGAAGATATTTTCGCACTGATGTGCAAGAGGCGTCCATCTGCCTTATTAAAATAGTGCCGGGTAGTGAGAGGAGCTGGTACATTCCCACACCCATGAGATGGCCCTGGAGGTTAGAGCAACAGTTGAGACACAGTTGCCATGGCTAAAACCAGGCAAGGACAGACATGACAGGAAAGGAGTCACGTCCTGACATCCAAACTCTGAACATTACGGGAGAAAGTGTTGACGGCGTCTGTGAAACAGCGAATGACCGTGTTAGATACCACTTCCGTGCAGAGAGAGCCCTCGGCTGCTCAGGTCCCTGGAAACCCAGCTCAGCAAAGCAAGAGAATACAGCAGAGGCTGGCCAGCTCAGCCCCACCTCCAACTCCATGCTGACATCTGGTGCCGCGGATCCCCAACCTGGTTTAGTAAAAGTCTTTCTAGCCGGGCATAGTGGTGCACATCTTTAATCCCAGCACTCAGGAGGTAGAGGCAGGCGGATCTCAGTGAGTTTGAGGCCAGCCTGGTCTACAAAGCGAGTTCCAGAACAGTCAGGGCTGTTACCCAGAGAAACCCTGTCTCAGGGGGTCAGGGGTGGGAAAACCAAAAACAATGAAAAAGGAAAGGTCAATTTACCGGGAAATTTTCTTCTCCTTCCATAGCTGTTTTCCTTCTAAGAAATGCTATGTGTATTTTCTGTGTTCTTCACTAGTATGATGATGTGGTGAAGGCACATGGCCTCACCACCACCACCACCCTCTCTCTCCACACACACACACACACACACACACACACACACACACACACAACTTACCAAATGCCTTCTTGGGTTCTATTAACTGCAAAGTAAAGAGCTCCTCTTTCTTCAATTCCTTTAACTTCTTAGCGACTTCATAGTGACGCCACCCGACAATATTTTCTCCGTTTATGGATTCAATATGATCCCCCACACAGATCGTCTTGACTGAGTCAATGGTGCTGCCATCTTTAATTCTCTGAAAGAAAGAAAATCAATGATGCTCTCAAGTGTAACTGTGCGGCATGACTTCTCATGCTCCTGACATACATCACACTGACATATTTACAGTACAGTTTACTGCTCACTTAAAGACAGAAAACCAAGCAAGAAAGAGCAAGCATTCTCCCTCCCACCCCCATTCTTCACCTTGCTTCCATTCAGAATTCGGCAGCTAAGAGCCCCACAAACTCTGTAGGATCGTGTAGCGATCTCCCCAACAACAAGGAGGAGAACAAAACAGTGGCCATAAGTCCTTAGTGGGAATGACAGGCCAGGCAGGGGAGGGGCTTGGCTGCTCTGATACAAGTGTCTGTACCCTAACCTTACCAGGTAGACACGCAACACCACGCCTGCCTGATCATCACGTGCAAGAGCTGAGCAAAACGGGAGGCAGCAACATGTTTTATAATGCTGTCATCAGGGAAAAGGTGATATGGAACTTAAGGAGAGAAGCATTCTTTAAATTTTATTTTTTTTATCTATCTATCTATCTATTTATTGATATTTATTTTCTTTTTTTTTGAGACAGAATTTCTCCATCTAATAGCCCTGGCTGTCCTGGAACTGCTTTGTAGACGAGGCTGGCCTTGAACTCACACAGATCCACCAGCCTCTGTCTCCCCGAGTGCTGGGATTAAAGGCGTGCACCAGCACCGTCCCACCAAGATAAGCATTTTTTAATGCATTATTGCATACCACAACCAACAATAGATTTCATGTTACTTCCAGATTCTAAAAGCAGGGTTACCTTTTTCATTCATTATTAACCCATTGTATACAACTGGCATGCTAACACACTTTTAAATAACCCTCGTTTATTATTACAAACAAGATGTAGTGCAAGCAGAAGTTTCCAAATCTGACTGACATTGCTTGGCTGGCATTCATCATCTCTTATACAACTGACAGAAACAAGCGTGACAACCACAGCACACTGCTTGAAAATCTACAGTTCTGTCCTGCAGCGGTGACAGTGACGCAGGCCTTTAATCCCAGCACTCGGGGAGCAGAGGCAGGTGGATCTCTGTGAGTTTGCAGTCAACCTGGCCTACAGAGTGAGTTCCAGGACAGCCAGGGGCTACACAGAGAAACCCTGTCGCAAAACCGCCCCCCTCAAAACAATCTACAGTTTCTAAACTGTTGCAGAAAACAAAATTAAACAAAAGAGAGACGGAGCTGGGAGGCACAGGCGCCGGCAGGCGCAGGCAGGCAACGACGGCGGCGGCCTAGACTGGAGGGGACCGGCGCGGTGGCAGAGGTCGCAGGCAGCAGGGACCAACGCGCAACACCGAGAGCACATCGCCCCAATACAATTAAATCAAAGAGGTAGGCCTTTGGTTGGCGAGGGCCCTGGCAAACAGGGAGCCGGGACCTTTTCCGGAAAACCCTTCTTAGGGGTGAGAGGGTTCTTGGCCCCCGGCAGGAGCCAGGAAACAGAGCAAGGGCAATTAGTAAGAGAAGCCTCTGGCCAGCAGAGAAACCTGATCCGATTTTAAAAGACAAATTAGATAGCATTGAAAGGAGGAGATGGGCAGGCGCCAAGGCAGAACATCACCCAATAATCAGAAAAACAACATGAAAACACCAGATCCCAAAGATCTTACAACAGAAAGATTTGAACACCCTAACACAGAAGAAGTGGAAAAAATCGACTTTATGAAAGCAATAGAATCCCTTAAAAAATATGTAATAAACACCCTTATAGAAATGGATGAGAAGAATAACAAAAAGTTCGAAGAATTAAGTAAATATGTACATGAGACCCTGGGAAACCAAGAAAAAACGATCAAACAGGTTATGGAAACAGTTCAAGAATTGAAAACTGAAAGGGAAGCAAGGAAGAGAACACAAAGGGAAGAACAGCTGGATATGGAAAATCTAGGCCAACGAGCAGAGTCTACAGAAACAAGCATAATCAATAGACTACAAGAGATAGAAGAAAGAATCTCAGATTCTGAGGACACCATAGAGAAAATAAATGCACTGATCAAAGAAAACAGCAAAGCCAACAAATTCTCA
>NW_026067948.1:5808439-5838619 GCF_014885135.2 Alexandromys fortis | reverse complement strand
GGGGCTGGAGAGATGGCTCAGTGGTTAAGAGCATTGCCTGCTCTTCCAAAGGTCCTGAGTTCAATTCCCAGCAACCACATGGTGGCTCACAACCATCTGTAATGAGGTCTGGTGCCCTCTTCTGGCCTGCAGACATACACACAGACAGAATATTGTATACATAATAAATAAATAAATAAATAAATAAATAAATAAATAAATAAAAGACTTAGCGGTGATGCACAACTCTTACCTGTGAGTTTAGGGTCAGGGTCATGGAGAGACACTGTCACCCCAGTCTGCAAGACGCTAGAAAGGTCACCAGAGAGTGACCAGAGTACAGGAAGAAAGGCAGGTTGCAGAAGTCGGACAGCAGCAGAGAGAGACCCAGGCAGCAGCGGAGGTCAAGGCTTCTGTGAGGACAGAAGTGGGCTGGGGATGGGAGAGAACGCGACAGTGACCTGCAGAGGAGTGCCGGAAGATGCCTGGTTGTTTGACTCCTAAGCCAACAGAATAAAAACTGAGATGGTGGGTGTCTTAATTATGGTTTTGTTGCTGTGATGAGACACCAATAACCAGGCCGGGAATGATGGTACATGTCTTTAATCCCAGTGCTCTGGAGACAGAGGCAGGTGGATCTCTGTGAGTTTGAGGCAGCCTGGTCTACATAAAGAATTCCAGGATAGTTTAAAAAAAAAAAAAAAAAAGCAAAAAACAACGAGAAAGAAAAGGTTTATCCGGGGCTGGAGAGATGGCTCAGTGGTTAAGAGCATTGCCTGCTCTTCCAAAGGTCCTGAGTTCAATTCCCGGCAACCACATGGTGGCTCACAACCATCTGTAATGAGGTCTGGTGCCCTCTTCCGGCCAGCAGGCATACACACAGAATATTGTATACATAATAAATAAATAAATATTTTAAAAAAAAAGAATCAAAAGAGCTTTTTTCTCATCTGGTTTTGGAAATCGATGCTGCAGAAGGCAAAGAAGGCATATTTAGTCTGGATCTAGGGTGATGGCAGGCAAGCCACAGCAATCCTCCTGACTCTCAGCGCATCTCCACACTTCTCATTTTTCATTTATAAAAGAAAAACACACTACCACAAATAACGAGACAACAAACCCATGTCCCTTCCAAAATGGTCCCCTGAGGAGTAATTTCAAATTAGCAAACGGTAAAAACTGGACATTTATGTAGATGACATATAAAAGCTATTTTTATAATTATTGTAATGTGTTCAATTTTGAAATTATCCAATTTGTACAATTTTTGTCATCTGTATTTTAAAGCACACAGTCTCACCATGCCCTCTGTCCCCAGAGGACCAATGACTAGTACTCTGAGGCAGGCACATGTTTGACAAGACATTTTAAAAAAAAAATAGAAACAGCGCTTTGAATGTCAGAGGCCAACATCTGAGGCATCCACAGGCGTTTGCGAAACTTCCGAGCCCTCCTCTGCAGCAGGGACAGCAGGGACAGCGGGCAGGCTCTGCTGCCAGCGCCTGGTGTCCTGAACTTCCCCAGGATCGTCCCGCGTGACTTTCCCAACTCAAGGGTTTTCCATTTGGTCATCCACTCAACAACCTCCAGTGCATTCCTATCTTCTGCAGAGCTAAAAATAACCATCTTATCAAGCGGCCAGTTAGAGCAGCGTCCACAGCTCACTTAGCATCCCTGGGACTGTTCCTTTAACGGTGACAGTGCCTTAGCAAAGGAAGGCGTAAGCTGTGCTGCTGTGTCACGGAAAGCCCTTCACTGAGTCTTTGCTCAGTGACTAGCAAGACTGGGTCTAGAATCATACTTCTTGGGTCCAAATCCTGAACTTGCTTAGTTGTACAACCTTGACCAAGCTTTGTAAGCTTCCGGATCCTATCCTGGCACTGTAGAGTGGGGGTTGGCAACATTGCCCATCACAGACAGATTGCAAAGGCAGAGATGGAAGAGTAAATAATGCATGGTTCTGTAAACTTCAAGAAGCAAACGGCAGCAGATGACACTTTTCAGGGCAGCTGGAAGGGCAAACAAGGGCGCCTTCGGGGTGGCAGAGATGCAGTTCCAATAGATCTTATACCGTTATACCGGCATTAGCAAGTGAACGTTCACTAAGCTGTAGATTTATTTTTAATGCTCTAGACTGCAACATAAAAGCAAATTTAAAAAGACATAGTGCCCATAAAATAAGACTCTTCTGAAAATGGGAGATAGGTCAGTAGAAAGGGGGCTTGCTGTGAGACCCTGAGGACCTGAGCTTGGGTCTCTATCACCCGCATAAAGAGTCAGGCATGTGTCTGTAATTCCAGCAATAGGGAGGCAGAGACAAGCAGATCCCTAAGGCATCTGACAGCCATCCTAAGCTGATCAGTGAGTTATAGCTCAGGGAAAGGCCTTGTCTCAAAAAGTGAGATAGTGATTGCGGAAAGCTGAGGAACATCAACCTCTGGCCTCCACACACATGAACACATACACACACACTTACATGCATGTGCACACATCCACACAAACACAAGCACCATTGTATGTACAAGATTAAATTAAAATAAATCAAGATAGGATTATGGCGAAGATTAAACAAAAAAGGAGTGTGACGTGGCTAGCGTTTGATAAGTGTCCCATGTCCGTCCACCCAGAGGCAAGAGGATCAACTGAGCCCAGTTCATGGACTGCCTGGGCTACAGGGCAAGACACTGTCTCAAGAGAACATTCAGGAGCTGTGTCTGTACTGGACGAATAGAGATATTTCCTTGGTCTCTAAGCAATGTGACATGATCACTGTCATATAGATGTCGTGAGATCTAGAGATGGCTTACGCCACACAGTAGGGTGGACATAGGTTACATGCAAATGCTACGCTATTTGTATTACACACGTGAGCAGGCACAGAGTTTAGCAGGCACAAGGGTTCCTGAACCAACCCATATACACACACATGCACAAGTCAGGGGGGAGGGGGACAACTGTACTCATTACAGCAGAATTTTTATTTCTTAGCTGTTCTCATTTTCAAACTATTTTTAGCATCTTATCTTTACAACTCTGTGTTACTCTTTCTGTGTACTCACCCAAAACAATGGCATTGCTCAGACAATTCCAAAGAAGGCTTTTTTATAGAAATCTGTGCACTTAAAAGTAACAGTAAACCCCTGAAAGTTATTCAGTATGTCCTCAGAGATACACCAGGGCAGTTCAATTAGTAAAGAGAAGGGAAGACACTAGGGCCAGTCCTCCCTCAATAAGCTTAAATTGTTGAGGATGTTTAAAACAAAAGGAAGAATTTCAAAAAGAGTACCAAAAAAATATGCTGTCTTTGACATGCTTTAAATGATAGTGAAATACCAATTTGTGACCCCAGTTGAGCTACCTAGCTCTTCCTGGAGATAATCTCTAATTCTCTTTGACCTGGCAGCTTCCTTAATGGGGCCACCCTGTATTTTCTTTTTCAAAAGCTTACCTTGATGAAAGCGTAACCGACGCCGTTATCTGTGATGGTGAGTCCAAGCGAGTCCTCTGATTTATAGACGTTCACTTCCTTTTTGATCCCCTTCACGTGGGCAAATATGAAATCCTCAAGACCCAAGTGCCCTCCTAGGAGCTTCCCCATGTCAATCCTGGGTGTGTTTAAAGTACAAAATAAGATCTGCAAGGAGAAAGAAACCTTTTAGATCAGTCCGGTCATTAGCAACCGTCTTTAGTAACAGTCCTCAATTTATGTTGTAAAAGCCTCTGTCGTAACATAGATTAGTAAGTTGGTGGACAGGTAGAATTTGAAGCAAAGTTTTCATTCGTTAACATTAGACAAAATAGACTGAATATTTCTGAAGGCCAGTCCCTAAACTAAGTCATTTGCATCCAAGATCTCATAACCCTACCAATGAATGTATAAAGGACATTGTTATCCTCACATCACAAACAGGAACTGGAGACTTAGCAAGATAAAGTAATTTTCTTAAAGTCACAGTTATTACTTGTCAAAGCCAAGGGCCTGACTTCAATTCTTATCAACTTCAAAGTGATTCAGATGAGGTGGTGGCCTGTTGCTCACGCATCTAAAATGTAAGAGCCTAATCCCAGAGGTCTACATGACGCATGCACATGATAGTCACACACACACACACACACACACACACACACACACACATGATGGAAATGCATATAAAAACCAGTAAGCAGATCTTTTTAAATGAAAAATGTTATTTCTTTTGCATCATAGTGCTTCAAAATAGCAATTAATCACACAGAAACTATGATAATTATAACACTGTAATTAACCAATTAGCTCAGAGTTCTTATTAACTAATCCTTACAATTTTTGTTTGTTTGTTTGTTTGTTTGTTTTTTCAAGACAGGGTTTCTCTGTGGCTTTGGAGCCTGTCCTGGCACTAGCTCTGTAGACCAGGCTGGTCTTGAACTCACAGAGATCCGCCTGCCTCTGCCTCCCGAGTGCTGGGATCAAAGGCGTGCGCCACCATAGCCTGGCTGTTTTTTTGTTTTTTGAGACAGCATTTCTCTATAGTTTTGGAGCCTGTCCTGGAATTCTTACATATTAAATTAACCCGCTTCTATTATTTTATGTTGGATCATGGTTTGTTAACTCTTGCTTCTTAGGCGGCTACATGGCATCTCTCTGACTCTGCCCTCTCTCTCTCTCTCTCTCTCTCTCTCTCTCTCTCTCTCTCTCTCTCTCTCTCTCTCTTTCTGATTTCCCACTGGTTTAACTCTGCTAAGCCATTGGCCAAAACAGCTTTATTCATTAACCAATAAAAGCATCACATATACAGAAGGCCGTCCCACATCAAACAAGAAAGGCCCTGCCTCAAAGAAAGACAAAAGAAGAGAACCATTGGCTGAAAGGTGTCCCCCAACTTCCACACAGGTGCCATGTCATATGTCATATACATGCTGCCTCGCAAAATAATCTTTACGAACACACTACCACTGAGCTACATCTCCAGGCTTGCTTTTCCATTTATTTTTCCCAACTTAGAAAATAATGGCTTAGAGAGGAAAAGGAAACCTTGTCTAGGACCCCAGCCATGGCGAACTGACTCCAATCTCTTTATCCTCAGTGCTTCTCTGAGATCTAACAACTGCATAGGGCCACCTAAATCCCTGTCACTTCCTAATGCGTTAGCACAACTGGGAGTCAGGCGTGAAGGCGAGTATCCTCTGCTCTCAGCAGATGAGGACGTCAGCTCAGACCCCAAAGAGTGTTCATTTGTCTAAGGTCAAAGTCAAAACAAGAATTCAGGCTCCAGTGGCTTTTGTCTAACCCACAGTGGTGTTAATGTAAATCCAGTCTTCAATCAAAAGCTTCTCTCAATCAAAGACTGAATTTTTACTGTGTGGAACTAAATAGTTTGTGTAGTAAATTATTCACTTCCTAAAAGGAGAAAGACAGCTTCCA
Organism: Alexandromys fortis; assembly: GCF_014885135.2. NCBI lineage: Eukaryota > Metazoa > Chordata > Mammalia > Rodentia > Cricetidae > Alexandromys > Alexandromys fortis. The sequence goes on along the minus strand of NW_026067948.1, from coordinate 5,833,239 downwards.
AAAGGAATTACTTCTAAGTGGCTCTAAAAGTCGTACACACCAGTTACTTTAACAAATACCAAAATATCTGCAAATCATGGTTGCTCAATTGAATTATAGTAATTGAGGAGTTTTTTAACGTTGCTTCTGGTAATTTTAAACTATTTATATTCATTTCTTCATATTATAAACATAGGCATTCCAGAATCTCTTGCCTAGTATTTTTTCACAATATAACACACATAACAAATCTCTAGTATTGTTTTATTTTTTGTTTATTATTTTTATTGAGTTATATATTTTTCTCTGCTTCCCTCCCTTCCCCTCCTATCCTCTCCCATGGTCCCCATGCTCCCAATTTACTCAGGAGATCTTGTCTTTTTCTCCTAGTGTTGCTTTAAACAATGCATCATCCTATATAAAAGTCCTTAATACCTGCAGTCACTAGAAACAGTTTCACGGCTTAGAGAAGATACAAATTTGGCAACAAGACAGACATTTAGCAACATGATACTATATGCTTTATTTAGACCTTCATGGGGATATTGTAGTAAGCCCTGCCTCGAACAGGGTAGAACTTTCTATAAATGATTCACTTCTAAATCAGCCGCCCCAGGTCAGCAGTGGCAAGTCTTGAATAAGCACTGAGCCACTCTTTGTGATCCTTCGCCCACACAACACGAGTGCTTTTCCCCAGTGTTTCTCATGACTAAAATAGAAAGACAAAAGGATTCTATCCAAAAAATGAAAGCCAAATCCATATTTTTAGATCACCACTGACTTCCCGGAATAACCAAGGAACATATTTTTCTGCTGTGAAATCTAATCAAGGAAGCTATGTATCTGAGAAAATCAGAATCACAAGGCAGCTCTTGAGACACAAGAGAAGGTTACAAGGGCATGGGTTTCAATCTTGCCTGTGTGTACATGGCCCAGACACTCACCCAACAAGTGAGACATCGCCCTCTCCACAATATCCCTGCTATGAGACGAGACAATTGAGCTTATCCAACCCGAGTAACGTAAGGTACTTGCCAATCTTAAGACATCGTAAATCATAAATGCTGCAACGCTTCCAGCTCTCCTAACAATTCCCTTCCATAAAGGTTCCTGCTCCTTGATAGGAAAGATGAAGGAAAGCCCAGCCAGGCAAGGAGACTGGGTCATCATCCTGACACAGTAGGATGCCTTGTGGACATCGTACACATTGATGAGCTATGTGGACTGAACTCCGGGCACATCAGCAGTCTGCACACACGGTTGTAAAGGGGCCATTAGGCAGTAAGAGAATCTTTAACCTAAATATCCCACCTTGTTTGGCAAAATGCTCATGAAGAACTGCGGTGAGTCCTTCAGGGAGTCTGACCCATAACACTCAGAGGAAAATCTAAAGAACAGGCAACATTTAAAAACCACCTAAACGGGCTCTGGAGAGAAGACTTAGCAGTTAGACTTGCTGAGCTTAGGACTGGAGGTCAGCTCCCAGCACCCATGTCAGGGAGCTTACAACCACCTCTAATTCCAGCTCCAGGGATCCAGTGCCTTCTTCTGGCCTCTGTGGGTTCTCGTATGCAGGTGTACACACATACACATACATACACATGCACACATGCGCGCACACACTTGCACGCACACACATTAAAATAAGACTAGAATGAGGCAAGCAGACATCAAAGTAGAGCGATAAGGGAAGATGGTCTATTGCTACAGTCCAGAACAGAAATTCTGACCAAAAGCTGCACTGGGGTAAGAGCACACTAGAGAAACTATCAGAAAGAAAGGGCAGAGGGAAGGGTACGTAAATATTTTTTCCGGACCAAGACATTTGAAAACTGTTAGGGAAAGGTTCTTTTGGGCTCCCTAGATGAGGCAAATAAAGAATTTGGGAGACGAGGGTGAACAGGAACTTTAATCTTCATTAGGAGGTTGGAAAATGTAAGAAACTAACCAACGGGTAGAGTGGGGGCGTGGCTAAACACGCAAGTGTGGTTTCCCTTATTGCATAGTATGTGTGAGGTTTCGGATGAGCCAGAGGTGCTAGGTTTTGGCCCTCTCCTCGCTCCAGGGATGATAGAGATCCGTAGAACCAAAGATTGAGTGGACGGAAGTCTGTGGATGAGTAGGTCACAGGCTTAAGTAAAGAGCTCTCTGCTGGGAGTTGCCTATGCTTGCCCCTCCCCCGACCACCACTTCCTACCCAGTTCCCACCATACAGACTCTTCCCACCCTCTGCTTGCCTGCGCCTTTTCTACTCTGTCTATGAGATTCCTAGTACTGGGACAGGCAGAGAATTCAGAGAAGGAGAGAGGACCTAGCAGGGTTAGAAGTCTTCCCTAAAGGCTGGCAGGCTACTACAGGGCTCCAGGCTCAACTCCCAAGAATGTGTCGCCACACCAGAGCCAGGACAAAGAGTACCAGGCGCCTGGCTCCAGGCTAGGTACTGGCTTTGTGACTGTGCTACCTGCTTCTATTTTTATGCCCACACATACTCCCCTCCTCCAGCCCTCCTCAGATGCCTGTGATATATAACCCTCCTCACGGCTTGCGGGAGAGAGGGGGGCAGCAAACAGTGGGAAAACTTCTTCACCTCCTGGCTTCCTTTGCCCTCAGGCAATTTGGTTATCATTCAGTTAACTTCTGGTCCCAGGTTATCCTTTGTCTCAAAGCAATTATGAGTACCACTGCCTTTGCTCTCTGGATTATTCGGTTGTGGGGTGTATTTGTATGGTCTCCTGTTCGTGTTTCCTCGGCAGAAGACTAACAAGCATGACCCTGCGTTAGCACACTGAGATTAAGAAATGTGTAAAAAGAAAATTCTGGTAAGTGGCTCAGTGAAAAAAGCTCTTGCAGTATGAAGCTAATGGCTCGAGTCTGGTCCTCAGAGCCCTTGTAAAAAGGACAGATTTGGTGGTGGGCATCTGAAATCCCAGCATCCAACAGCAAAAGGAGAGGCAGAGACAGGAGAGTCTCTGAAGACCAAGTATGGCAGGAAGAGTAAGGGAAACCCCTCCTTGACAAAGTGAAGGCACGGAAGCCATCTCCTGAACATTGTCCTCTGGCATGCACTTCCCATGACACTCACGTGTCTGAAAAGGAAAGGTAGACAGCAGACAGACAGACAAACAGACAGACACACACCACCACCACCACAGACAACAACAACAATAATAATAGTAACTTCTAATTAAAAATAAAGGAAAACCCTATGTCAGGAGCTAGGCAGAGGCTGTTCTTGAATGCTCTGCCCCAGATAACCAACCCCACCCCTGTCTGGGCTTCTCGGGCCGTGATATGAACATAATTACCAAGATTCTAGAAGACTTAGTGTGGAAAGAGCCCAAAATTAGCTTCAGCTGCTGAACATGGATACATGTTTAATAGAATGTTTGGTAGATTAGCAGAATTATAAACTAAGAAACATCCCATCACAGTATTGTCTGTGCTTAGCAATAATACACAGAGAAACAGCCTCCCAAAACCCACCTTCCCATCCGACCTCAAAGCCTGTGCTTTCTGTTGCCCCACGCTGACGCCCCACCTGTCTAGAACACTGGAAACCTGTTCAGAGCTGCAGCAATCTGTGACACTCCAAGACAGTGTGACAGCATGCTCTTCTCCACAAACGATATTCCTGTAAGGGCTGCGCCTGTGGTTCAGGATTTGCCTGGCACGTGCCAACCCCTGACTTCCTATTTCCAGGATCTAGAGAAAAACCAAAACATTGCATACGATTGATTCTAAAAGCCTAAGCCCAGCAATGGTCTCCTCCTATCCTCCCGGTGGAGAACAGCACCTTGGAGAACAGCACCTGCAGAAGCCGAGAGTCAAACAACAGCCTTGGGTAGAGGTGGGGGTGGCACCAACCTCTAAGGAAATAGGTGGAACCTGCAAGAGCTCCTGGTTGCCACGATGAGCGTGTGATGCTGGCATTTGCAGGAGGTTTGGAAGGGCTCGGAGATGCCACATGAACCGCCTGGCTTGGTGAAGAAGTGGGTAACATTCCAAATAAGTTTCAAGTGTCCTAGTAGATATTCACACTGAGAAGGTGATGGGGAACACATTCACTTAAGCCCAGGCTCTAATTCTGTGTCACAGGGAAGTAAAAACTCTTGGTTCTGAGTTCTCCTGGACCACAGTGACTATGCAAATCAAAGACCCATTTGCTTCATGCAAATGCTCACCAAGAATCGTTCGTTTGAGAAAATGAAGTCACTAACAGAACCCTACCCATATTATTTACTTTTTAACAAGTATTTCAGTCAGCTCCTGGTGGTGTTCTTTTGCAATAATTTTGACTGTTCACAAATGTTACTTGGCCCTTCTCTACTTTAAATTTTCATAGAAGGAGACTAGAGCAATGGTTTAGAAGCTAAGAGCCTTAGCTGCTCTTCCAGATTCTCAGCATCCACGTGGCAGCTCACAACTGCCTGTAACTCCATTGCAAGGGACTCTCAGCCTTCCTCTGACCTCTTTGAGTACCAAATGTACACACAGTGCACAGGCATACATGCAGACAAAACACCAATAAACATAAAACTAAATTATATATATTTATATTATATATATATTTATATTATATATATATATATATATATATAAATTGGTTCAGCAGGTAAGGGCACTTGCCATACAAGGCCTGGGTTCAGCCCCTGGAATATGCAGTGGAAAGAAAATCAGCTCCTGAGAGTTGTCCTCTGAGCTTCATGTCATAGCACACACACACACACACACACACACACACACACACCACAACCCCATAGTCAATTTAAAAGGTTTAAATGTCGCACATGAAGACAAAGAAAACTGAGCATGGTGGTCCATACCTGTAATCCCAGCATTTGAGAGGTTCACACTGAATTACCACAGGCTCATCCCAGTACTTTAGAGCCAGAGCCAGGTAGATATTTGTGAGTTTAAGGCCAGCCTGGTCTACCTAGTGGGTTACAGAACAGCCAGAACTACATAGGGAGATCCTGTCTAGTAAAAAAGAAGAATCATTATATAAAGGAAAGAGAGAGCACTGCAGGAGGAGGATGGTGATTTTGAGACCAGTTTGGGCTACATAGAGATTTCTAGACAAGCCAGACTACATAACAAGACATTGTGTTGTTTGGAGAGAAAAGGAAAAGAGGGTGAACTTTGGATTTGGACAGACACATGGGATCAAAACATTGTTCTGCAAATGGATGGATCTACAAAATATCATATTGGGTGAGGTAACCCAGACCCAGAAAGACAAATATCATATGTACTCACTCATAAGTGGCTTTTAGACATAAAGCAAAGAAAGACCAGCCTACAATTCATAATCTCAGAGAACCTAGACAACAAAGAGAACACTAAGAGAGAGCCATTCAAGGAGCTAATCTACATGAAAAGTAGAAAAAGACAAGATCTCCTGAGTAAATTGGGAGTATGGGGACCATGGGAGAGGATAGAAGGGGAGAAGAGAGAAAGGGAGCGGAAAACAATTTAAAAAATACTATTCCTAACATATCTCACTTTTTTTCTAAACAAAAAAAACAAAACTTAAACTTGAACATACTGTATGCAGTAAGAACAATTATCAAATAAAAATTGTGTTCCAAATGTAAAAAATTTACTAGTCTGAATCTTACTTTCCTCATAAAGGAATAAAAAGAAAAAACAAAACATTGCCCTGTCCTGTCTTGCACACTTCACGTGTGCTGTGAGTGCCAGTTGCCTCCACTGTGAATCATGGCAATTTCTAGAGGTTCTGGAAGGAATCATCACATTAGATAAGAGGGCTTGTATTAACTCAACAGCAGTCATGTGCTTCCTGTTTCTTAGTGTGTGCATCCCGCCCTCATTTACACAGACAGAAAAATCAAGCTTGGAAGTGGGAAATACAAAAAAATACAGGCAGAGAATCAAGTAACAGGGATGGGAAACACCCTAACTACAACCAAAATGTGAACCAATGTCCAGGGATGGGGAACACCCTAACTACAACCAGAACGTGAACCAATGTCCAGATGAGGAGAATCTGGGGAGGCTGAATCAGAACTGGCCCTGGATCGGGAAGGAAAAAGCTCTAACACAGACCAAACGGCCACCACTGCATGAAAGTGACACATTGATGTGTGAATCACTGTAACAATGATACAGAATCACCATCTCCTTAGCTCCGACACTATGTATCCCTCTGAGGCCACTTCAACACTGTAACCTAGGAACCTGTTACTTTTACAAACTGCGCTGTGGATCCTGGGTGTCAGCCACCAAATGAAAACATTTGGGCCTGTCTCTCTACAAGCACTCTGTCTCGAGGGACATTTTTTTTTATTTATTAAAGATTTCTGCCTCCTCCCCGCCACCGCTTCCCCCTCCCTGATTCAAGTCCCCCTCCCCTATTCAAGTCCCCCTCCCTCGTCATCCAGGGACATTTTTATACACACAACAATGATGTTTTCTCAATGCTTAAATTCTTAGCCAGCTCAGCCACTAACAGAGGGTCAGACTGAACATCCTGCCACTAACAAGCTCTAAATCCCTTCCAGAAAACTGCAGGACCTTGCAGGCCATTAATAGAGAAGTGCAGGTTAGTAATTAGTCACCTATTACAATCAAACTTATAGTCATGTTACTGTTATATAGTTTTCAAGGTCAAACAGAAATATATTTTAGATAGACAGGTGGTCTTCAAACACTTCAGAGATCTACAGAATATGGCATTTAAGATGTTTTAATAACATGATGTTTTTTGAGAATGAGACACATCTGTCCAGGCAGCACCAATCTACTTCAGGACCTTGCTGGTGTCAGAGAAGTCCAAGCTTTGACTTCCAGCTATACATACACTTGTATCCTAACCCAGAAAAGCCACCTCTTCTCTGCCTTTCTCCTGTCTAGCTCAGTAAGCATCTAGCTCAAAGGTATTTGTTAATGAGTTACTCCTCTCTGAATAATTAGTTTCAAGGAGCACCCTTGGCGAGCTCAGGGCTTTCTCCTCAGGAGACAGAGAGTGCAAGAGCCTTCCAGAAGACACACAGATTTCTTAGCAATCATTAAAATTTGGGTCCTCCTTGATGGCACAATAGCAGTTCTCTTAATGCATGGGGAGGGGATGTTGGCCCCTGGGACACTGTGAGCTCCCGGTGGCTCCCCCTCCCAGGCTTTTGTCTCTTTCTCAGATCTTTTCCTCTCCTGCCACTCACTACCAACTGGGCAGAGCAGGGGTTCAATGTGCTTCTAACCAGCCTCCTTGTTAATGTCGGGGGAGAGCGGTACCACACCGTGTAGCACAATTAAAAAAAAAAAAAAAAAAAAAAAAAAAAAAAAAACACAGATCAGAAAAGTGTGGAGGCCCAAAGAGGCCAAAGGTCAGAGAGTTTGGGAGTTTCTAATCCCTTCAAGGTTACTGTGGTTCCCCCCCCCCCCCATCAGACAGAAGTCCCACCTAGTTGTTAATCAGAGAGTCCTGCTTTCTCAAGGTTATTGTCAACAGGTGTGGCTAGTTGCTCCTGGAATAGGGAAGTAGTTTGTTTCTACTTAAAACAAAAGTCTAAGGATCCAACTAAATTCCAGTTCCCTTTAAGGAAATAACTTGGGATTTCACCCAGGGCGTGGTTTGCCTACAAAGTGTTTGATCTTAGGCGTGAGTCCCACGGGCTCCCACTCACTCACCAACAAAACCTGGAGGACAGATGGAGGTCAGAGGACAATCCCAGGTGTCAGTCCTCCCTTGTTTGAGGCAGGGTCTCTCATTTGCTGTTCACTGCTGTGTTCACCAGGACAACCGGCCCTAAAGTCTGCAGGGATTCTCCTCTTCTTTCTGTCTTTCCACGGGAGCACTGGGATTACAGACTTGCTCCACATCCAGCTTTATGTGGGCTCTGGAAATCTGAAGTCAGGTCCTCACAGAGCAGGTGCTGTGCCTACAGAGCCATCTAACAGACCTAGAAAGGAACCTATTAGCCACCCGGACTAGGACAGTTCGTCTAGGACAGCAGCCCAGAGAGACACAGGCACACAGACTAAATGCCCGAGCGTCTCTATCTCTCACATAACACACCTACCACCTACTCCAGATGAGCAGAAGTGAGGGGCCCATTATCCCAGCAGCTCCTTCCAGCTAGTCTGCTCGGTTCAAGAGCATACACTCATCTCTGAACTTTTTTGTTCTTTGCCTTTTATTTGTGTATTTGCGTGTGTGCACACATATGAGCACCTACCACAGCGGGAACGTGGCAGTCGGAGAACAACTTGCTGTAAACAGTTCTATCCAGAGTTTGGACCCCACGTATGGATCTCAGGTGGCCAGGCCTGGTGCCTTTACCCACTGAGCCGTCTCAGCAGCCCTCCCCTTTTCCTTCTCAAAATGAGTCATTTTCCTGACGTTTTCACATGGCAACGAAACTTAGGCTCAAAGGGGAACACTAAGCACACAGAGTGACTGTTGACACATTCCTAAGTTCTCAAAAAACACAGCACGAATCCAGCAATACCAGCAAACCTCAATAAGGTGGAGGTAGGAACAGGCTCCAGAGATGGGAACAAAGGCCATGGGAAGAACAGGCTGTTTTCCCTTTAACATTAGTAATGACACATTTGGAAACGGAGAGCTTTAAATTTTAAAATCACGTTGTGGTTTGGGCCTGAAATGAAGACACATGTCCATGGTCCTAGCTACCTGACAGACAAAACTGACTGAAGCCAGGAGTTAGAGGCGAGTCTGTGCAACAGAGTGAGACCTCCATCTCAACGGGCCATGACGCTGCCTTGCCGTTTGTGTGTATGTCAAGAGAGAACCAACCCCTAGATGGGTCACTCACTCATTTGACGAGCTACTGGGCGTCTAACTATACAAACCGATAAAGGTTGCCTCTTTCTAAGCCAAAATGTTGCCAAACCTGAAACTTTTTAAGTATCAACATGGCACGGGTATAAAATTCTACCAATTTCACACCTGAAATTGGGACACAGATAAAATCTGGGCATACATTCAGAGTGGTGTATAAAATTACATTAGTGCTATGTATAAGGTGAATACAAAGCATAAAATTAATTTTGCTGTGTGTTATAAAGTATATAAAAAAAGACAGAAGTTAATTTTCTGTTTAGACTTAGGTTCTTTCCCCAAGACATTCCATTATGCATATGCAAATATTAAAAAATATTTTTTAAAAGTCTGAAATGGTGTGGGATACCCTTCTGTATGCTGTGAATATGTCTTATTACCATTGGTTAGTAAAGAAGCGGATTTGGCCAATAGCCAGGCAGAATAGAGCAGGTAGGGAAACCCAAGCAAAAAGATAGGGAGAAAGAAGGCGGAGTCAGGGAAATGCCAACAACTGCTGGAGAAGCAAGATGTGAGGTGACAAGTCATGAGCCCCATGGCAAAATATAGAATAGAAATGAGTTAATTTAAGTTATAAGAGCTAGCTAATAATAAGCCTGAGCTAATAGACCAAACAGTTTGTAATTAACATTAAGCCTGAGAGTGGTTATTCAGGAACTGGTGGGCAGGAGAGAAGCCTCCAGTTTCACTTAAACACCCTGGTCACAAGCACTTTGGGTAAGGGAAATCACGGAGCAGTATAATCTAGACCACAGAAATAATTCCTGAACCATGTAAAGAAAGTGAGTCTGAGGTTCTAGTTTCTGGATATACAAACTTCTAACCTACATTCGAGCACATGACTTGCTCCTGCGTCTTTCCTCATGATAAGGATTTAGAAGACTTAACAGCCACCACCTACTTGCTGAACAGAGTTACAGTAGTTAAATATTCAAAATGCCTCTTCAACAAAATGTATAACCACCACGCTCAGGAGCTACAGCCACAATGACTCAGCTTCTTTATGTAACCCGAATATTTTTAAATACTTTCGGGACTGGGGAAATGGCTGAGTGGTTAAGATGCTTGTACAAGCCTGAGGACCTGAGTTCAAATTAATGCGCGCGTAAAAAGTTGAGCATAGCTATGCATGCCTATGAGCCCAATGTTGTGGGACAAAAGTGGAAAATCCCACTGGTCAGTCAGCCTTGGTGCAGAGGAGATGGTCAGATTCAGTGAGTAGCTCTGTCTCAAGGCAATAAGACAGAGAACAGAGGAAGACACCTCCGATTCTGCTCTGCCTTCTATATTCGAACATGTGCAACTCTCATGTGCATGAGCCAAACATGCATACATATGCCACACACATCTACGCACATATACCACACACACACCATACCACACACACACCATACCACATACACATACATGTATACATACACATACCACATACCACACACACACACACACCACATACAAACACCATACCACACACACACCATACCACACGCACACACCATATCACACACATCTACATACACACACATACCACCCACATGCACAAACACACACACAGCCCATTCTCCAACAGACGTATGCACACACAGAAAATGAAAAGTATCATTTGACTTTCTGAAGAGATATCCTTCATTTGTATGATGAGTTAACCAGCCTTTTAGAGTCAATTACTTACTTTTTTTTCTCTTTCTTTCTCTTTCTTTTTACTGAATTGCTCATTTAGTTGTTGTGGGGGAAGCATCAGCAAGAGGCTTTTTGCATAATTGGCCATCTGTTTCTATGTAGTGATCACAATCGTCTGCACCCAGCCAACATCAGTAACAAATGCAAATCAGTTCACAGGCTTCCTTCCCTTCCTCCTCCAGGGGCCACGAGAGACAGCCGACACCCACAGCAGTCAGCTCACAGCAGCGGCCACGAGACAGTCAACACCACAACAGTCAGCTAACAGCAGCGCCTTCTTGGTTTTGCATATGGTCGCTGTGCGCCATGACGAGTTCCGTAGAGATGATTTCATTCAAAAATATCATGTGCTTTGACTGTGTTCACTCCTCATACACTCCCCATCTTGTAAGAACCCTTCCTTTTCCCACAGCCTGTGTCTACTTTCACGACATATGTTATTATGTATGTACACATACATCTTATATAATCTAGCATATATATATATATTTCATATATATGTGAAAATCTGCAATGTTTGTCTGAGTCTGGCTTCTTTCACTCAATACGTTTATCTACAACTGCTCTGTTTTCCTTCAAATGACATAATTGCATTCTTCTTTATAGCTGAATAAAGCCCCATTAAGTGTGTGTAATACATGCATACATGCACACACATACATATATAATTTCCTCTGTCCATCCATCATCTGACAGACGCCTAAGCCGCTGTCATGGCTCAGCTACTAGGAAAGTGCAGCAACACACACGGCTGTGTAGGTACCTCTGCAGCACGCTGGTGAAAAGACCTTTCCAGCAATTACCCAGAAGGGGGACAGTTCGATTCTACCGCGTTCCGGCTTTGGCTTTTGTAATATTTGCTCTAATTTCCTAGTAGCTGCACTAGCTTACACTCCCATCAGCCTCTCCTTCCATCCCCTTCCCAGCGCTTGGTTTTGTTATTATTGTAGTTGCTGTAATTGTGTGTGTGTGTGTGTGTGCAGGATAAAGAGAGTGCATGTATGCCAGATGACATACGTGTAGGTCAGAGGATATTTTGCGGAGTTGATTCTTCCCCCTTGATATGGTTCGCAAGGCAAGGGTTTACCACTAAGCCAAACTGCCAACCCTGCTATTTGTTTTCTTAATGAGAACAATTCTGAATTTGGTAATTGATCTCAATGGTGTTTTGACTTGCATTTTCCTAATGACTAATACAACATCTTTTGGGTACAAGGGCAACAAGTATCTTTGTGTCTGAGTTGAAAAACTGTTTGCTTAAAAGGTTTTCCTTGGCTGAAGATATGGCACAGTGGTTAAGAATACTGGCTGTTTTTGCAGAAGACCCAGGTTCAAATCCCAGCAGCTATATGGGGGCTCACAACCATCCGTAACTACAGCCCCAGGAGATCTGATGCTCCTTCTGGGCTCCAACGGCACTGCATACACACATACATACATGTAGGCTCACATCCATACACACAAAAATTTAAGAAATAAACATTTGATTTTAATTTTTAGGCATGGTGACATACGCATTTAATCCCAGCACTCAGGAGGCATAGACAGGCGGATCTCTGTGAGTTCAAGGCCAACCTGGTCTAAATGCCCGAATTGCAGATCAACCAGGGCTACATAATGAAACCCTGTCTTAAAAAAACAGTTTTCCTGGATTTGTATTTAGAATTTGAGTGCAATTACTAAGAACTTCCCAGCTTCTATGTAAACAATTGGAACCAGGAAACTGAAATCAAGTCTTGGCTCCTGTGAACCTACAGATTCTGGGAAAGCTGCTTAACTTCTCAGAGGTGCACTCGGTCCAACTAGAAAGTAAGACAAAGCCCAGTGAGGGCAGAGTGGCCACGCCGCCCACTGCATGCCTGGCACAGCTGAGCACATAGGAGTGTCTGGAAGCTTGCCTGCATCTGCCTCACCCGACCTCAGACTCCCTCCTCCTCCCAGGAAGGAGCGTAGCTCTTGGTCCAGTGCCACTCCTGTCCCTGTGCCATTTATCCGGGGTCAGAAGGCTTCTGAGGTCACTGTCTATGCCATTCTCTGAAGCGTCACGGTATACACTAACATCTCAAAAAGCAAGAGCACAGCACCGTGTTCCTCGTTGGACAACAGGGTAGGGAACGGAATCCCTGTGGTGTGCTTTTTGCTGTTGCTGTTTGTGGGTGTTTTTGTTTTGTTGTTGTTGTTGTTGTTTAGTTTGTTCAGTTTTTGTTTTGTTTTGTTTTCCAAGACCTGGCGTCTCCGTGTAGTCCTAGAAGTGCCGGAACTTGCTGTGTCAAGTAGAATGGCCTTGAACTCACAAAGACCTGCCTGCCTCTGCCTCCCCGGTGTAGGTGGTTAAAGGCACGGGCCACCACCTCCCAGCTTTTGCTTTGTTTACTGAGACAGGATCTTGCCATGTATGTAGCGCAAACTGGCTTCAGACTTGCTCTGTAGCCCAGGCTGGCCTCAAACTTGTGATCCTCGAGCCTCTTAATGTACATTTGAAGGTTTTCGGTTTTGTTTTTAGTTTCCTTAGTACAGAGAGTGTGTGCAACATGCATGACGGTCACAGAACCGTGTGATGTGATCTTGATTTCATTAAGCAACTTGAGTTTCAGCGTCAGCTACTGGGGTGTTTACACTAGACAATGACGAACAAATAAATGTATTATTCGACAGTTTCACACAGGTGTATAATGCAATCTGGTCAAACTCTCCTCCCATGCCCTCTTATCCCTCCTCTAACTCCTGCCAAGCCCCGCCTCTTGCCAGCAAGTCCCCCTCCCACTTTCATATTGCTTTGAGTTTAGCTAGGGCTGCCTTAATGAGCATGGGTGTGGCGCTGTCCACTGGAGTGTGGGCGACTCCAAGCATCTACACCACCGAAGACAGGACTCTCTCTCTCTCCAGGAGCCCTCACTAGACAATTGCTTCCCAGGAAGGAGAAGGTGACCGATACTCTGTGCTGCATATAGTCATTACTCTCATTATGCATGGCTGAGTTTTTTTTTTCCGCTCTTTTTTTTGGGCGGGGGTGGGGGTGGCCACTGTACCACAGTCCAAGTATAGGGGTCAGAGAACAACTTGCAAGAGTCCATTATCTTTCCACCGTGTGGATCCTGAGGGTAGAACTCAAGGGGTCAGTCTTGGCAGCCAGGCCCTTACCCACGAAGCTATCCCACCCACCATTCAGTTTTTATACTCCAGATGGAGAACTAATGTTGGTTACTCACATAAACACCCTAATACACACATCGCTGCTATAAAATGGGTTTATGGACTTTGCACATGGAAATGCCTCATGCTTATTATTTGCCCTGGAATTTTATCTTGAAAATCAGTGCAGCGTGGACCGAAAACAAAGACCGTATTTATCAAGCTATTGCTAAAAGACTGGAAAAACTGGTTATCCATGCAGCTTTGTAGAATTTGGGGGTCAGGAGAAAGATGGGCTTACACATGGGCTCTGCCATTTGCCAGGTGTGGTTTTGAACCTGAACCTCAAAGCCCTCACTTCCTCTCTGGGAAGCAAGAACACAGTAATACTTACTTCTTAAGGCTCAAGTAGATTGACTAAGAATAATGGACCGATAGGTGATAAGGGAAACAGTCTAGAGTCCCTGGTTACAGCCAAGAGCTTAACAAAGGGAACCAGAGGACCCAAACTTACAGAGAAAACTTGTGCTTTCGGTCCCAAGCTACGTGACCTTAGTGAAGACCCAACCTCTTCGCACGTCAGCTGGCCTGTATCAGTGGTATTATTTACAGGTCTCGGAGGGCTGACCAAGTCCAGTGCAATCTGCTATGTTCACAAAGACTCCTCGGGTCTGTCTCACAGCCTCGTTCACAGATGCCCTTATCTCCAGAAGTCAGCCTTGGCCAGGCCACCCAGGACTAGAACCTGGGTCCACGGTCACCTGTATCTGGTTAGCCTGGCACCTACCTCATCTGGGAAGGTTAAAGGAAAGAGTCACTTTGAAGTGTTGTGTTGGTGAGCCTTTATTAAAATAAGCAACTAACAAAAAGGGCTTCTGATTTGTCCTTAGAGCCTGGGAACTCTAAAAGAACCAAGAGTTACACTTTTTAAAACTCTTTTCTTGGGGCTGGAGAGATGGCTCAGTGGCTAAGAGCCCTGATGGACCTTGCAGACAGTCCTGGTTTGATTTCCAGCACCCACACGGCAGCTCACGGGCATCTTGTATTAATAAATTGATACAATTTCTGTGTTTTTTTTTTTTTTCAGTTCTGGGCAGCTGGGAAGGAACAAGCAGCCTCCGACTACAGATGTGTGCAGGCCACTCTGTGTCAACTCTACACTTCTGGAAGCCCACAGCAACAAAAGTCTGCACTCCTAAAGAGACAAAATGTATGCGTGTCTGTGTGTGTACGCATGTGTGTGCGCGCACGCATGCACACACTCACATGAGAGTGAATAAAACGCTTTCATGTGTGCAGGCACACGTGAAAGCCAGAGGACAGCTCTGAGAACTGTTTCTTGGGCTCTGTTCACTTCTTTCTCCTCCTCCTCCTCCTTTTTTGAGACAAGTTGTCTCAGGAGCCTATAACACTCTCAGAAGCCAAGGCTGACTCAGGCCCCAGGAATCAGCCTCCCTAGGCACTGAGGTTACCTACCAATGGGAAGTAACACAGGCTGTTGAGTTCAGGAATTTGAACTCAAGAGTCTCCTGCTTTGACCAAAGCTCCAAAACATTTATCCCACAAATGAATTTTCAGGTAACTATTTTGGGTAAACATAAAGGGTCAATAAAAATCCCCATAAACTAATACATTCAAGATAGAACCTTGGTCAGGTTCTAGGCACCATATACTTCCGCTAAATTTTCTTGGTCCCTTTTTAAAGATACCTTGGAAAAATGAAACTGAGCTCTTCTGTGAAAACTTGCTAGTCTGACAGTTGGCTGATATTCTCAGGTACCTACCTTGGAATAACAACCAGATTTTTGTTGTTGTTGTTGTTGTTGTTTTGATTTGATTTGATTTTTTCAAGACAGGGTTTCTCTGGAGCTTTGGAGCCTTGATCTCACAGAGATCCACCTGCCTCTGCCTCCCACGTGCGGGATTAAAGGCGTGCGCCACCACTCCTGGGCTTCAACCCAGGCTTTTAATTTCTTATATTTTACCACCAAAGCATTTTTTCTGGGTCTGTTAAGAAAAGCAATGGTGGGGAAAATAAGCTTCACCTTGGACGCTCCAGGACGTCTTTCCCCTTTACTCTGGTGTGTCCAGGAAGCCACACCAATTTTTTCCCTCCCCTGTATCTCTGGTTAGACTCCCAGTGCAAATTAATGACAGAGCGCCTAAGAGTAAAGTTCAGGTCCGACGGAGCGCATTCATTTGTCCAGGCAGATCTGAGTCCTAGAAGGAGCTGGGGCACGTCCTACCCTGAACGACTGGACCTAGGCCGACTCCTTAACAAAAGAAAGTCTTAGTCGCCCGACCCCCGTGACCCACAATCCGGACCTGAGCGGATAGTTCCACCCGGCCCCAGGACTGCCCTTTTCCTTGAGTTCTCTCTTCCCGGAAGGCGCTGGGGGCCGACCCCACCCTGCAAACGATTTGCGGTTCGGGGACTGCGACACCAGCTTGGGCTACAGACAGGCTGTGCTCCCTGAGCTTACCTCGGACGGCGCGATCTCAAACACGCCGGCGATCTTGGCGTAGAGCTCCTGGATGCTGGAGAACTCCTCCACTCGGCCCGTGGCGCTGCCGTGGGCCAATTGTGCGTGGAACACCAGCTTGCGTGCCGGAGCTGGGGGTCTGGGGACCTCTTCGGGGACGCTCGACCTCTCGCCCTCCACCAGCCGCGCCGTCTCCTTGAACTTGGCCGACTTCTTCTTCCCGCGCAGTCCAAGCGGCATCTTGCAGGGCCGATGGCGTGAACCACCTGTGCTGCCCGCGCCAGCTCGCTGGCCTCGGGCAACGGACTTTGCGCTCCGGCCCTGGGCTCGGTGCAGGTGACAGCGGCTGCTGGGCCAATGGCAGCAACGCTTCCGCCTGGCGGTGCAGGCTTCAGGCCCCCTCCCAGTAGAGGACAGGGCACCTGAGCGAAGCAGTCACCGCTCTCTGCAGCTCAGTCAGAAGGAAAGTTATGCAGGGCGGGTCAACTCCCTTCTCCGCCCAGGCCTCCTCTGATTTCAATGAAGACCTGGGGATGCTTACAAAGAAACGAAAAAACTAGCATGTTGGCCCTGCCTTGCCTTTTGTTATCTGGACTTTCAGCTAGGTACAGCGGTTCGAGCCAGTAGCCCGGGCTATTAAGGGTGAGGCTGGGTGAGTGCTACAAGTTCAAGGCCAGCCTTGGCTAGAGACTAAATGTCTCATAAATTACAATATTTGCAGGAAAATTGAAAGATGGAAAGAGGACATTATGTTATGCCCTCTACATTATGCAGATTAGGCCAAAGAAAAATGTTACATGTTTTTCTTTTCTCATACATAGAAGCTATATGTGGGAGGGGTTATGCAAGTTGAAAGGAAACTGTGAGAAGCTGGGTCAGGGTACTGGAATACACATGATGTGAAAGAGATCAGTGGAGGAAGAGACAGGAACAAAGAGCGAGGGCCTGCGTGCATGGAAACGCCACAAGGAAGCTCCTAACTCTGTGGGCTAACTTTAAAGGGGAAATTGTAGTAGAGGTGGCATTTGGTCACATTCAAGTAATCACAGCCTGTGACTCTCTGTCTATAGGCATTCATACAGAAGTCACCCTTCCTCACCTGGGTAAGAAACTCACACAACCTTGAGAGTCTGTCAAGTTCAAACCCCTCAGCCAGGCCCTCAGCTCATCATCTCTTTGACCTGCTCATTTCGGAAAGAGGGCTTTCTCCCCTAGGTTTTCAACACTCCCAAGTTCATTGTTCCGCATGCTCAGAGAAACTCACTCCCGCTCTTCAGACGTGTGTGCCCTCAGCTCCCCATGCCTTGCCAGAAACTCTATCCACCTCAGTCTCTAAGCTCTGAAGCAATCTTGCATCTGACCCCATCTGATTTCGACAACCAAGGCTCTCTTTTTAAAAACGTGTGTGAGAGAGCGCGCGTGCGCACGCTCCTGCACACATCTGTCTGTATATTGTAAGTGTGTATGTGGAGCTCAGAGAACAACCTTGGGTGCCAGTCCATCTTATTGGAGACAAGGTCTCTTGTCTGCTATGTGCACCAGGGCATTTGACCCGAGAGTTTCTGGGGTTTCTCCCTTCTCCACCTTCCACCGCACCACAGATGCGCTGGGACTGCAGACACGGGGTCTACCGTGTCAGGCTTTCTAAGGGCTCTGCGGATTCCTAGCTCTGTCCTCACACCGGCACAAGTACTTTACCCACGGCGCCATCTCCCCAGACCAAGGCTGTCTACCTCTAAGGTACCTGTGGATTTCTTCCTCAGCCCCTGGGACCACAGACAATCAGCGACACATTCTCCCATCCTTGCTGTTTCCTCCAGCGATTGTACTTTTCCAAAGAAGCATTTGCTGAGAGCCTCCCTGTAAACAGACTGCACTCCCTGTACTTTCAGCCCGTGGCATCACCTGGTTAATTACCCGGTTCGGTCTACCCAACCAGGAGCTTTGAGGGATCCTCGCCGTGTTTTCACACCTTGACTATGTCCCACCTCCACTTCTGCCGATTTGCCGCTTTCTTCGTGTTTCCCAGACTTATCCAACCGTTCTCTCGCATCCCTGTGTTCTCCCCCAAATGATTGCACTAACTCAGATCAACAGATAGTGTTGGGCAAACCACGTGATCTGCAGTTCGGTCCGATAGGAAGGGTATGGTCTAAGGAAGCTCTAGGACTGTGCCCAACTCATCACATTCCTTCGAGTGTGTGTTTTCTTCCTTCATCCTCCACGAAAGGAGGGGTGTTTGTCTTTTTTTTTTTTTTTCTTTCGAGACAGGGTTTCTCTGTGGCTTTGGAGCCTGTCCTGGAACTAGCTCTTGTAGACCAGGCTGGTCTCGAACTCACAGAGATCCGCCTGCCTCTGCCTCCCGAGTGCTGGGATTAAAGGCATGCGCCACCATCGCCCGGCTGGGGTGTTTGTCTTGAAGCTACTGTGAAGAGGAGTTTTTCCCTGATTTCTTTCTCCGCATCTTTGTCACTTATAAATAGAAAGGTTACCGGGTTTTTCATGTTGACATCGTATCCTGCTACTTTGCTGAAACTGTTCATCAGGTCTGAGAGTCTCCTGGTGGAGTCTTTATGTTTATATGCCCTGACTTTCCCCATGCACACTGGATCGTTGACTCTAATTAGACAGTTCTCAGCGGTAGAAAGCATTTCATGTTTCTTTTTAGTGTCCTGCTTACATTTTTTATTGTGTTATATGTATAATAGGTACCCACAATTATAATTGAATAAATTAGATTTCCTTTTGATGCGGCCTAAGATGAACTAATAAAATGCAACTGGGAGTATCAGGCTAGGTATGTGACTCAATGATAGAGTGCTAACCTAAATGCACAAGGCCTTCTGATCTCAGCACAGTTTTAAAAGAATGTATTAAGTTTTATTTTGCACCTAGGATTGTAGTGCAGCCCAGATTGCCCATCTTCGTCTCTTCGGTTCACTAGCATTTGGCATGTCTAACAATACTAACGTATCAACTGTAGGACCAAATATAAGTGAGTCATTAAAATTCTCAAATTTCTATACTCCTATATCTGCTGAAAACAATATTATTTCATCTATAAGACACTATGTAGTCATTAAATGAATCATAAGATAAATTTACTAGTTGTCCCAGAAAATATAGCCTCTGGTTACATTAGTTTTGAAAAAAACATGTATGGTCCCACCCTGCCTCACATACCCACTGTGGATGGATCCAGCAAGCAAATATTTAGGAAAAAAATAAACACAGGATTTGTTAAATGCTATGCAGTTTTCCTCGGCACTAAAGATAGCATGTTTTATAGTTGCATGGCAACAATGAGCAATCAAAGACAACAAGTAGAGGAAGAAATAACTCAGCTGAAATTCAAATAAAATTTGCCAGGAATAATTGCAATAGCAAACTGAGGCATGAAGGAAAGGAGAACAAAGTGATGGAGTGTGAAGGATGAAGTCAGGAGCTCAATGAGCAAGTGCCTAGTGAGCCTACTGGGAGCTTGCTCTGCATGGGGCTTTGTTGTGGAATAGAGTATTTGTTTAACCAAGTAAAGATGTGTTGCATTTGTTTGTGTTATAGAGTAATTGTTTAGCTATGTAAAGATACATTGTATTTGGTAATGTTGCAATTGTTTAATTATATAAAATATGTTGCTTTTTGTTCACACTGCATTTGTTTAATTCTGTAAAGACATGTTGCTGTTTTACCTTGCCTGCCTAAGGTGGGGGATTGGTCCAATAAAAAGCTGAATGGTCAGTAGCTAGACAGAGGAGGGATAGGCAAGGCTGTCAGGCAGAGAGAAAAGGGGAGATGGGCAGCCAGCCAGTGACCAACCAGCAAGGGGTCATACAGACAGACACAGAGGAAACAGGAAAGCAGAAGAGACAATATATAGACAAGGTAAATGAGCTTTAGGGAAGCACATACATTAATAGAAATGGGTTAATTTAAGTTAAAAAAAAAACTAGCTAGAAACAAGCCTAGAGCTAAGGCCCAGCATTTACAATTACTAATAAGTCTCTGAGTCATGATTTGGGTCTGGCAGTCCAAAAACACCTGCTGCATGGCTTAGTGCTCAGAATTTCACATGCATCATCTCAACCATGGCTTTGTGCTGTGGAATATGAGTTAAAGTTGTGATACATTTGTTTAATGATGCCAAGANTTGTGTGGGTTTTTTTTTTTTTTTTTTTTTTTTTTTTTTTTTTTTTTTTTGTTGTTGTTTTTTTTTTTTTTGTTTTTTTTTTTTTTTTTTTTTTTGGTTTTTTGAGACAGGGTTTCTCTGTGGTTTTGGAGCCTGTCCTGGAACTAGCTCTTGTAGACCAGGCTGGTCTCGAACTCACAGAAATCTGCCTGCCTCTGCCTCCCAAGTGCTGGGATTAAATGCGTCACCACTGCCCGGTATGTTGCATTCTTTTATGTTGCATTTGTTTAATTCTGTGAAGCTATGTCACTTTGCCTTCCTAAAATACCTGATTGGTTTAATAAAGAGATAAACAGTCAATAGCTAGACAAGAGAGTGATAGGTGGGGCTGCCAGGCAGAGAGAATAAATAGGAGAAAAAGAGAAGAGAGAGGAACAAGCAAAGAAGGAGAGTGGACATCTGGGGCCAGCTACTCAGCTACACATCAAACCATGGAGTAAGAAAGAAGTAAAAGGAAGGTATATAAAATAGAGAAAGATAAAGTCCAGAGGCAAAAGTTGGATGAAATGGTTTAAGAAAAGCTGGCTAGAAATAAGCCAAGATAAGGCCAGGCATTCATAAGAAAGAATATGTCTTTGGGATTATTTGGGAGCTGAGTGGCTGTTGGCAGAAGTTTCTGCCCTGTAAGCCACTCCCAAGTAACCACACAGAGGCTTAATAAGAGCTAAATAAGAGACCTACGTGTCAGACTCTGGAAGTTTGAACCAGCGATGGCTGACCAAGTCGAGTTGAACTGAGTTTCATTTTTACCTCACCCCGATTGTTTCCCTGTCAACCATAAAGACTGCGGAGACTCCCGCACTAAAGCACTAAAACACTGAGTAAGCATGACGACTCGAATTTGTATCCCAGTACTCACAGGAAACCAGATGCAATAGAACATGGTGTGATTCCAGCACACCTACAACAAGACGGGAGGGACCTCCCAACAACAGGAGAATCCCAGGAACTTCACAGTGCAAACAGGTCCCCGGTCTCAAGTAATGTAAAAGGTGGGACCAGCATCAGAGGTTGCCCTTTAACCTACACATATGTGCATGTGCTTACACATGCACGAGCTTGAGCACGTGCACACACACATAGAGATAAATTCCTCTCAGTGAAAAGAACTAATGGCCCGGGTCTGAAAAATCATGGGATAAAACCAGACTCGCTGAACATGGCGGACAATGAGGACTACTGAGAACTCAAGAACAGTGGCAATGGGTTTTTGATCCTACTGCACGTTCTGACTTTGTGGGAGCCTAGGCAGTTTGGATGCTCACCTTACTAGACCTGGATGGAGGTGGGTGGTCCTTGGACTTCCCACAGGGCAGGGAACCCTGATTGCTCTTTGGGCTGACGAGGGAGGGGGACTTGATCTTGGGAGGGGGAGGGAAATGGGAGGCGGTGGTGGGGAGGAGGCAGAAATCTTTAATAAATAAATAAATTTTAAAAAAGAAAAGAACTAATGATTCTCAACATAACATTTACAGGGGTTTTTAATTTATTTTTTGATAAAGTCTCATGTATACCAGGCTGGCTTCAAGGTGACGATATAGGTGAGGGTGACCTCAAAACTCTTATCAACCTACCTCCACCTCCCAAAAGCTGGGATTTCAGGCATAAACCATGTCTAGGGCATGTGGTGGTGGAGATTAAAGCCTGGGCTTCATAAATCCTAAGCAAGCACTCTGCCCACCGAGCTATGTCACTGGTCCCACTGCAATGGATTTTGAGGACAAGATACAGTCATGACAGGAAAAAGAAAAACATATCTTGATAGAGCAGAAGTTTTTAGCAATTCTATCATAGTTTTTAAAGTGTGAAATCCGAGGGCGGTTACAGTAGTGAACATCTATAGTCCCAGAATTGGGAAGCTGGGGCAGGAGGATTACTATAAGTTGGAGGACTCCCTGGTCTACAGAGCAAGTTCTGGGCCAGCCAGAATTACACTGTGAAACCCTGTCTCTTGAAAATAGCAACACCCAAATCTCTTAGATGAAATGTGGCTAACCTACTTTCCCCTTACTAGAGGAAAGCCTGCCAGGGACTGGGAGCATTTGGGAGTTAGGTAGGGAGAGGTGGCTTTCTTCAACTATTCCATCTTGAACCAAGTTTTCAAACACAGCCAAATATGTCAAAAATTTTCTGTTGATGTTTGGTTTTGCTTAATCTTGTTTTTAGCTTCAGCATCTTTATATGTAACCCACGCTGGCCTTGAGCTCCACCTCCCGACTCCAGGGGTTACAGGCATCACCCAACTCTTCCATGCTAGCACTGGGAAATGTGTACTGGTAAACATTATCCAAAACTACTTTTGCCGCATTTGGTAATTAATTTGAGAACAGTGAATTTACCCAGTGAGATTTTAAAATTAGAATTTGACCTGAAAATGAATCCTTGAAACCTCCATGATTCAAGGAAACATAATTCAGATTTTTGCAATAATTTTGGTGGTGTCAGAGCTAAGCTTGTGTCTGCCAATCAGAGTTAGGACAATGCTGATTCCCATGGGGTAGAGACAACCCAAAGCTTCTCAAGGGACACCCCAGAGTGAAGAGAGAATGCTGATTCCCATGGGGTAGAGACAACCCAAAACTCCAAATGGATTCCCAAGGAGACCCCACTCTCTGTTCCAAAGTCAGGCACAGAAAAAGAAATAAAATAGTGAGTTCTTGTTTTTTTTTTTATGTATGAGTGCTTCCCTTCACTCTGTACCGTGTGTGTGTGTGTGTGTGTGTGTGTGTGTGTGTGTGTGTGTGTGTGTGTGTGTAGGCCAGAATAGTGTATTGGATACTCTAACCCCATCAGAACTGGAGTTCCAGATACTTGTGAGCCATTATGTGGGTCCTGGGAACCAAGACATGTCTCCAGTAAGAGCACCAAATGCTCATTAGTGCTGAGCCATCTCTCCAGCCACCCATCACTTTTTAAGAGGAAAATGATCAGGGAAAAGCAAACAGTGTCTAACCAACACAGGTGTTCGTTTTTAGCACTACCCACGGTTATGTTATTGAGGAAATCTCTCTTTCAGTCAGGCACAGAGGTGCATGCCTGCAATTCCAGCACCTGGAGGAGGCTGACAGTAGAATTTCAACCAACCTGGAGCACACAGTGAGACCCTGACTCAAAACAGCAAAATAAGGGGGTGGCAAGATGGTTCAGTCACTAAGAGCACTTGCTGCTCTTCCAGAGGACATGGTTCCCGGAATCCACCCTGGGCATCTTACAGTTTACCTGGGGAGCTGATATTCTCTGGTCTCTGAGGGCACCTATGCATGCGGGCGCGCGCGCAAACACACACACACACACACACACTTAAAAATAACAAAACAAAAACACATGATAGATGCAGAAGCGTGCTCAGTCATCATGCCCTTGCACCAGCCATGCATATACTCTTTAGAGCTCATCTCTCTGCGCTAATAGCGTCTGAGAGATGTTATATGAGAATATCAGAGCCTTGCACATACAGTGAATGATTAAGAAATATTAATTCTAGGTATGATGGCACACACCTGTGATCTAAGCACTTGAGAATTGAAGACAGGAGGACCAGGAGCTCAAAGCTAGCCTGGGCTATCTGATATCTTGCCTTAAGAACAAACACAAAAATATGAATTATTATTGCATAATAGATGTGCATAAACAAATGAACAGCATGCTCCAAGATTATGCTACAGTCTCTGAATCAAGAGCAGGTTCTGCGTCCCACCCATGTTTCATGGCATAGTTCACTGCAGTTTTTGGCTTTTCATCTCTTTCTTTGCTTTGAGTCAGGATCTTGTATAAGCCCAGGCTAGCCTCAAATTCACTCTGTTGTCAAGGCTCATTTTGAACTCCTTGATCCCCCGGCCTCCACCTGTTGAGTCCTGGGATGGCAGGCTCACACCACCGGACTAGCTTTCCCTCCACTGTGAAAATGGGTTATCTGAACCTGGTGCTTATTTAAGTTGGGTTGTCTGAACCTGGTGCTTATTTAAGTTGGTCGGCTGTGAATAATTAGTATCCCATTCCGAGGACTTTGGATTAAGAAACATTGGCTCAAATTGCAAACATTAGTTATAAAAGAAACATTAAACACTGGAACCCAGTTACCTCAGAATATAGCAAGTTTCGGTACTGTAAAATACTAAATACCACACTGTTAATCTGCTCATTAAATGAAATTCTGAAGTACATTTACTTAAGTATTCCAGGCCATAAAGCTAATTGGAAAGTGACTGTCCTAGCTTCGTGATACATTACTATTTCCTTAATTCGTAAGTCTCCTCCCAGACTGTTCTAAGTTAGCATGTGTCCAAAACATTTTCCATTATCTGCATCCTTAGATTCTTAAATGCGTCAACAAATTAATTCCATAAAACATTCACTAAACTATTCATCATAAATTTAACCCAGCAAATATTAAGAAACTATTTTGTATAAGAATATACCTGGGTGAGGGGGGAATGGGAAAGCTCGGGGCATTAGTTAGGGTTCTCTAGAGTCAGAGAACTTAAAGAATGAATCTCTCTCAATCTCTCTCTCTCTCTCC